>NC_134850.1:23297410-23615087 GCF_965363235.1 Mytilus galloprovincialis
CAGTAATAGGATAATTGGTATCCATTCGTTTGACGTGTTTGAGTTTGAGCTTTTGATTTTGCCATTGATTAGGGACTTTCCGTTTTGAATTTTCCTCGGAGCTCAGTATTTTTGTGATATAACTTTTTTCTCTATACACGTCATCGGATGTAACGTACACATTCTGACCGGTCGTGGGTGCGTACTTGATACATCCCGCACAGCAAAACGAAAACACCGCTTTTGCTGGGGTTTAAATGGAAGAAGATCAATGGAGACCATTTTTAGCTCACCTGGCCGAAAGGCCAAGTGAGCTTTTCTCATCACTTGGCGTCCGGCGTCCGTCGTCGTCGTCCGTCGTCGTCCTGCGTTAACTTTTACAAAAATCTTCTCCTCTGAAACTACTGGGCCAAATTTAACCAAACTTGGCCACAATCATCATTGGGGTATCTAGTTTAAAAAATGTGTCCGGTGACCCGGCCAACCAACCAAGATGGCCGCCATGGCTAAAAATAGAACATAGGGGTAAAATGCAGTTTTTGGCTTATAACTCAATAACCAAAGCAGTTAGAGCAAATCTGACAGGGGTTATATTGTTCATCAGAACAAAATCTATCTGCCCTGAAATTTTCAGATGAATCAGACATTTTGTTGTTGGGTTGCTGTCCCTGAAATGGTAATTTTAAGGAAATTTTGCTGTTTTTGGTTATTATCTTGAATATTATTATAGATAGAGATAAACTGTAAACAGCAATAATGTTCAGCAAAGTAAGATCTACAAATAAGTCATATGACCAAAATGGTCAGTTGACCACTTTAGGAGTTATTGCCCTTTATAGTCAATTTTTAACCATTTTTCGTAAATCTTAGTAATCTTTTAGAAAAATCTTCTTCTCTGAAACTACTGGGCCAAATTTAACCAAACTTAGCCATAATCATCATTGGGGTATATAGTTAAAAAAACGTGTCCGGTAACTCGGCCAACAAACCAAGATAGCCGCCATGGCTAAAAATAGAACATGGGGGTAAAATGCAGTTTTTGGCTTTTAACTCAAAAACCAAAGCATTAAGAGCAAATCTGACAGGAAGTAAAATTGTTGATCAGGTCGCGATCTATCTGCCCTGGAATTTTCAGATGAATCGGATAATCGATTGTTAGGTTGCTGCCCCTGAATTGGTAATTTTGAGGAAATTTTGCTGTTTTTTGTTATTATCTTGAATATTATTATAGATAGAGATAAACTGTAAACAGCAATAATGTACAGCAAAGTAAGAACTAAAAATAAGTCATTATGACCAAAATAGTCAATTGACCCCCTAAGGAGTTATTGCCCTTCATAGTCAATTTTTAACAATTTTCTTAAAATTTGAAGATTTTCAATAGCATTTTCCACAGAAAGTACTGTTATAGATAGAGATAATTGTAAGCAGCAAGAATGTTTAGTAAAGTAAGATCTACAAACACATCACCATCACCAAAACACAATTTTGTCATAAATCCATCTGTGTCCATTGTTTAATATTCACATAGACCAAGGTGAGCGACACAGGCTCTTTAGAGCCTCTAGTTCTATTCCCCAGACACCATTGAGGGTATTGAAACTTAGATTCTAGGTACTGACGTCGTTTGTCAATTTAATTAGTAATACGTGTTGCAGTTTTATTTTTATTTGTCTTTGTATATTGCTAACCTTAACTCATTGTTACTGTTTACTTATTTTTTGGGTATATACTCGATATTTATAGATATAGGAAGATGTGGTGTGAGTGCCAATGGGACAACTCTCCATCCAAATAACAATTTATAAAAGTAAAACATTATATGTCAATGTATACCTACTGCCATAGTTTTATTGTGTTATGGCCATTCTTTGTACTCATGGCTGTCAATTTTAACTACTGTACATGTGTCATTTAGTCTATTGTAGAGAGTTGTCTCATTGGCAATTATACCGCATCTTCTTTTTTTTATATTTATCTTCAAAGTGTCTATATGCCATTCAGGCTTTTTTTTTGGTTGAAATAGTTTTAAATTTCGTTTTACAGTGATAAAGATTATAATTTATGAAATATTTACTTATTAAGTATATTTGTTTTGTTCATAAACTGTTGTTAATGAGATGGAATTATATGCAACTGCCGTGCAAATGAGAGGCTTAGTTAGCTATAAAACCAGATTTGAGCTACTGGTACTTTTACTAAGTCCGGAATATGACACTGTTATCAATTCGTTTGATGTCTTTGTGATTTAGATTTTGCCATTTGCCGTTTTAAATTTTACTTTGTATTTTTTTTCTCAATATAAACGATATGTGTCCCTTTATGCAACTAGTACGAACAAAGTCCAACTACATTTTTAGAATTTTGAAGATTTAGATTCCGAATTATTAAAAACTCGATAACTGGAGACATTTATATCATTTTAAGCATGAATGACAATTGTTTAGAAATACAATAATTTACGGGTATCAATAGTTCTAGTTACATTTATCATCGACAATTTATTTACTTCAGTTACCCATATCATTAAGATATTTATGACGACTGGTTTCTCTATTTAGCGGTTAAAATATGGAAAAAACGCTTAGTATTTCAGTAATAAATTTAGTAATACCTTAAAAAGATACTAAGAGTAAACACTTAAGTTCGTGTCAGATGAGGTAAGATGAGGTTCGTGTTGCTTAGTCTTTAGTTTTCTATGTTATGTCTTCTGTACTATTGTTTGTCTGTTTGTCTTTTTATTTTAGCCATGGCGTTGTCAGTTTATTTTTAATATATGAGTTTGACTGTCCATCTGGTATCTTTCGTTCCTCTTTTAAGCGTGTCTCACATATAATTATTAGAAGCCATCATAATGTGAATACTCTTTAAAACTACCACGCTGAAGTACGTCCATTATTCATAGTTCATTATATTTAAAATACAATAATGAATAATGAAATAGTTCACTATTTACTATTCAATGTTAAAAAATGAATAATGAATAATGAAATAGTTTATGTTTCATTTTTCAACTTGAAGCGATGAATAGTGAAATAAAAAAAAAAATTGACTGTGGCACTTTAGCCGTATTTCTAAATTCGTCATTTTGGTTTTATCTAACAAATATTAAAATTAATATCAGAAAATAGTATAAAAACCTCTTTTAGATTTATAATTTCATTTATTCATTAAGTGTAGGAGGATAAACTGTTTGGTTTTTCAAACAGTCTTTAACAGAAATTCCTTGGTTCAATGTATGGACCACCTGAATACCAAAACATACAATGTATATCAAAATTGAAATTCTCTACGTGGTATTTTTTTTTTCATTTTCACTGGACCTTTTCTATTCTCATGATTCTTGACTTCATCCTTTAATTATAGACATTACAAGTCGATTGTGCCGCAATGACCATTAGAGGGGTTACGGAGGACCTAAATGCCAAAATACGCGTGAAAATTAAGAAATAGCCAATTTAGAATAATGAAATGGATATTTTGAATAATGGAATGTACTGCTGTGACTCTTTAGCCCCTAATTATAGATATACCTTATACCTCATTCGTAAGTTTATTAAGAGAGGAACAAAATGTATATAGTCAATATGTTCCGCAACGCATATTAGAGGAGTAACGCAGGATTTAAATATCGGAATACGCTTGAACATTATAGCTTATTTTGTATAATGGCATGGACTTCTGCAACCCTTCAGTCCCTAAACAAGGCAAAATGTATACACCAAATCAAAGCTTATTGATAGAGGTATAAACTGAGTATAAATGATATGTGCTGCAATGACCATTAGAGGGGTTACGGAGGACCTAAATGCCAAACTACGCGTGAAAATTAAGAAATAGCCAATTTTGAATAATGAAATGGATATTTTGAATAATGGAATGAACTGCTGCGACCCTTTAGCCCCTAATTATAGATATACCTTATACCTCATTCGAAAGTTTATTAAGAGAGGAACAAAATGTATATAGTCAATATGTTCCGCAACGCATATTAGAGGAGTAACGAAGGACCCAAATATCGGAATACGCTTGAACATTAAGAAATAGCTGATTTTGAATAATGGAATGGACTGCTGCAACCCTTCAGTCCCTAATCAAGGCAAAATTTAAACACCAAATCAAAGCTTATTGATAGAAAAATAAACTGAGTATAAACGATATATGCCGTAATGACCATTAGAGGGGTTACGGAGGACCTAAATGCCAAAATACGCATGAAAATTAAGAAATAGCCAATTTTGAATAATGAAATGGATATTTTGAATAATGGAATGAACTGCTGTGACCCTTTAGCCCCTAATTTCAGACATACCTTCCACCTCATTTTAAAGTGTATTAAGAGAGGAACAAAATGTATATAGTCAATATGTTCCGCAACGAATATTAGAGGAGTAACGAAGGACATAAATATCGAAATACGCGTGAATATTGAGAAATAGCTTATTTTGAATAATGGAATGGACTGCTGCTACCCATCAGCTCCTAATTAAGGAAAAAATTATTCACCAAATCAAAGTTTATTGATAGAAGAATAAACTAAGTATACACGATATGTGCCGCAATAACCATAAGAGGAGTTACAAAGGACCTAAATGCCAAAATACGCGTGAAAATGAAGAAATAGCCAATTTTGAATAATGAAATGGATATTTTGAATAATGGAATGGACTGCTGTGACCCTTTAGCCCCTAATTACAGATATACATTATACGTCATTCGAAAGTTTATTAAGAGAGGAACAAAATGTTTATAGTCAATATGTTCCGCAACGAATATTAGAGGAGTTACGAAGGATTTACATATCGGAATTCGCTTGAACATTGAGAAATAGCTTATTATGTATAATTGCATGGACTGCTGCAATCCTTCAGTCCCTAAAAAAGGCAAAATTTATACACCAAATCAAAGCTTATTGATAGAGGAATAAACTGAGTATAAATTATATGTGCCGCAATGACCATTTGAGGGGTTACGGAGGACTTAAATGCCAAAATACGCGTGAAAATTAAGAAATAGTCAATTTAAATAAAGAAATGGATATTTTGAATAATGGAATGGACTGCTTCGACCCTTTAGCCCCTAATTATAGATATACCTTATACGTCATTCGAAAAATTATTAAGAGCGGGGCAAAATGTATATAGTCAACATGTTCCTCAACGAATATTAGAGGAGTAACGAAGGATTTAAATATCGAAATACGCTTGAACATTGAAAAATAGCTTATTTTGAATAATAGAATGGACTGCTGCAACCCGTCAGTCCCTAATCAAGGCAAAATTTATACACCAAATCAAAGCTTATTGATAGAGGAATAAACTGAGTATAAACGATATGTGCCGCAATGACCTCTAGAGGGGCTACGGAGTACCTAAATGTCAAAATACGCATGAAAATTAAGAAATAGTCAATTTGAATAAAGAAATGGATATTTTGAATAATGGAATGGACTGCTTCGACCCTTTAGCCCCTAATTATAGATAAACCTTAGACCTCATTCGAAAGCTTATTACGAGAGGAACAAAAGGTATATAGTCAATATATTCCGCAACACATATTGAAGGAGTAACGAAGGACCTAAATATCGGAATACGCTTGAACATTAAAAAATAGCTTATTTTGAATAATGGAATGGACTGCTGCAATCATTCAATTCCTAATCAAGGCAAAATTTAAACACCAAATCGAAGCTAATTGATAGAAGAATAAATTGAGTATAAACGATATGTGCCGTTATGACCATTAGAGGGGATACGGAGGACCTAAATGCCAAAATTACGCGTGAAAATTAAGAAATAGCCAATTTTGAATAATGAAATGGATATTTTGAATTATGGAATGGACTGCTGCGACCCTTTAACACCTAATTATAGATATGCTTTATACCTCATTCGAATGTTATAAAGAAAGGAACAAAATGTATATAGTCAATATGTTCCGCAACGAATATTAGAGGAGTAACGAAGGATTTTAAAATAAAATATCGAAATACGTTTGAACATTGAGAAATAGCTTATTTTGAATAATGGAATGGACTGCTGCAACCATTCAGTCCCTAATCAAGGCAAAATGTATACACCAAATGAAAGCTTTTTGATAGAGGAATAAACTGAGTATAAACGATATGTGCCGCAATAACCATTAGAGGGGTAACGGAAGGCCAAAATACGCATGAACATTAAGAAATAGCCAATTTTGAATAATGAAATGGATATTTTGAATAATGGAATGAACTGCTGCGACCCTTAAGCCCCTAATTATAGATATACCTTATACCTCATTCGAAAGTTTATTAAGAAAGGAACAAAATGTATATAGTCAATATGTTCCGCAACGCATATTAGAGGAGTAACGAAGGACCCAAATATCGGAATACGCTTGAACATTAAGAAATAGCTGATTTTGAATAATGGAATGGACTGCTGCAACCCTTCAGTCCCTAATCAAGGCAAAATTTAAACACCAAATCAAAGCTTATTGATAGAAAAATAAACTGAGTATAAACGATATATGCCGTAATGACCATTAGAGGGGTAACGGAGGACCTAAATGCCAAAATTACGCATGAAAATTAAGAAATAGCCAATTTTGAATAATGAAATGGATATTTTGAATAATGGAATGAACTGCTGTGACCCTTTAGCCCCTAATTTCAGACATACCTTCCACCTCATTTTAAAGTTTATTAAGAGAGGAACAAAATGTATATAGTCAATATGTTCCGCAACGAGTATTAGAGGAGTAACGAAGGACATAAATATCGAAATACGCGTGAATATTGAGAAATAGCTTATTTTGAATAATGGAATGGACTGCTGCTACCCATCAGCTCCTAATTAAGGAAAAAATTATTCACCAAATCAAAGTTTATTGATAGAAGAATAAACTAAGTATAAACGATATGTGCTGCAATAACCATAAGAGGAGTTACAAAGGACCTAAATGCCAAAATACGCGTGAAAATGAAGAAATAGCCAATTTTGAATAATGAAATGGATATTTTGAATAATGGAATGGACTGCTGTGACCCTTTAGCCCTTAATTATAGATATACCTTATACGTCATTCGAAAGTTTATTAAGAGAGGAACAAAATTTTTATAGTCAATATGTTCCGCAACGAATATTAGAGGATTTACGAAGGATTTACATATCGGAATTCGCTTGAACATTGAGAAATAGCTTATTATGTATAATTGCATGGACTGCTGCAATCCTTCAGTCCCTAAAAAAGGCAAAATTTATACACCAAATCAAAGCTTATTGATAGAGGAATAAACTGAGTATAAATTATATGTGCCGCAATGACCATTTGAGGGGTTACGGAGGACTTAAATGCCAAAATACGCGTGAAAATTAAGAAATAGTCAATTTGAATAAAGAAATGGATATTTTGAATAATGGAATGGACTGCTTCGATCCTTTAGCCCCTAATTATAATAGATATACCTTATACGTCATTCGAAAAATTATTAAGAGAAGGGCAAAATGTATATAGTCAATATGTTCCTCAACGAATATTAGAGGAGTAACGAAGGATTTAAATATCAAAATACGCTTGAACCTTGAAAAATAGCTTATTTTGAATAATAGAATGGACTGCTGCAACCCGTCAGTCCCTAATCAAGGCAAAATTTATACACCAAATCAAAGCTTATTGATAGAGGAATAAACTGAGTATAAACGATATGTGCCGCAATGACCTTTAGAGGGGCTACGGAGTACCTAAATGCCAAAATACGCATGAAAATTAAGAAATAGTCAATTTGAATAAAGAAATGGATATTTTGAATAATGGAATGGACTGCTTCGACCCTTTAGCCCCTAATTATAGATAAACCTTATACCTCATTCGAAAGCTTATTACGAGAAGAACAAAAGGTATATAGTCAATATATTCCGCAACGCATATTGAAGGAGTAACGAAGGACCTAAATATCGGAATACGCTTGAACATTAAAAAATAGCTGATTTTGAATAATGGAATGGACTGCTGCAATCATTCAGTTCCTAATCAAGGCAAAATTTAAACACCAAATCAAAGCTAATTGATAGAAGAATAAATTGAGTATAAACGATATGTGCCGTTATGACCATTAGAGGGGTTACGGAGGACCTAAATGCCAAAATTACGCGTGAAAATTAAGAAATAGCCAATTTTGAATAATGAAATGGATATTTTGAATTATGGAATGGACTGCTGCGACCCTTTAACACCTAATTATAGATATGCTTTATACCTCTTTCGAATGTTATAAAGAAAGGAACAAAATGTATATAGTCAATATGTTCCGCAACGAATATTAGAGGAGTAACGAAGGATTTTAAAATAAAATATCGAAATACGCTTGAACATTGAGAAATAGCTTATTTTGAATAATGGAATGGACTGCTGCAACCCTTCAGTCCCTAATCAAGGCAAAATGTATACACCAAATGAAAGCTTTTTGATAGAGGAATAAACTGAATATAAACTATAAGTGCCGCAATGACCATTAGAAGGGTAACGGAGGGCCAAAATACGCATGAACATTAAGAAATAGCCAATTTTGAATAATGAAATGGATATTTTGAATAATGGAATGAACTGCTGCGACCCTTAAGCCCCTAATTATAGATATACCTTATACCTCATTCGAAAGCTTAGTACGAGAGGAACAAAAATTATATAGTCAACATGTTCCGCAACGCATATTACAGGAGTAACGAAGGACCTAAATTTTGAAATACGCGAGAATATTGAGAAATAGCTTATTTTGAATAATGAAATGGACTGCTGCTACCCCTCAGCTCCTAATTCAGGGAAAAAAATATTCACCAAATCAAAGCTTATTGATAGAAGAACAAACTGAGTATAAATGATATGTGCCGCAATGACCATTAGAGGAGTTACGGACGACCTAAATGCCAAAAAAACAACGCGTGAAAATGAAGAAATAGCCAATTTTGAATAATGAAATGGATATTTTGAATAATGGAATGGACTGCTGCATCCCGTCAGCCCCTAATTTAGGAAATATTTGTGCACCAAAGTAAAGCTTATTGATACAGGAATAAACTGAGTATAAACAATATGAGCCGCAATGACCATTAGAGGGGTTATGGAGGACCTAAATGCAAAAATACGCGTGAAAATTAAGAAATAGCAAATTTTGAGTATTGAAATGAATATTTTGAATAATGGAATAGACTGCTGTGACATTTCAGCCGCTTATTAAAGATATATTTTATACTCATTCGAAAGCTTATCAATAGAGGAACTCAAAGTGTATAGTCAATATATGTTTTGCTACGCATATAAGAGGTGTAACGGAAATACGGGTAAAATTTAGAAATAACATATTTTGAATAATTGAATGGACTGCTGCGACCCGCCAATCTATAATACTCTAGTTCAGGGAAAGCTTTTCGTGACCTAGAATTATGAGTGGGTCAAGCGTTCAATTAAAATTCATGCGAGAATATGCGAGATTTGGATAAACTGGGGGCAAAGTTTCAAAGTCATATATGGTGCACATCAATATTCGATGTTTATTAGGACGCCCGCCGCTTTCCCGTTACCTGTGAAGTCGTTGAGTGTCATCTGTTTTTTGTTTGATCATGTTTAAGTTTAATAAAGTAAAATAAAAAATATTGTTAACAATTTCGAGACCCAGTGTTTGAAAATTACGGGAGAAAATTGGAAAAGAAATTTGAAGGAAACTTAAAAATTACGGCTTGCTAATAGCCAAAACGAAATGTTTGATAAAGAAGGAACGAGGTTCTTCAAGTCCTGGAAGCTGTTAAGAACTTTGAGGAAGTTTATGTGCAGAAATATCATCTTTGGCGATTGAGAATAATTTCCAGCAACATGCTGGCGTAATGGCATTAATTGCCAAAACAGTATATCATACAACGGCGAAACTACATAATTTATTGTCTTTAGTTTGTTTCGGGAGAATATATTAGATAAACAATTTAAACCATATGATTGTCATGTAAAACGGAGCTTTTTGAAAAGTTGTTGCTGGTCATAACACATTATAGTCGATATCATGAATGATATTATGCGATGTAGTCCATAAAAAATAACCATGGCTTCATAAATTTTATGTTTTCAATACTGTATAAATAGTCTGATAGTTAAATCTCAGGCTTGGGACAGTGTATATACGTTCCTTGTTCAAACCATAATAAAATAAGTTCCCATAAAATCAAACAGCTTCAGGTCGTCATATGAAATTAAACTCTTAGTAAACTTGAAAGCCTAATAAAATATATGCAATGTCTTTACTCTGACTGTTGCATTTTGAACAAACAAGTGAAAAGTCCACCGCAATGTAGAACAAAACAGTTTCAACATTCATATATATATTATTATCATGATCTTGGCCTGCATGGATATGCATTTAACTTGCAACTGGACGATTAAACAAACCGGTTATTGATGACTGCACGAAAAACTTAAACCTCAGACAAAACATGAAATAAACTGTTCAGGAAAAACGAAGTCCATCTAGTAGTAAAATACGGAAAAATCAAAATAAATATTTGCAATATTTTGCCCAGGATATTGTATTTTGGACATTAAGAAGCTTCTGTCCTAATTTCCCGAAATTCGATGATATAAAAAATAAGATGTGGTATGATTGCCAATGAGACAACTGTCCACAAGAGACCAAAATGACACAGACATTAACAACTATAGGTCACCGTACGGCCTTCAACAATGAGCAAAGTCCAGACCGCATAGTCAGCTATAAAAGGCCCCGATAAGACAATGTAAAACAATTCAAACGAGAAAACAAACGGCCTTATTTATATAAAAAAAAAAATGAAAGAAAAACAAATATGTAACACATAAACAAACGACAACCACTGAATTACAGGCTCCTGACTTGGGACAGGCACATACATAAATAATGTGGCGGGGTTAAACATGTTAGCGGGACATGCTTGCTTTTTACACTTTATCTCCATCTATAATGATATTCAACTTACTAAACAAAACTTAGCATATTTAAAAGGATATATCATTGTTACAATATGCATGTTATGCTGGTCATGTCTTTAAATGGTTTCTTGGAATATTAGGCAGGGGTGGCACCTTTCCATTATTAAATAACGGGTTGTCTTGATTGGTCTGAAATTTTCATAGTCCATAGGAGTTGTCTTGATAAACATTTTTACTCCTTGTCGGATTTGCTCTACGTGCTTTCGTTTTTTTGAATATAGCCAAAAACCGCATTTTACCCTTATGTTCTATTTTATGCCATTGCGGCCATCTTTGTTGGTGAGCGGGGTCGTTGGACATAATTTTAAACAAGATACCATCAGGATGATTAAGGCCAAGTTTGGGTAAATTTGGTGTATTAGTTTCAGAGGATGGTATTTTTGAAAAAAGTTAACGGACAACGGACGCCAGACGAGGAAAGCTTACTTGATCCTTTGATTCAGATGAGTTAACAATGAAAAAAGATTAAACCCAAACCTTAACACTGCTACAAAATTATTTAAAACGGTAAAAGTCACTCAAATTGAAAAAATAAAGGCCAAAGTCACAAGATGGGATGCAGCTGTGCTAGATTATTTCTGGAGCGTGAACTGCATTCCAAGATCTTCCAAGTTTCATTAATCTAGGTAGGAATTGTAATTCTTTGAATATGGAGATGTAAAAATACCTTAAAATTGATATTAAAACTATTGAAAACAGTCAAATTTGGGCAATCTTGAAACAGACAATCTAAAAAAAAGAATAAGGATGCAGGTGTGCTAGACTACTACTGGGGCACCTGTTTATTATGTAGGAGTTATAGATCTTTTAGATGTGCAGGTGCCAAAAAACCCTTAATAATGCTACAAGAACTATCAAAACTGTCAACGTCGCTCAAAAGATTTCAAGGTCAAGGTAAAATGATTGGTATACAGCTGAGCTAGACTAGTATTTTGACATATGTATAAATAAGGATTAATAGACAAGTTCTTAAGATATGGATGTTTAAACAATCTCCTATTACTGAGCAAACTTATCTCCCGACACCCCGAGCCTATATGTTTTGCTTTTTTGCAGATGACATGTTTTCATAATTATAAATTCTCTGTTCTCGGTATTTGAATTTAAGCTACGGCTGTTAGTGGTTCAAATTTAAGATTTAAATAAAACACTACGAACACATTATACAGACGCAAAGATATACAAACGGAAAGATATACAGATGCAATCTTGATTTAATGTAAAAGGAACACATAGATTTTTGGTCCTCAACAACCGATATATTGTGTTCTTCGAACGGTGATGATCCATTTAAAACGAAATTATTTTAAGAAATCGCTTTAACTTAATTTGAAGGAACGAGTATATACTTCTTTAGAATTTAATTTTAAGAAAAAGCTATAAATAAATGTTTAACCTTAACAGGTTTTAGTGTTTTATTGTTGTAGAAAATCTGTTTTGGAAATTGATATGACTACAGGAGATAAGGTGATAGACCTCGGATTTTTTAATAAACGACATTCATTTTATTTACTCTTGACACTAAAAATAAATTTGTTTAGAAAGGTTGAAGTGCAAATCGATTTATCAGGAAAAGTAATCATTTAAATTATTTATAAAGTAAAACAAAAATAAAAATACTGAAATCTCGAAATTCAATCTTATTTTGCATTATGTAAGCAAACATCTAATTACACACAACGTGTAATGAATTAATTCCGGTGAAAGTCTTCATTGTTGAATTCAGAGTATTTGCCGTTTTTAAGATTATAGGTTTAAAATGAAGGTACTTGCAACTTTACCAAGGCCAAATAAAAATATATGTATGGTTCCAGTTACCTTACCGTCCCAACTTTTTGTCTTAAAAATAGCCTACCCTAAAGATTTTATTGTCATTTTTCATCAAGCACTGTTGAAGTCAGAATGATGCTCCCATAGATTCAATGTAAAAAAAAAAAACATAAAATAAAAAAAAAAAAATCCCTACCTACCTACCCCAACTTTTTTTCAGATGTAACTGGAACCACGCATACTATTTTATTTGGCCCAATGAAACACATTTAACAATATCACAGGGACTTTTCACTAGGTCCGTTTGCTGATAATTTGATTTTGTGAATAAACTCATCATAGAGACCAGGATTGAAACTTTATATTTACGCCAGATAAAATGTAAAAAAGGCAAAATAAAGTACGAAGTTGAAGAGCATTGAGGACCAAACATTTCTAAAAGTTTTGCCAAATACAGCTAAGGTAATCTATTTCTGTGGTAGAAAGCCTTATGTTTCAAAAATACTAAGTTTTGTTAACTGTGATTTTCAGTTAATTTGTAATTATGAACATATCAATGATAACTGAAGTCAACACAGAAGTGATGATTGCAGGGCAGGTGATACACTCGAGGAATAAAAAAACTCCAGTGATTATGGACTCCCCCTTTTTTTGTAACTCTTTATATTTTAGTTACATTATTTACATTTTTTCATTTGATTTTGAATTAAAAAAATGATATATAAAATATTGTAATTATTCTGAATCTGAAGAATACACTTTTACTTTGTGAAAAAGGATTACCTTATGGTAATTTCCAAAGTAAAATACTGTATAGCACAACTACAATAGTACCTTTATAATATAACATACATTTTAAAATCACAAAAACACATGGTTTTACTACCGTTTACATAAACACATTCAACAGTACATGTACCTTTTACTTATACGACGTATAATGTAGGGAACTATTATGTTTTTTATATATTATGTTGATACTTCATAAATATTTGGCCCTGTAAGAGCATCTGTTTTCACAAATATTCCTTTTTTTTACATCATTGTTCAAATCAATCCGTTACATATACATGTAACCAATATAAGTACTTTTCCAGATTAGCAACAAAAAAAAAAAACCCAAAAATTCTCCGAATATTCAGTTGAATTACAGGTAAATTAAGTCATCAAGTTTACATCATGAGAAGTACAAGTCCTTTATTCGTGCAAAATTCTTAATATATCATTTTTCAATTAACAAGTTCAAGTAATTACGTTGAAAGTAGTTAAATATTACAGGTAATATCAAACTAGTTTTACTGTGAGAATTGTAGTGTGTTCATTTATTTCCACATTGTTAAAAGGTAAAGAGAGAGGGTTGGCATCTCACTAATCATGCATAACCCCGCCGCATTTGGCCTAATTTATGAACAAAATTGAACGAACAACAAATATGTGCCTGTTTCAAGTCAAGAATATATAATTCAGGTGGCAGTCACTGTCTATCGTATTTATTTTTCATTTTTCACTTTATAATTATGTAAATTTAATACATGAAGTTCCAAACCCTCCTTTAACCTGGGACAGGGGTGTTACAGTTCAACACAAGAACGAACTATAGAAATCATATGGATACAAATAGAAATACTACACAGAGTGAACGTGCCCATATGTATGCTTGATTTGTTCACATAATGATGTCAATATAATGGAATGTTATGCTACTGTTATACAAATACGACGTTTAGTTAGCTATAAAACAGGTTTCCTCGTAATTCGGTATCAGTGTCATTCTACCTTTTACACACACTGAGTGTTGCAGGGTTTCAGGTGCATGTTACAACACTGGATGCTTAACATGTTTGTTTGGAAATTCAATACTTTATTAAATATCTCTTCTACATCAATTATATGCCACTGAATACATTTTTGATAACATTAATATCTATGCGTGACAACATTGCAATTACTAAAATTGAAATACAAACATTTATTTGTATTTTTTTAAAATATAAATGATACGTTTTAAAACTTGCATAGTGTTACCTTGGACACATGCACATGTAATTTGCTTTAGCACAGTATTCAAACCGGCTGCGTTAAATTAATGCATCCATTATACAAATAGGCAGAACGGAAATAAGCAGGTAAAACGAAATGAAGGCATTTCATGCCCTGAAATCTAGTTATTAATTCTAAGAAAAACTAATCAGTGAACATCATTTGTGCTATGTTATTCGATGAATAAGTGACAAATATCGACTTGCATTATACATTTAAGAAACGTACTACTTTTACTAAACTTATTACATTATGATATCATCGAAACATACATATATTTTATATTGAATTCCTTGAGTGTATCATGTTGAAGTGCTCAGAACTATTGGGAAACATAAAAGAACCAAAATATATAAAACTGTGAAAACACCAAACAGGAAATAATCAAAGAATTCTGCTAGCTCCTTGTTTGTGTAAGGCATAAATTCCTTTCTACTTTCCAAGCAGACTCTGCCGTCTTTCGGTAGGTCATTTTCAGTAATCTGACTTTGACCAATATGATCAAGATGATTTATTCTTCCGGCTTTGCATTTTAACTTTAAGAATTTCCTCGCCAAAGAATGCATCCACTTTGGAGCCTTATCGTGTTCTGGTTGATGGAAAAGTCTTATGATAAATATCGTAAAGACAATCACAAGACAGGCCATGCCCAATGTTACAGTAAGAAATACCACTGCAAAATAAAATTTCTATTAGTTAAAAACCATTATAGTTTTACTTATATTTATTGATCAAAACAGAAACTGCATCTTTCGAAGGCAAGTGAGAAATAATTAATATTATGCAACTGTTTTGCTGACATTTTCACAATACTTGCCAATAGATATGCAATCGTAAAGGAATTTTAGTCTTAAATGATCATTTTGATCTTACCATCATTTAAAAAGTATTATCAAGAATTAAATCATTCGGTCATGTTCAGTCTTTCAGTCGATTGTGGGACTCATTTGCTCTGTTCAATCAGATCTGGTTAGATTATTTGTTTAAAATCAATTAAGTTCTATTCAGTAGCTTTACGGACATTTGAATATGGTGTTGATGTGAACAGGAAATAAAAATATCTACCGAACAGTCTGAATACAAATTTAACCTTAAAATAATCATTTTCAAGATTAAACCATAGTGAAACGTGTTTTAATACAGAATTGAGTCGACTCCATTAGAAACAAAATTCCTTGACACTTAAAAAGACAACAGCATGACATATGTATCCTTTGCTGAATCTGGTTGATAATGTAGACAAAACAATTATTGTTTATGTATATCTTTCCAATAAATGTAACTTTACCTAGAACTGATGTATGTTTTGATGTCGTAGGCATACTGTCTGAAAATAACGTCAATAAAACCGCCAAAGCAAGTAACACTGTTAGTATATATCCGATTTTGTCTCCAGATTCAAGCGGCAGAAAAAATGTAACGAATGTTAGTATGGCAGTAAGAATAGCCGGGAATATTACAGTCATGAGGTAATGACCATAATATCTTTTAAACTCCATTCGAAACAAAAGTTCCGAAAAGACCAGTTCATCCTCAGTTAGATAAGATGTTTGCTGGGAGATTGTTATAATTTCCCATTCCTCATCTGGTCTAAAATCTTCTAGATTTATATGAGTTTTGAGAAATTCTAGATTGACAAAATCAACAGAGAAACCCCAGCTAGCTATTTCTATGTCACAGGTTTGACTGTCATATGGGAAGTACGTCACATCCATATCACATGACGTGGACAAAACAGCGGTTGGTTCCCATCGTAATTCTCCATTATATTGTATTCTAATAGTTTGGTCGGCACCAAGATTTTTCCGTAATTGCACAATGCTATGATTAAAGTAAAATAGTATTTTGTTAGATATTTGTTTCATAAGAAAACGAAAGAAACTTGTTATTTTTAAATCGTTAAGTTGGAATGAAGTAATAGATGATCCAAACGGCAGAAATATACAAAATAAATTGGATATATTTACTTATGTGTATAGAGAATATCATATGGCTTTTTCAATATCGCATCCGTATCAACCCGAGACACCAATATAATCCCAAGAGCTCTGCTCGAGGGATTATATTGGTTGAGGGTTGATACGGTGTGTGATATTGAAAAAACCATATCATATACACTTTATTATATACATTTACCTCAAGTAGATGTTTTTTATGTGACATACAGATAAGGAGTTTTGAAATGACGTCATACAGATTATAGGTTTGACATGACGTCATACAGATTAGGAATTTGATAAAGCTTTGCAACAGTGACTGCAATCAGTGACGTGACGTCATACAGATTAAAGGTGTGATAAAGCTTTTGCAACCGTGCTGATATCGTTATCATCACGGGTGGTTGATACAGCACGCTTGCCATTTATTGTATTACACATACAATTTATCTGTATTTACTACTAAGTATATAATAAATACTAGTTATCATAGCTAGTCAATATTTACTTTTCAGTCAAATTCTGCTTTTATATACAAACTGAATAATATATTAATATATGAAAACAATTCTGTACGATACAATACCCTTACTTTTTTTTTAATTACTGTTAATAATTACAATACAATAAAATTTGATTACGTACGAATTCTGCACAATCAATTCAGGGTGCCAAATTTTGTCCACAGGAACAAATATGTAATCAATATCTCCGTAGGATGATTTATCCCATGTTAATCGACTATCATTCCATACCTAAAATTTCACATAAATTGTTCAGCTACAGTAGATAATCGAGTTTAATTTTAGTTTTAAACGTAACGCTTACTTTAAAACTGAGAAAGGAAATGGGGAATGTGTCAAAGCGACAACAACCCGACCACAGAGCAGAAAACAGCCGAACGCCACAAATGGGTCTTCAATGTAGCGAGAAACTCCCGCACCGGAGGCGTCCTTCAGCTGGCCCCTTAAAAAAAATATGTATACTAGTTTTGTATATATAACGCAAATTCGCAGATCAAACATTGTTAAATAAATTATGAAGTAAGCCCTGTATTTTAACTTGTTACTCGATGAAGAAAATATGTCAAACAGTGTTAAATAAATTATGAAATAAGCACTGTATTTTAACTTGTTACTCGATAAAGAAAATATGTCAGAAATAGTCATATATTTTAATGTATATGATTTGATTTGAAATCATGTTCCGTGCAACAACCCTCGATAAAGTCGACGAGCAAAGCATTATTCGACTAACGAAAACTATATTATATAAAAAAGTTGGCCGAATGGTGCATGGCGCTAGACACAGTACATGTAGTGTTGCTACACCAGGGGAGCAAACAAATAAAGGTTTGGAATGTCTGGGGACTTTGTTACCATTTAAACTGTTACTTGTATTGTGTTGCTATTTAAATACCTTATACACAAATGTAGATGTAAGGGCATATTGTTCACAAATTATTTGGATGGAATATTTAAATTTTTTAATAAGTATAGAAAATTCTCTATATAGAAATGTGTATGTTCCTTAACCCCTGCGAAAACGTTAAAATAAATCAAAAGGGATAATTGGTAGAAGCAGCATTTAATTTATCAAATATTTAATAATATATTTTATTATATCTTCATGAAATGATAAATCGTACATGTAACTTATTTGATATAAGTTGTGTATATTAGAATGTAATTTCACATGTTTCACATGTTTCACCCTAAAAATAAAACAAATGAAAAAAAAGGATGAAATGTAATTTTATTGACCTTTTTGTTTGTAAACCAAATTAAATGTCCGTCATCTATGTTAATCTTGTTCAAAATGACATAAAGATTAAAAGAAAAAAAGTTATTTTGTGTGCTTAAAGAGCCCATTCACATAGACAAGTTCAAAATGTCATTTAAGATAAACGTATGCTGATTTCATAATCCGATATTTAACTAATAAAAGGCCATTATTGGAATGTCAAACGTGCCAATTCACGTCTACATCAGTTTGGAGTTGTAAACAAAATCAGTCATGCCTACAAAGTATAGACTTTTGTTTTATTTTTAATATACAAGAGTATAGTAAAATAGTCACACGAATGAGATGAACTGATATTATATTGACACAATTATCATTGAATTAAATTTGCTATTTTAAAAATGTGTCACTATATCTGTCTTTGTTTTCGACGATAAATTCAACATCTCAAATGTTGAAGACGAAAATATTATATCAGTACATTCACCATAAAAAATAATATAGAAATAACTTTTGATCAATTTAAATGTATTCAAAATAAAATGTTTTACTGACCACGGTAAACCATCCTGTTGTCTCCAATATCTGTTCCTTCATATCCTTAAAAAGATAAGATAAAGTCTGTTTTATTGATGAATAAACTTTCTCAGATATAAATAATAGTTTCTAAACAGAAAAAAAAAATAAGAATGGTTGTCGTTCATTCTGCATATATTTTAAAATGTTCTTTTTGGAAGGCACATTTTCTTTTCATTTTAAAGGATACATCTTCATATTTGTCACTGCAATATGATCCTGTATAAGAATGTTATTTTTTTATGGATCGAAGCAGTGAATCAAATGCTTAACTTTGTTTCACTGTCAATGCTGACATTGTTTTCTTTTAATAGCAGACAACACATACCAATCATGCATAATACATCTTTACCTAAGGGGTTGCATGGAAGTTCACTTGAATATTGATGCAATGAGGTCGAATTATTCACTTGCAAGTTCGTCATCATCGATCGATGTATCTTGGCTTATTTTGACAAAAATGAACCATTCTTGCTGCTAAAGGCGAATGATATTTGACTATTTTACTTTCACTTATGATTGAACAAAATAAATCTTAATTTTAATTGTTTACGTATCTCGTAGCTAGTGCCCCTTTAATGATTTGCATTTTCATGATAATTTTGCAAATTTCCGAACACAGAAACTGAGAATATACTTACCAAAGAATTAAGGGCCAAGAAATTGTACTCTACACTGATATTTACTGGATAGTCAGGTAGTACCAGATTATTGTAACCTTCATCAGTTGAATTAAATAAGAACTTGTGAATTCTATTTGCGGCACTAACAGTGTAAGATGTCGAATGTTTCAATAAATCTAGAAAAATATAAATTACTCTTTACTTTAAATAAAAGAAAGCTGCAATATATATATAAACACAGATAAATGCTTAGATAAAACTTACCCGTTGATATGAGAATATAATTCCATTGTTTGTATGTGATTACTGCAGTTGTTTACACCTGTCCTAAGTCAGGAATCTGACGTTTAGTGGTTGTCGTCTGTTTATGTGGTTTATAAGTCTTTCTCGTTTCTCGTTTTTATATAAATTAAACCTTTCGTACTTTGAACTATAATGGTTTACTTTTATAAATTAATACTTGGATGGAGAGTTTTCATTTGCACTCAAGTACAAGTACAGCGATTTGTTCTCCAATCTATTCAAAACTTTGATAAAATAAATAATTATTTACTTTATCCAAATCAATTGTTTCTATATTGTATCACCTGTTCGTTTCTGTCTTAGGCGTCTAATCAACTATTAATTGTAAAACAACGATGTCACATAAGTCGATTTGTTTTCTAAATTACTAATACGACAAACGTTCACGAAATCGGAGGTTGATGTTTTAAATATGAATCTGTTATATATTGCTAATATATAGGTTGACAGTGTAACCGAATTGTCTGTCATCCCGGCCACGTTGTGTATTTATTAGTTAGTTACAAAATGCATTGTCTTCTAGTCATAGCGGTTGTTACTTCTTCTTGATAACATAATCAAAAAAAAAAAAAAAAAAAAAATAATGAACCGAAAAATAAAGAAACAAAGTCGCTGCTTACATGATTTATATTGGAAAATGAAAAGGCATTACTCACTTAATATGATTTATCTTTATCTATGAATATTACTAAGGTTGAGTTATCATATTTATTTGCATTTCTGGCTAGATATATAATCTATGAATAACTTAAGCACTCTTCTCTCTGGTAAATTACAAGGACATCAAGCCTCGTCCGATCATTTGCGCGAATTGTACAGTAACCTTTAGAATAAGTTATTTTAATTTGGTGCCCATATTTATAGCAGCTAACATATCGAACCTCAGATACAAGTAACCACACATACAGTTTAGTCTGCCTAATATATTGACATAAATCTATGAAATATTTACACATACAAGAAGAACTGATAACATATTAACGGGTATTTTATAGATATCTAAATGGTATGGATTTTGCTCATTCTTTAGTACTGTTCAGTTACCTTTATTTATTTATTTTTTGCTTGCGTTGGATAGACAAAAAATACCATACCTACATATTTGTTAGTAAATCATTGCAACTTTGCATCTTCCCAGACAATTTTATGAAGCACATCATTAGAATCTTAGAATGTGTAAGGATGTCAATACGTATTGCATGTATTCTCCTTTTTATTAAATATTTTTAAAATGACTGAAATTACGTTTTCGTATTTAGTCAATATCAACGAAATAATGCAAATATTTTATGATGATATTTAAAATGATACAACGTCACTGTAAAATAATATACACCTTTTTTCTGGGTGTGAGGGTAAGAGTAAGTTTGTTGTCCCTGAGCTATCGACTATTGCCGAGAGCAATAGTTGGTATGGAAGGGACAACAAACTTGCTATTATCCGCACAACCAGTCATTAGGTGTTTTATTATACTGAACAACACAGTCATTAAGTGTTTTTATATACCAAATTAACTAATTTTCTAATAGTGTACATTTGTTTATATCATCTGAAAGAAAGGAAAAAAATGTCACATAAATTGACATGCACAAGATGAACCATACGTTTTTTTATAGTTCTTCTTGTATGTCTAAATATTTCATTAATTGCAATCAAGACTAGAAATACTTGTGTTAAATTTTCCGTGCACATAATAAATTTAAGCTAAAGTACACCAAACGCAAATTCACTTTTCGAATACGATGACTGAACCAATATTATGAATAAGGTACTATATTTTAGATCTTAAAAAAATGCACGCGACGATTTTCTCTCTTTTACAATTGCTACTTGTAAGTGAAATTACAATCGGCACAAACAGATTATACCGTTTGCAATATTAGAGTTTGAAGTTGCTAAGCAAAATAGTCAATGACATCATTATTGTCCAATAAAAAATAAACATGAAAAAGTGCGAGAAAGATGATTATGAAACTATTAACCGGAGTAATAGTCTTTGAAACTATTGACTGGTAAATAGTCTGTGGAATGAAATGGCACAACTATTTCATTATTGTTTTTACAAGAAAAAAAATACTAAATATATTTATTAAAGTTATGTACACCGGTATATGAACATTACCACGCATATTTGTTTATAACTATACATGTGTTGAAAGTATATAATAGGTTAAATGTTTTTCATTGATCGAGTTAGAACTGACCGTAATATTTGAAGAAGGTCAATTCAAATAGTTCGTGCTATACCGTTGGCTGCTATGCGAATTTAAGATATTGTCATTCGAGGTTCGCTATTGGTGTCGTAAAGTTTCCCGCCCTCACACCCGACTTAATGTATTTTTCATGTGTTATTTTTTATTATTGTGAATAATAATGTGTGGAAGACAGAATCTTTAATTTGATTCATAATATGTATTTGAATACATAATGAAAATTGTTTTTATTTTTGTAGAATATGATCAAGCCTCTTGGTAAGAAATGCAAGGCATGAAATACATTACTTCTAAGGAATTATGTTCATTATCTGTCATTACGATATTGTTGAGTGTCAGCATACATTCTTAACCAAAATCACATTGAACTGCGAGTATTGTAAAATCGTGTTCTTTTGTGACTTTTTCCTGATATTTCTTATTCGTTGATTCTTCATATCTGCCTGAAACCTGCAAAAAATCTTTATATAATGGTAGATAATTTAACCCCTTGTGGGAGTGATTGTGTTGGATTTTCATCTGATGGCCTTCGTCTGTCATGTACTTTTTGGTCTGGTTGTTGACATATTCCCCATTTTCATTCTCAATTTTAGTGATACCAATTGTTTTCTATACAAAGAAGGCAGCATTTATGTTGGATTTGTTTAAAATTTAATTACTACTTTTTGCTTAGGCTTACTACTGTTCTCTCTTAACTACGCTTATAGTGCAAAAAGGGATTGGTCCGCATTTTGAACAACTTATGTGTAGCGATATATTGTTTTGCCGACTTTTTTTTGGCACTTTACAATCTATAATTTTACTATTATATTGTTTCAACAAGTGTCAAACATCAATATCAATCATCAGCGAATGCCAGTATCTGCTATCATGTATATCAGGCCTCACGGTCATAAAACTTTCGAGCATGATTTTTGTACTCAGATTCGAAAATCAACCAATCAAATTGCTGGGTTTCATGTTTCGAGCATGATTTTTGTGCTCCGAGCACTGAGCAAAGTTTTATGCCTTCAAGGCCAGGTATCAACAGTCAATTATAGCTATGTTGCCTTTTGATAGATCTAGATTTACTGATCATGGTTATTGTCAAAATTTCTATATTTTCTTAATGGTTAGTCCCGAAATGCAAAATAGGTTGAAACTTTTTTTTATCGACAACATCATTTTTGAGCACTCGACTATCAAACTTCGATATTTGAATGATTTTCAGATAATCCAAGGACAACAAGTAGTCGTCAGAACAGTTTGGTTAAAAAGACAGTATACAGATCTTGTTAATCTGCTCATTTTATCTATCTTAAACGGTTTACATACACGCAACAACATTTGCGTCTTTCCTCTTATAATCAAGTTTTAGCCTTAACAGCAATGTTGATTTACATACAGGATCCTCGGACTAATGTTTAAACAAGTTACTATTAAAATAACTTTGATCAGTAATTGGTCCAGTATCGGTAGAGGAAATAAGCTAATGAAAAATATTCACACCGACCCTTTTATTTTTTATGTCACTTGATGTAATAGAATACACATGACCTTTCACGTAGCACCCTCCACACTTACCTATATAAATAAGGAAACGTAAAAGTCCTCTTGTGCAGAATCCTTTAGACATTATTTTCCTAGAAAAATATGCAGCAGCAGCAAATTTATCCGTTTCTCGATTTGATTTATAGAGTTTTAAAAATAAATGGAAGTAACTTTATATTATATCGTCTCTATCGCGGATGTCTGTTTTAATAAAAGTTTAAATCTATAAGAGCAGAACTCCGACATCAAATGAATTGAACTGTTTTTAGAATTACAACAAACGTCTACAAAAATCAACGGGTAATGCTTAAATGATACATCTAGAGCATATGGCTTTATATAACTTGCATAGTAACACATTCATGATATTCCTGATTGATCGCAAAACTGAGTTATCAAAATAACTTTAAAATAATCTATATTGATTAATATACATCTCCACAGAGAAATAGTATCAAATTTCCATTTAGTGCTAAATGTCATTTTTTATAGTAATATATGTTGCTTTAAGTTAATCTAATTACAAAAAAATCAGAAGTTTAAATACATTTTTAAATTCCTTACAATAACATGTTTATCAATTTGCATTTATTTGTCATTATTTTCATAAGCAGTTACCCCCCCAAGACGAATTAATTTGCACGTCATTTGATGCTAGATATCGTTTTAGAAGGAACTTTTCAAAGATTATGTTTCTTTTTCCTGTTTCTTTATCCTTGGTAACAAACAACTTGTATAGTTAATTAAATGAATCGAACGTGACAAAATTAAACGAGTCTCAAATTTATAAGGGTTTTTATTTCAGGTACAATAATTAATTAATAAAATTAAATTCTAAAAACAAACTAAATCGGTTAATCGGTGAGTCAATCCCCACACTTTCTCTCAGTTAACATAGTTACAAAGAAACAAATTCAAAAAAGTTTTGTTTTCATGAGTATTTTCTGTTCTGTGGTCGGGTATTTGTCTCTTTTGTACATTACTCTTTTCTATTCTTCATTATATTAAGACAGGTTTGTCAAACGGTGATAGTTCAGGTAGCAAAATAGGAAATTGTGCATCCCCCTTTTATTTAGTTCAATCTATTTTTATTCAATTTCTGGGGTTAAATTAATCAAAACAAAACCGGGGATAGACCAAAGTGTACCCGATTCGTTAGCAGTGTGTGCTCAATGTGTGAAACCAGTCGTATTAATTTTGTAATTCTACGTTATATGCTGAGGGTTGGCACTAATCAATAATAACATTTGATATATTCAGACTTAGAGGAACACACTATGAAACATGTGAAATGCCGACTGTCAGTTGTCACCTAATTAAACAACTAAAAATAATAATAACAAAACCGTCAAAGATAACAACTTGCATGAAAAAGCCTTTGTAGATTATCTTCTGTTACATAGATATAAAATGGAGTATGAGTGCCAATAAGACAACTCTTCATCCAAGTCGCAATTTGTAAAAGTAAACCATTATCAGTCAAAGTACGGTCTTCAACACGGAGCCATGGCTTACATCGAACAGCTAGCTATAAATGGTCGCAGAATAACACGTGTCAAACGGGAAAACTACTGGTTTCATTTATATAACAAGCAGAACTAGATCAACAAATGACACCTATCAGGTTTGACACATGCAAGTAAAGGTGTTTTGATCCACGCAGTAAATGAAAACAAAGTCAAGTATGAGTATTAATTGATTCTTGAATGTTGATGTATACGATACGATTATATGAAGTACATACATTCTAAATCATAAATAAGAGTGAAACTAAATTCCAATAATCATAAAAAGATAATACAGTGTATTTATTACTTCTCAGTCGACAATAAAAGATAAAGAAACATGTTTTCCAATAAAATACGAAAGATTAAATCACGATATTTCATTTATGGAACATTGTAACAATTAATGTTGAAGAAATAATGTTTCAGTCAGATCAATTATATTATTACCGAGTATGCTCTCTTATAAATCATATTGCGTATCTAAATACAATCCAAATAATAAAACTGCCGTAAATAAATTGAAATAATATCATCATAGAATTAACGTCAAACATACGGGCGGCAAAGATGGCAAATAATGTTAGCGCCGTAAACGTCAATTATTGTATAGACAAATGAAGCTTTTACAAAGAGCTTACATTTAAATTAAATAGGCAATAACAGTATAGAAAAATGTAGCTTTTACAAAAAGCTTACATATGAGTTAACTAGTGGCAGCTAAGTGATAAAGTATTGTTCTGTTACTGTTTATATCAATGTATCTTTTAGCAAAATTATATAAAAAACAAGAAAAAATAAGAATAGATATAATTCTTACAAATAGGCCGTTTCCATTCGTAAAAATATCTCTAATTGTTTCATTTATTTTATACATAAATCATCAATATCGAATTATTTTTTTGCATATAATTCTTACTTGTTACATTTTTGTGTACTGTATTATTGTCATTTCAGCGGTACATAAATCATTGGCATACAATGTGATGTTTGGCTAGCCAGAAAGCCAGATTCAATCCCCCATTTTTCTTAAAATGTCATGTACCAAGTCAGGAATATGAAAGTTGTTATCAATTCTAAATGACGTGCTTCTTTCGCTTTGTGAACAAACCCATGCTCTTAATCCTATAAAATTTGTTTGCACATGCGTATATTGACTACTTCAGAATAACGAGTTCTTACAAATTATCATGCACTTAATATATTTAAATAATAAACACTGAAATGGTGCCCTTGATGTTACTAATTCATTTATTATGACTGTAATGTGTTGCATTCCGAAATTGACATATTTGATCTAGATACGACAACCGTTCATGCTGGCTTTTCAAACTCCTCCCTCTAAAATATCACAGTGCCAGATTTTAATAAGCGGTAGTAACAGTTTGATGAACTAAACAAAAGAGTAATTAATAGTTAACAGCATTGTCATTAACAAAGATCAAATAAAGTTCCATTTCCAATTTTCTTTAACAGCTCTTTATATAATCTAAATATAAATTGTTGTTGTCCGTTTATATGTAAAATGGGTACCTTTGGGGTAATAAATTCTTTTGGGTAATTTAAACCTTTTATAATAATATTATCGTGTTGTGGTTTTAATATGATATACAGATAGTTGATATCTCCCAAAAACGTTTCCAACAATTTTAATCGGACAACTATTTAAACAATTATCGACTTTTGAAATATGACCGTCTGTAAAGTGCATATCTAGCCGGAGTTATAAACGGGCGTTTGCGCTAACTCGCCTTTTTTTTGTTTTCCACCAAAAAACTGATATATATCACATATATTATTATTTAAGCATAGTGGTGGGAACTTTCTGCAGTTTTCAATTAATTTTTCCCACGAAATTGTAAAAAATAGAAAAAATATTCGACATATATATGGGTAGCATGTCTAAAATTTTATATATATTCTTTTGAAAATCTTATTCGGAACACCTTTGGTTTCATTCGCTTCGATTTAATAGGACAAAATGGCAGCTTGCAGGTAAAATCGTTCTGTTTATATATCATTATTTTATATGTCATTCTTTCAACTGGTTTTGGACGTTCTGTTTCAGGTAGATGTATTTTTGGTCGATTGAAGAAAGAATTGTTTTTCCTTTTTATTCATTCGTTACTCATGCATGTTGTAACGGACGCTTGCTTCTGAATGTTTTGTCGGATATAAATCATAAATAAAAAAAATATACTGATAGCCTCCTTCATTAAGTCAAAGATTTATATATTTTATATTTGTTTTCAAGACGATTGTTTAGTAAGGTGGTGAGATCCAGTGAAATTTATATATACGTGAACTTGTGAAATTTGAGCTTTAAAAATTGGCTATTAAAACAGCTTGCAACTATGAGCTTGGATGATCTGTGGCAGGATGGACATCAATATGCGAGTGTGTTACTTGGTTTTCTTTTAAATGTACATGTATGTTTGTTCCTTGGCGCAAAATGGTGAGTTGCCTTCTTCAGATATTCATGATATATATTCCCAAACATGTTACTGTCATTTTTGTAAAACATAACAAGTCTGGTTTCCTTTCTTAGTTGTTAGGGGGTTCATCATGTCTGTGACACTAGCAGTTGTCACATACCTTGCATCCCTTCTTTGTATAAAAAAATGTTCTATTTAGTCATGTTAGTACTAAGACAAAATGGTAGATGGATTATTTTGTGGCAGCTGGGTCCGATACAGTTGTGGCATATTCAAGTTGCGGTATTACTGGTAATATTTTTTCAGCCTGAAATTCTTTCAACTTGTGGCGATAAAGATGGTATGTTGATTTCATTTTGATAGGTGTCTTCCTGTTTGTTACCCTTTAGACATTGCATTGGTGGGGAGAACATTGCATACACCATGATCGTTCCGATATTGCAAGTGTTTCGACTGAGCATGTTTAGCATGGATAGATTCTATGCCCCTTTTAGCTCACCTTGTCCATAGGGCCAAGTGAGCTTTTCTCATCACCTTGCGTCTGTCGTCATCGTCCATCGTCGTCGTCATTAACTTTTACAAAAATCTTCTTTTGTACTTATCAAAACGTTATATATTGAATAGAATAAATGTAAATCGTAATTTAAAAGACGAAAAAACAAAACACTTAACTTATTTCACTTTGATTTTTTTTGGTGTTTATTATTAGTTAAAATATAAGGAGGCTCGCAGGATTAAATCGATTTTTTTTAAATATAGGATTTCGCTTTTTTTTCTATAAATGATCATTATCATACATGCCATATACTTAATAGAAAAATGAAATAAAAAGATGGAGTCACCGTTCATTACTCACCATCTGCCTTCGAAAGAAGCATGCATTTATATTAAGGTACTTTTTTTCTGTTGAACTAATAGGACAAATAAAGGTAAAATCGGAAAAAAAAGAAAAAAAAAGAACTAAATTACAGAAATCCCCTAAATGTTACAATTGTTGAGTTTAAATACAGTTTATCGGAAAATAGTGATAAAAAATACAGGTCACCGATGAGTTAAAGACGATCTTTTAATTTTAATGCCAAAAAATGGCATTGCTGCACCAAAGGGAGATACTTTAGGAATTTTCAATGATATACACATTTTAAAACTCATCTGGGGCCATATCATTAAGTAACAATTAATCGACGTGCAATGCATAAAATTTATAATGAAAAAGAAAATACTTACTTTTTTTCTGAAATTGTTTGTACACTCGAGCCTCCTTAAGTATGTATGACAGATAAGCTGAAAAGACAAATTAACATACAAATGTTTTTGATAAAATATATTACGAAATACTGTATTGAAATAAAATATAGACCGAGAAAAATACAATTGACCTTCCTGCTTGGTCATCGTATTCAGCAAATGCATGGTGTCTGAAGGATTCTCCACAATATATGAATTTTTGGGTGACGATTGGAACAATGTACTCATTAAAACGTCAACACCCACTGCATTTGTTTGGACTTGTCCTAAGTCACCTGATGTTAAGTGGTAGTCGTTATTTGATGTTTTTTTTCTGTTTTACTTTCGAATTCATATATTTATTACAGACCAGGCTAGTATATGTACATTGCAACTCAATAAGTGTTTTATTTGTGTTCTTGGAAACAGATTTGTAAAAGCAAATTTGCTTGTTTCTGAATCCAAAATACTTACTAGAAATGTAATGAACAAGTGTATCGACTGGTCAACTAGATATCTCGTAATATACAGGTACATCAAATACAATTGAGGTAAATGTTTGTATCAATTAGGAGCATCTTTGATTGCATATGTAAATGGAGGGCGAGTAATTCAATCGTTGATATGGAGACAAAGAAATGTTGCTGTATGCTATTTTTGTTTTTGTTTTGTTATTAACAATTCTAATATGACGACCTATTATCGTCAACCAAGGCTAACGATCAGAGTAAAATAATTGAATATAAATGCCAAACCCAAATGAAAACAAATCTACGGCTGCCATGAATTATTTCTTACAAAAAAACATATGTTTGTCCCACGGCGAGAAATACTATTATCTGCTATGTTCAGGGCATTAAAGAGTAAGAACAAATACTGAAGGAGTAAGCTTCAAAATAATGTTTCCATTAAAGAAGACATGTCATCTAGCAGACGGTCACCATTTATTCTTAAAATGTCCTGTACCAATTCAGGCAAATGGCAGTTGTTATCTTATAGTTCGTTTCTGTGTGTGCTACTTTGCGTTTTTTTTTTGTTGCACTTTATTGTTTCAGTTGTTTTGTTGCTTTCCCCTCATATACACATGGAAAAAAGTATTGCAACACCAAATTGAAATTGAAATTAAAAAAACACTCTTTATTTTTTTGTGATATACTTTGGTAAAATAGAACTAGTTAAACATTATTTAAGTATCACCTGAGTTTAATCAATAAATATCGACTCGATAAGTTTTTATCTGCACATGCAGCTACTGTACCCGTAAACAGCAAAACATATGTTTTTACCCTCATTGTTTTCAACACTTTAAATAACCAAGTTTTTAAAGTTATGTGATTGACACCTTGTAATGGGTCCTTGACAACTCTTAACTGCAGCAAGATGGCAGATTATCAGCATAAGAGAAGCAGGGATGTCGCTGTAACAACTGCACGTATTGTTGGTCATCTCCATTCCACTATAAGTCGTTTTGAGAATAAAAATCAGGCAATAAACGCTGTTAAAGACCTTCCGAGATAATGAAGACCCCCTATACCATTTGCTAGAGAAAATCAAGCATAATGAAGGTTGGTCAGAAGGAAACCCATTGCATACAAGACAATCTTAAAAAGAGAGTGGTGGCAATACAGGAGCCTTTTAACAAGAACTGTTCGAGATCAACTCATCGCTACTGGTTATCGTGCGATAAGACTATTTCGGAGACCTTTGCTAACGAACAGACACACAGTTTTCCGTATCTAATGTAGTGCAGAGCTCGCCAAAGTTGGAAATTAGCATCGTGGAGGAAGATCCAATGTTCAAATGGAATTTGGTTCATCTTCCTTGGCTTGATCGTAGTCCGACTTTGAACCATATCGAGCATATATGGGACACTATTGGGCGGAAAGTGCGCGAAAGGACACCCCAGTTCAAACACATCATGAAATAAACAATGCCCTTCATCAGAAATGGTTGCTGCTACCTTAGCAACAAATTAGTCGATTTATGGCAGGAATCAGAAGACGTTAAGATACAGTTATCCGTTTGAATGGAGGCTGCGCACAAAGTACTAATTCTTTGGCATATAACGATCAACCATGATGTGAACAGTCATCTGAAGATTAATTTTGAAATGTCTGACATTGTAAAGTTCAACTACAGTAAACGTTGTAAAATGCATTTTTTTGTACAAAAAAACACTTCATTTTTTTTATTAAAATTGTGGTTATATAAATCATTTTTTTTTCAAACATTTTTTGTTCGTTTCAATGTCAATGTTATCATAAACTATGTTTCAATAATATTATACACATATTTTATGATATTTCATCCAAAAAAAGAGGCTGATTTTTCAAGTTTTAACAAATCAAGGTGTTGCAATACTTTTTTCCGTGTGTATAGATGATGTGTTTCCCTCGGTTTTAGTTTGTAACCCGGATTTGTTTTCCCTCAATGGATTAATGACTCTCGTAACAGTGGTATACTACTGTTGTCCTTCTTTTCCTTGTGAATTAGCACATGAACATATCATTTAGCGTGTTGGTGTAAATGATAATTATGTTATCGAAGTCCACTAGGTCTTTTCTATACGTTTTGGGTATGGTTTAATGTCTTAAAATAGTGATACAAATGGTCCAGTCAATTATTGGTTTCTAGATATTGTCATACTTCCAACTTTAAATGATATCTTATATTATACACCATAATAAACTATCAAATTTTCTAAAACCACGAAGCGGAAAATTAAAACTTAAAAATATAACGTTAAGTGTGTGCGTTGTAAATCCCGTTGTATACTCAGATTCTGAATATTAAAATGCAAAGGCGACCAAAAATGATTTAGTAGTAGACAAAAAAAAAAAAAAAAAGAACAGGCATGTCGAAACATTTTATTCTATTTTTCATAAGTATATATCATGTATATAACAAGTAAATTCCAACAAATATATCTAATATAATACAATAAAAAAAAATCAAATCATATAGATTATTCCACCTAATCCTTTTTTCATTTTTTAGTGTAGGGAACAGCAACTGTTCTCCTGTTCTTCTGTCTGAACCATTGATTCAATGACATACCAATTATTCAGAGTGTTATTGATATAATGGTTTATTTGAAGTGAAAGTACAAAAACATGTAAGCAATTAAAAAGAAAATGCAAATCGTTTGGTCGGCTAAAAAAACCCGAAATGAAACTAAAAAAAATGTTGATTTTAATAGTATACATATTAAAATATATTCAACAAATTAAAACAAAAAATTGAAAATGTCATAAATCATCTTATTTATGGCTGCAAGTTTAAAAATTGTGTCAACCGATAAAATTTGTTGTACATATAAATGACGTAACAACTAATAGCGATATGATTGACCATTTGATTATTTTGATTAATACGGCTTGTAAATATGTGCAAAACATATATAATTTATATCTTTTAACAAAATATAAATGCCTACCACGCCAAATGACACGCATGGTACAGATATATCTGCATTAGATGCACATTTTTCAACTGCATATCTCTTCAGTGGTTTCCATAGGCTAAACTACTTAAATGACCGAAATCTAATACAATAATTGAAGAGCTTATACTCTATTTTAACTCTCTCTTTTACATATAATTTCGACGGCGAAGTTTACATTTTTGAAAGCATCAATTAGTAAATAGATTACCAATTATAAAATGACAAAAACAAACAAGTGGGTGTTTTGTTTACGAGAATGAAGCTGTTAAATTGTTTCCATTGATAATAACATGCAAATGATGATATTGAAGTACAATCTTCAAACTAGCTTATTGTATAGTTTTTGTATAACAGACAATATCTGAAAAAGTCTAATTTCCATGTCCCATCTTTCACCAGTAATTATTTTTTTTTTATTCAGGCATCTTTTTGGAAAATTTTAAGTTTGAGTAATAACAAGAGTATATAATGCACCAACTGCACCAAATTAAACATTCATTTTAATATTTCTTCAAATAAAATATTATGATTTAAATGGTCAACCCCCAAAAAATCATGTTGTCCCTGTTGTTTTCAGCAAACAGCCTTCTGATTTTCACAAATCTGATAGATAATATATAAAACCTCTCCATTACTGGTCTGATTTTTTTATAACTAAAGCATGTAAGAAAATTTTACACTTTTAAAAGTCTTTTAAATGTTGTCCCCAGGGGTAATTTCCCTCCTGTTACCGCTGTTTTTTTTCCACCTGTGGACACGTTTGAAAGACCAAAAATGTATTTCTTGTAATGCAACGTGAAGAGCATCATTTACTGAATGTACGACTCCATATGTTTAGGTGAATAGCAGCCAGTTTGAAAAGTCTGAACTGCCCAAAGATCAGAATTCGGAGAAAAATAATTGTGTTGTTCTCTCCTGTTGCAGCCTTTTTGTGTACCTTATGATAATATTTCATTGTCAGCACTATAACAGTACATGTAGGATGTTCAAGCCAATTTCACTGATGAATCAAAAAGTTAATCTAATATATGCCAATCATTTCATTTAATATAAGTTATCATCCCCATATTAAATCAATTTTAAAATAATATGTATACAGTATATTTAATGAAAAAAATTGTTTTTTTTTCTTTTGATTACAGCAGAGAACATTGTGCAATTCTGGTATAGTAGATAGTAACAGAAAGGAATTTATTCTAGAATTTTTCATTACCTAGGCAGATTTTTCATCTTGCAAATACAGTTTCAAAGAATAAATGACATTGCTGTTATCTTCCATTTGTGACCAATCTGAAATGATGTATTTTTCTTAAATTGTAAAATAAAGCAATTTTTGGAGAAAAAAGTCCTTTCTGTTACCAACTCTGTCCTGTTACACAAGATTTTTTCATGTTACCGACATATCTGACTATATTTTAGTACACTTCCAAGCCTTTATATTGCAAATGCTAAAATCAATAATTGGCATTTGATAAATTATTGCAGGATATACTAGTGTGTTCTTTGATTTGTGCTCTTAAAATACTGGATCAAAAGACATTTTTAAAGTTTTTTCTTATTGCCAAAAATTAGACTTGTTCAGATAGTGTCTCATAAAACAATATTCAAAAACAAAGAATAAAGATTATTGAAATGTTTCGACGAAGACCTCTTATTCATTAGTAGAAAACGAGAGAATTGTCTTTAACCACTCTATAACAATAGATCACTGTTATTGGGAAACTTAAGAGATATAAAACAGTGAAAACAATAAAAAGACAATAATCAAAAAATTCTGCTAGCTCCTTGTTGCTGTATGGTTTTAATGGCTTACTTTTCCTCTCTTTCTCCTTTTGTTTTGTTGATCGGCCATCTTTTCTAGGCTGTTGCTGTTCAGAAGGATTTATTCTTGTGGCTTTGCACTTTAACCTTAACTTTAATGTCCGGGTTTTCGTTACAATGAAATGCATCCAGTTTAGAGCAATGTGGGGTTTTGGTTTATTGTAAAGTCCAATGACAAAAATCGTTATGATAACCAATAAAAAAGCCATTGCTAATGTTACCGTGAATAAAGCCACTACAACAGAAAAAAGAAAATAAATAAATGAAGATCGCGATTCTAAGTAAGAACTAGGCTTTAATTTTAAACTATCTTAAATGCGTGTATCGGAAGGCTTACGCTCTTTTGCATGTTTAAATTGTTGGACAAAATTGTAGACGACTTAATACCTATCATGGTTATGATGTTGATGCTTTATAATCACAGGTCATCCGATAATTGAGAACATATTTCATAAAGGTGTCATATGTTTAGACGTGTATAATAAAATTGAAATCCGATGTGGCGGCATGGTAAGTAAAATTACGACAGATACATTAGGTGGTATGAAGGGTACAGCATCTACTTGCTACTCTACATCATGTTCCATGTGAACTCCGCGCATGAGGGTATGCAATTAACTTTACAAGTTGATTGGAAAAAGTTATAAAATGAATTGCTTCCTGAACTTTCCAAACTGCAAATCCTAGCCTTTTTCTACCTAGATTAACCTAATTCTTAAATTCGACAGCAACACACCAAACAACATAATAACCAGGGATTCAGTAAGATCGTTATATAACTGATATCGCTGCATAGTTTAAAGAAATTCCAAGTTAATTTGAAAAAGTTATAAGAATAATTAAAGATGCCTATCTGAATTTTATCATTTTTGTTTTTACCTATTATTTAGATTATTTAATTAAAATGAACCAAACTTCCAAATAAACTGGAATTTTGTAAGATCTATATTTAATTTAGTTAGATGTCTAGACTAAATTTGAAGGTTTAGACTAATCAAGCAATGTGGCGTTTTGGTTTATTGTAAAGTCCCATGACAAATATCGTTATTGTGGAAGGGTGAAATTTAAATGGTGTGTATGTATATAGTTTTAACTTTCATAATTGTACTTCGATCTATATGATGTTATGGTTTTCTGTATAATAAAATATCCATTGGAACGTATTTATTGGATTTGTTTACTAATTTACAGAATAAAATCTTATGTCAATAATAAAAGAATAAAGCATGATGTTTTGTTTATCTTTATATGCTAATTAAGGTGATGACCTGAGTTCTGGTATGTGAACCCTTTAAATGCCTATTCATTGTATCGATGGTCAGTATTGGTCACTTGGTATATTCTCATTGGTTAGTTACATCACATGTATATGTGTGGAGGGAAATCTCTTTGTTCTTAAAAGTATTCTTTTGGTTTTACTCAGCATGAAGGCAGACATTTTGAAATATACAAACTAATTCTAATTCTAATGTCCATTTGAGACTTTATACTCAGCCACTGTGTTACTTTGTCACCATATTATTCATTTAGGTATTTATGATTACTCACATATATTTAACTGTCATTTAATTAATAATTCTAGTGTATTTGAAATGAGTGATTGATTGACTGACGGATAATACAGCTAAATTGATTAAATGGTTGAAAACTATACAAAGTATTAAAAACGTTTATGAGTAAATATTTAAAACCATAAGATATTAATATAAACTCTCTGAGTAGTATGTTTCATTAAACTAGTAAATATAAACTAAAAGTAAAGTTTCATGTACAAAATGTGTATTAGTGTAATTGTGCATTTTTGTGGCACAATAGTTATATTCCTTATTTTATATTCAGGAGTTACTATCATGACTATGAACTGTTGATTCCATCCCATGAGGGGATATTGTTATTGACCTTCGCATCTAAGTGTGAGGTAAGCATTGAGTTTGGTTTTTATATGTTTGCTATCAATGCTTATTATTTTGCTTGCTTATGCTTATTTTTAATTGCTTTGCCTTTGCTTAACATTAGCTATTTAGTTTGTTTCGTGTAGAATTTAGTTTTGTATGTAATTATATTTTTAAGGCATTAATAATAATTGAATACATGTAGTTTGTAAAATCAATAAGCGACTTAATTAAATTAGATTACATTGATATTTTGTTAGAATAATAAAATAGGAGAAAGATTAAGAACTTGTATTATTTATTTTAATTGGAAATTCATTGAGTTCATATTGTACTCATGTTATTACTTTTGAACCATTGGTTATAATTTTATATTTAATTACAGGGTCTTTTGTTTACAACTTTTTCGTTATCATAATAAACAGAATCCAACCTGAGGAGTGTTTTATTTGTGTATTAAGGCCAAGAAAACCACTCGACAACACAAGTATCTACACAACTGAAATAACGAGGTCCAATATGTAAGCCGAACTGACATAAAATCGACGAATCAATGAATTCAACAATATATAACTAATATAGGATAATGGTGTTTATTGAAAATCATACCATTCCAGACCCTTTTGTTTTCCAAATTATCAATATAATCAAACATTTACAAGTTTCGACTCGAATCCGATACCGATTCCAATAGTATATGTCAAATGTAGCTTCCGGTTGTATGTATTTTCCCCTTTAATAGGAGCACCACTATGTAAAGGAGGACATTTAACACACTATATTGTTACAGATTTATCGTGAGCATTTGACATCCCAGTTTCCCAGCATGGCAGCGACGAGACTTCATACCAATAAGATAACTTTACCCCAAAACAATAAGTGTAATCTCAATGTATACAAACATGAACATGGACAATTTACGAGATATAACCAAGCATTTCTTAGATCAAATAGATCGAACAAAGTATAACTTTAAAGCACCAAACAAATTAGAGGTAATATCTTTTGCAAAACTTATATTGGAAAACAATGAGTTCCAATTTAATGAGACCTTATATAAACATGGTATAGGGGAACCTCAATGTTAAATATTATCACTCAATGCCACCGATCTGCATCTGTCAGCAATAATTCCACAAATCTTATACATATATCAATCTAGAAAAAAAGCATAAGTATGATTTCCCAATATCTTGACCACGGCTTCATGATTACAGAGTACAACACATCACACTTGTTCGAATACAGAAGTGACGTACTTAGATACTGATGTGTACAAAAAGGAGTGTTTTAAATCAAAAATTGTCATTAACATAATGTTACATGTCAAACCAACTGAAACTTATTAGTATTTCCCAATTACAAGTGCACATCCTTGACCTACTTTTAAAAGTATAAGAACAGAAATTAGTCGTAACATAACACACTAGAACAATGAATCTGATCTTGATAAACATCTGATGTCTCTGGAAAATAAACTTATAGATAGAGGCTATGATAAATAAGAAACTGCAAAAAAACATAGAAGATGTGAAATACAAGAGTAAACGATGCAGTACCCTGTCAGATAATTTTAGAAAAAGGGAAATTCCAGCTACTTACACTGGTAACTGAATATCTTAACAGAGCTATTAAGAAACATGTAGAATTGTCAAAGAGATGAATATTGTAAAACAATGTTCAAACATAAGCCTATCATTGCGTTTAAACGCAGTAAAAATTTAAAGAGCACCAGCAAAAACAAGACTTTTTAATAGGGAGACTTTTGAGATTTGACCTTTGCTAAGATAGAACTTAGCTAAGAAAAGTCCGAAACACTTTTAATTAATTATATATATATTTACATATATTTCTATATAATTTCTAAGAGAGATTTATTTGTTTATATAATAACAGGTGATGATATGACAGAATACAACGGTAGATATTTTACAACATATGACAGAGATCATGACACTTGGTACAATTTGAATTAGCTAGTTTGAATGGAAAATACACTTCTGGACCAAGTGACAAAGCAGGCATTATATACCGAGCATGGACATCTCAATCCTTGAAGAAATCTACTATGATAATTCGGAGAGTATAAAAGACGGCGATTAAACAATAATGTCTTTTATCCTTAAAAAAAGTTAACATCAAAGTTAAAGCTGAATTTTATGCTGTCAACATTTCTTTCCTCTTTGTCATGAATACCACACAAAATAACAGATATTCATAATGTACAATCATTTATTTTCGTGAAAACCTTTTTTTTATAATTTTCGTGGAGAGCAAAACATTTCTTATTTTCGTTAATATTTGAATATGATTTTTTTTCTTCCAAAAGCGCATACAAGACTATAGAAAATATCTACGTCGATGAATGTTAGAATTCATGGTTCAACTATTTATATGAAATTTGGTTTCTAACAAATGTTAATAAACCACAATTGAAAGTCATCGAGTTACTCACAGGATGAACTAGAATAGATCAAAGCCGTTGCCTAATTATTAGTTACAATTTAGATGAAGAAGTAGCAAACCAAACGTTTGTATAGTGTCGACTTTAAAAGACTAAAACTACATGTAGGTCATATACCAATGAATAAAAATCCCTTTAGTTGTTATTTTCTCTCAAATAGTACTTTATAATATCTAGATAAATTTTAATGTTTACAAGTAATCAAATAATAAAACAATATAATCTTTTTGTATTATTATGCGATAACTACCAACAAATAAATTGGAAAAATGTACTCTCTGTCAACATGGCAAACATAGAATTTGGTTTTAAGGATACCACATTGGAAATAGAACAATTACATATCAGATACTCGCAATAGATTGATCACACCATGTAAATAAAGTTATTGAAGATGTTTCACTGGGGACAAATAATGGTGTGGATAGGTTTAAGAGGATACGAATAATTGAAAAGGAAACAATGGGCCGAAAATGTATGAATAAAGAAAAATGGAGTGCTATAAAATAAAGAACATACAAGAATAGGCAGACAAAGAATACGTGGCAATTGCTCGAGAAATTAATCAATACAAAAATAGAGGCAAGATCTGCGTTAATGCGATTGTACTCGAAAAAGATGCAGTATATGCAGTAGCTACAAAATTTTTGTTAAAAAAAATATTTCCATTGTCCGTTCCCAAAACAGGTAATGCTTAAAGATAAAAAAGTGAGGTTATTAACAAATCCAAATAGAAACCTGACCAGAGACGGACGCCCGGATGCACGGAACAGAAAACAAAAATGATCCCCATTATACATCTGTTAAACTGTTTATAAAAAAGTAAGAAAAAGATAACACATCAACGTTTTATTCAAACAGGTTTCTTTTTTCAATGATTTTCATTTACAAACATCTTTAAAAATTGATAAAGTTTACGTAGAAAGAAGCCAATTGCTGTCATATTGTGTGAAAACTATTTCTCGACATTTTTACGTGATTTTAATGGACTGTGATATTACTGCTTAGCGTAACCTCCTGTGAAACGCACAGTACAGCCACTTTTCTCAAAGATTTAGCCATGTTTTTAATGCATTCTAACTTACATGTAGAATTGTGAGATCACTCCAACAGAACTAAAATACTTACCAATACTTAGACACACTTATGACATATAATCTCTTAAAATTTCCTGGCGGCCATTACCCAAACGAGATTATTAAAACAGTTACAATCGTAAAAGGTTAGTTCCTGAAAAAGTAATAAGCCTGTACGATATTTACATTCTAGTTTTTTTTTCAATTTTAACATATCAATGAAGATTCAGAAACAAAAACCTACAATTAATTGCGTTAAACACGTAGACAAATGCCTATTAAAAATGTTCCCTACTCGTTGACCTATCTGGTTTTTTTTACTCGATAGAAATAAAATATGTATATCTAAAGAGTACAACAGAAGACAAAATGTAAAAAAAATGCTGTTTGCTTATTAAGATAATCTATAAAATACATGTATAACTTGTAATCATGTTCCATATTGATATTTGACAAATTTCTGTTCTATGAAAGCTAGCTATTGTCAATTTATGAAAATGCATATCTATGAACACAGGATACATTGATCATATGAATATTTACGAGTAAAATGTTCACTCTTTTTTGCTGTTTATTTATAAAGATTCGTTTAAAAAGTCTTCAAAAACAATAAACCAGTAAAACAAGTATCTGAGCACGTAAAAATTACAAACGGGAAATAGTGTTTTATATAATAGAATTTTATGCGGCTGTCATATTAGTGACAGGTTTGGCTAGCTATAAACCCAAGTTAAATCCAACATTTTCTATATAAGAAATGTCTCTACAAAGTGCGAAATATATGAGAGTTGTTGTCCATTCGTTTGATGTGTTTGAGATTATGATTTTGCCATTTCCTTACTTTCAGTGTGGAATTTTTCTTGGAGTTTAGTAATTTTTGTTATTATACTTAATGTTTTTTACTTGCACAGGGGACTACAAGGACTATTTTAGAATGTTTAATTTTATTTTGAAAAACACTGTAAGTCTTTGGTTTGCTAAAATATTTTTTTTATTTTTATGCAATATCATTATAAATAAGAAGATGTGATATGAGTGCAAATAAACCGACCCTGCTTCCAAGGCACGATGTATAAAAATCTAACCATTATAGGTAAAATATGTTATTTAAATATGTCTATAAGAGTAGCAGACACAATTTTAACTCAAAAGTATCAAACTCTTACACTACGGTAACAAAATTATAGGCAGGAACTATATATCAATTTCCAACAATGATGTAATAAAAGGGTATTTAAAGTCGTCAATAAATATATAAACATTTCACAGACTCAGTACTCTGATAAGATCAGATATATTGGGTTCCGAAAGATATCCGATTACAGATAAAGATAAAAGATTGGACTCATATCTTGACAGGTAAGTTGACAGTAATATTTGTGTAATACTTTTTGTAAACTTTTGTATAATAAATATTGTTAAATTTTATTATTGATTTGTGTCTTTTGTTGGCTACAATTTAAAAGTGATTTCTGGCCGTAACAGAAAGTTTTAGTGTTGAATTGGACATTCCAATAAAAGGGCGAGTTTTGGCTAGCCTCGAATCAGGTTCAACCTACCATTTTTTTCGTAAAATGTCCTGTACCAAGTCATGACAATGACAGTCTCTATCTTATAGGTCGTTTATCTGTGCGTTGCATTGTCGTTTTTGTGTCGCACTTCAGTGTTTCTGTTGTTTCGTTGTTTTTCTCTTTTATTGATGTGTTTCCCTCGGTTTAAGTTTGTAATCCGGACTTGTTTTCTCTCAATCGATTTATGACTTGTGGACAAATGTAAACTACTGTTGCCTTTATTTGTGAACAAAATCAACAAACGACAACTACTGACATCAGGTTACCAAATGTCACCAAAAGCAATTCAACAACACACAACTACGTATAAAAATGTATCAGATTTTCGTGCACTTGAAATTCGAATTGAATAACGCCTTACCAGAGATATATACATGAGTTATTTATCTCTGGTTTAACTTACTAAGTTCGTAAGATGTCCAAAAGTCCTTTTTAAGTAACAATATTGTAGAGCAAACAGAACACACCCACAGACACACACACACATGAGCTGCTAAAAAGGGGCGAAATATACTCGCTGTTACGATTACTTTTTATACTACACAAATTTCATTTTAAAACCGAACATGTATTCCTCTGAATAGTATTATCCTTCCACCTTAACAATTGCACTGTCACTAGAGAATACAAGCAGAATAAAATAAAAACACACATGAAGGATTTAAAGGGGACCGAAACATTTTTATAATTCACGTAGACATGAACGCTATAAAATATTGCATATTAATCTGCTTTAATATGTCCACATTTTATCCTCTGTACTATGTGTGGTCTTTGATTTTAGCAACTGCAAGAGCATGATATATTTAGTATTAAACATGGAAGTGTTTTAACGGTATCTTAGGCAAATACCAGAAAATGAAAGAAGGATAAAAGGTCCTATAATAAAGCAGTTGTTGACTTTTGATCTTAGTTGATACATACGATGATTTATCAACCCGATATATATATGCATTCATCCTCGACCGTTGGCCTCATTGAATATCATATTTCTTGGGTAAATTAATCATTGTATTAACACCATCAGAAGTCAATTATTGCATAATATCCAATTGTCAAGAGTTGCTCAACTTATCTATGTTACGGTCAACACACCTATTGTGTTCATTGCAATTTTTTATCAAGCCAATTGCACATTACAGTATGACGTTAATTTCATTTTCCGGTGTCAAACTTTAGCATCAACCTTTTGAAAACCTTTTTGTACGCTTCAGAATGTAATACAAATTGTTAAAACGAAGAAAAGGTGAAAAGTGCGAGTGTTTTGTATATTATTGAAGCAAACCCATGTCCGTTGCCATAACAAAAATGTGCATAGTCTTAACGTTTGAACGTTATCAATAAACTAAGGAAAAGCCAATGGAAATGTCGTAATATCGTCTCATAATGCTGGATTAGCGAATCGAATTAACCATTTAACGCAGTTTTTCATATAACATTTTCGTATCACCTTCCGTCTAGTGTGTTGCGAGATATATCTCTTCGTGCAATAAATATATAAAAGGACACCGCGGTAATAGAAAATGAAGTATATAGTATCATATGAATGGGAATATGATAATTGATACAGCTATGATTATATATTTATTTTTTACTCAAACATGACTTTTGTTACATAGATCAAGGCAAAGAGTGCAAAGATATTGAGGGTGTCAATCTGGTATATACACTATTTCACCTGACCAAATCTACACATTCAAGGTGCTGTGTGAGGATGAGAACTGGACGGTAAGAATAATTATTTTTTCTAGAACCGTTTTCTCATTTTGATGAAAAGTTTTATCAAATAACAATATTTATTGAACTGTAGTTAACAGTACGAAAAGAAGCGAACACTGTCATATGACGACAAAGATATACAATATACCTTTTGTCACATTTTGGCTTCTGTAAATATAGTCAATAAAACTCCCATATGAACTATTAAAGCTCTTACTTTACTGTGCCTCGAACTTTTCGGAGTTTAAATTAATATTCTACCTCTCCCCCCAAGAAGAGGCGTGGTTTGTGAATCAGCTGTATTTACAAAAAAAGTACTGATCATCCACCTCTATGGCAATCTGATACGATGCTAGCTTTAAATTATGTCTGTGCAAAAAGCCGACCCAGAAACGCAATATAATATATATACATTTTATGTAAAATCAATTTTTTAGGTTATTCAAAAACGTTTTGATGGCTCAACAGAATTTTACAGAAATTGTGAAGATTACGAACATGGATTTGGTGATCTAAATGGGGAGTTTTTGCTAGGTCATTTTTTTTGTATTTGTATTTATTTATACGATTTAAAAAAAAAAGGACAACACAGAAAATTATGTATTTCTGACAAATTGATGTGCACTTTAGTTATAGTGGGAAATATTACATTCCAGAGAGATAATACATTACATTACAAATAACAAATATGAAATTTGTTAGATGGAAAGTTCTTGCATCAGGATAAGGTATTGTTTAAAGATACAGCTAAATATAAGCAGAGAAGCAAATTACTGTTTTAATTGATTGCTGGAAATACGTTTAACGTCTCCATAATGAGTCACTCTTGTAAAACAATTAATAAGATTAATCCAATTTATGTTCGGGAACGCGATATTTAATGAAAGTCCAATAGAACTTATCGCTTTTCGGAATATGCAACATTTGTACAGATATTTGTTACCTCTCATGACGTCAAAATGCGGACACGTAGTCATTAGGTGTATGAAGCTTTAATTTGCATAATTATTTTTTTCACTCAACAGGAAACAGGTTCATTTCATTACTGACCTCAATTGGAACACACGAGTTAAGAATAAATCTAGAAGACTGGAACGGAAATAAAAGATATGCTAATTTCCAGAATTTCAAAATTGACGGTGCATCGGACAAGTACAGACTTCACATAAGTGGCTATTCAGGCGATGCAGGAAAACATTTATGTAATTATACATGTATATATTTTTCTTTAATTCTTACCCGATCAATCCTTTTCATAACCTGTTGATTTTTTGTATTCAATAAACGTTGTTCCGATTGATCTCAGTTTGATATTGGTCAAAATTCGATTGTGACGTCTAATAAATAAACTCATCATAGATACCAGGACTAAATTTAGTATATACGCCAGACGCGCGTTTCGTCTACAAAAGACTCATCAGTGACGCTCGAATCCCAAAAAGTAAAAAATGCCAAATAAAGTACGAAGTTGAAGAGCATTGAGGACCAAAAATCCTAAAAGTTTTGCCAAATACAGCTAAGGTAATCTAGGCCTGAGGTAGAGTTTTCTGGCTTTCCTCTGAAATTCCCATTGTGAGGTTATAAAAAAGGCGACCATGTCTGATGACGTCACTTTAAAAAGTTACATAATTTTGCAGATAATTTAAAAAAGAAGGATAATGGTTGTCTCTATATCGTCTACAATCATTTGAAGAACAGAGTCCATCACCAAATCTCGTGCAATACGACAGTTACAGTGTACATTTTAAATATTTAAAACGCTCAGCGAGCCTCGTGTTTTAAATTCGAGTGGATAAATATAGTACCACACTTAAGGGCAAACGATACAGTTTTGATCCCGTATTTACAAGTTGATAATCATTTGCATATAGGCTATTTTTTGCTTGATTAAATCAAATATGTCATAAAAATTAAACCTTCATGTGCTACTTTTTGAGTTAAATGAGGTCGAAATTTTGTATATTTGCTCAAAATTAGGATTTGTGGCCGTATTTTCCCTTTCGAAAAAAAGACATCTTTTTTTTTTTTGTTTTAAAAGATAAACACAAATTGTTTTTTTGTTAAATAATTTGTAATTTCCCGTTATATAAGTATTCTAAAAATTTATGCATTTTTTTGTTCAGAAATAACTCATATTTATCAAATAGTCATGCATTGAGAAAAAAACGTAATTTTTTGCTGTATATTTTGTAAAATTAACAAAATTGCACTATTTACAGTTTTATCAAATTTGGTCCACATCATCTCCTTGCAAAATGAAACAAACTTTGGTTTTAAAAAATGGGGGTCCATTCACTCGTTTTCAAACTAAATCAGTTTGAATGATAAAAATCAGTCGAAAAATGCATCTTTTCCCGATATGTCATAGTTTGGCGTGGGGAAAATAACATTTTACGTTAGCAACGTCATTACCTCCCGTGTAACTGTATCGTATGCCCTTAAAAATAAATATTAAATGCACTGAGTTATAAATTCATTACGACCAAAATGATTGAACTCCGATAAAGTGGTCAAGCAACTCTTTATTAAAGGCCATCTGCGCGTTTACAAATGCAATGTTTCTATAGGTGGTCGTATTAGTGTGCGCACACTGGTCCGTCGACTTCATAGAGGCAATCGAATGGTAAGTCGTGTTGTCAAGAGACATGCCCTAACAGGCAGGCACTGTTTCGGCAGGTTCCAATAGAAAAATGACGATGTATTCTTGAACTTGAGAAGCTGGCAAAACGCTCATTGGTCAAATGAGAGACGGATTATGTTTCGACCAGTAGACGCCATAATACGAATTGCGCGGGGAAATAAAACGGTCTATGACCAATCCAACATTTGACCAATGATTTCTGTCGGTTCTGGTGGTGTTACAGTACGGGGTTGCTGCTTATACCTGGATGCCATTGGCTGAAATCTCAATCGCGGAGACCCACTTTTACATAATTTTGTCGATTTAGAAGTGGCAATTATTGATGAATGGCTTAAATTTCCTCAACTAAAGTTTTCAAGGCTTGTAACGAGTATCATGACGTCGGATTTAAAACTGTTTCGGAAGAGAGGTTGTTACACATGCTTATGACTCAAATATTGACATTAAATTTGTCGAACATACCAAAGATTATTTGTAGAAAATTTTAATGATGTTGGGTTATTAATTGTTGTAAAAAAGTAAAATCACAGTGAAACTTAAATTCCGTTTCTGATTTGTGTAATTTACACTATTTCTATGAACGTTAAACCTTAATGCATAGAACCGTCATAAGTGACCAAAATTATATTTTTTGTTTGTTTATGGTATATGTTAGCAAAATTGCTACATGGATGTTTTCTTTTTTTTCAAGGAATAATTGATTTTTAATTGGAAAAATTTCGATGCAATACATATAGGTGGTGCTTAACTTTTGGTGGACTGTATATATCGGTGTTGATACATGGGTTCTGATATTATATGGAAGAAACAAAATTGTAGAACGGTACTGATACAAAATGAATAAAGATACAGTCTTTCGACAAATGAAAAAAAGCTTTCTTTTAGATTTTGACTTTGTTAAACTTATATACATAGTTTTCCTGATTGTATATTATCGCAATTTCGAGACGATCATTTATCTATTTAGTTTCTTCATAGTCTTTTTCCTTATGATACATTAGAAGTCTCTACATAATTAGAATACCAACGTCCAATTTGTTAGCCGACATGATGTTAAATAGACGAATCAGTGAATTAAACTATACATTACTAAGAGGGTACGAAATATACCAGAGGGAAATCAAACTCATAGATCAAAAACAAACTGACAACGCTATGACTAAAAAATTATCCCTGAAAGTAAAGCAAAAAAGTTATATAGCAAAAAAAATAATGGTTGTATAATATCATGCATCAATTGTAGATAAAAATTCAGGGCTCTGTGTTGAAGACCGTACTTTGACCTATAATGGTTTACTTTTATAAATTGTGACTTGGATGGATAATTGTCTCATTAGCATTCATACCATATCTTCTTATGTATATATGTATTAAAAAAGAATGCATCATTTACTTAAAACCACATTACTTACAAACAGCATGAGTTTAGATTCTTCAAAATTATGAGAAAAGAGTACAATATTTGTGTCAATTTTCACGTGATGGTATGACAGAAGACAACGGTTATTACATGTACTTTTCAAAAAATTGGTTTAAACAAAAATAAATTTCTAATGCGATTTCGATTGCAATAAAAAAAAAAAGAAAAGTGTGTGAACGCAATTGCATTCGATTCGAATTTAATTCGAAATAAAAAACGTGTGAACGAGAAATTAAATTATTTTTCATTTTATTGGAAAAGTACAGAAAAATGCATCTTATGTTCTTATTCAAGACTTCAAACGAACATAAAGCATACATAAAGTAAAACTCAACACCGTTAGCTCGCCCCGACAGCACAGAAAGCTTATTGTATTATAAACAATAAACAAATGTCCAATTTGCTGTCATCGATCACATATAAACACAATCTACAATAGAAAAATGTTCTATAAGTTGAAGAAAAAATTTCTTTACAGTAATACTTACATGTATCTTATCAACTATTTACTACTTAACATACTATTTACATTCTTATGAAGTCTTAAAAAAGGGTGGGTGGGTGGGTGGTAAACGAACTTTTACTGTCGGATAGGCGAACCTCGAATGACAATTCTAGACTTTCTTATTATAATTTTAGCGCTAAAATTCAAGCATGAAGTTATCATGATTGATATGACTTAATCAGGTAATAACTTACTGATTGTCCAATCAAATCAAACATAAACATGTTTTGATTTAAACACACATGCTAAAAGTAAACAAATACACGTGTTCCCGAGTAACCTTTATAAATACATTTATGTTCTTATTCAATACACCAAACGAACATAAAGCATTTATAAAGTAAAACTCAACACCGTTATTTGGCTATCAGCTCGCCCCGACAGCACAGAAAGCTTCGATTGATAAAGAAGGGACATATGGAAAAAGTGGGGGGGAAAAACAATTTATATTACAAGCCTAAATTCTTAGATACTGACTATCTGTATAGTATACTCTCTTTATCATAACCATCTTTGGTTTTATCACTTTTCCATCTCCCGTGTTTCTTAAACAACCGATCATCTATTCCAGCTTCTGCCGTAGCTCCTCCTGACTTCAAACTATGTCAGCCAAACTGTTGTTTATCAAGACCTAAACTGTCAAGTGCAGATAACAATAACTCTCTGGCTCTGGTGTAAGAAATTTGACTACTCTTTCTTAGTTTGTATATGTTCATAGATTTACAATAACATATAGATATAAAGATGAACTCATTCGATTCTTCAGGAATGTTAGCTAACTTTAGATAACGCTGACGTACATCTACCGGGCATGTAATATTCCATGTTTGTGAAATGACAACATCTATCCCTTCCCTTTATACGTCAGTTTCACTCTTGACTAAATAAAGTGTAAGGTAAGTAGGGGAAAACTGTATATCAGACCTTCTCAAGTTAGCTAACTCGGAGAATCTTAAAAAAACCAGCATAGGCTAATAAACACATACATGCTATGCTTACATCTTTTAAATTAGTATTATTAGCATATTTACGTACAATATTTTTCAAAATATGTGGTGGGATAGGTTCCTTTTTTGACAACTGAATTACCTATTTTTCTATGAGCCCCTTCAAGAACAGATTCAACTAGATTATTTTCACTAGGATCAATTTAGCCAGCTAATTTGTGTGCCCATTTAATGGCGTAAAAAGCATCATTTAATTTTGAAACAGATTTTGCAGTTTCAGACAAATCAATTAAATATAAAGAAATATGTAAATGAGATGCCGGCAATGGTGAAAAGAATATTGACTAGACCACTTACACCATGAATTGAAGGCATGTCTATATTTCTTCTTAGTACTCTCAGCCTTGGATGAAAAAAGGAATTCTTATAACTGGTTGAACAAACTCCTGATATTATTATTAAAGGCAACTTGTGAATTAAAGTCAGACAACTGTCCTACTGGAAAAATATCTGAAAAACGTAAAATTGCAAAAGCATTTTATAAACATATACAGAGGACGAATTATTCGCATATTTCAAATATCTATACACAGAGTAAAATATAATGTATATTCAAATATTTCTACGCCAGCTACAATATCCTTGTAGATACTAGGGCCATGTACTGTAAAAAAAATGACCATGCCTGCTACAATATCATTATAGATACTAGGGTCATGTCAAATAAAAAACCATGCCTGCTACAATATCATTACCGATACTAGGGACATGTCAACATAAACAACCATGCCTGCTACAATATACATATATATATACATATACTAGGGCCACGTCACAAACAGACCATGCCTGCTAAAATATATTTACATATATTAGAGCCATGTCTAAGATGCATCTAGCAAAACAGCCAAAACTGGCGAACCAAACGGTTCAACTCCGAATATCATATTCTTATTCGAACCTTGTTTATAAATACCATCAGTATTTTTAAACACAATAACATCTTTTACGTAATTTTGAAAAATCAAATGTTTATCGAATATCAAAGGCCAGAATGCAGCCGAAGTCCACTTAGGCACAACTAACGTGCCTCGAGCTTTACAAGCTTTAATGTGTTTAATCGATCTAATCACAAGATTAATTGGTGGAACTAGCCAATTATTGTCATTCGTCCGAACTTATAAAATAAGGAGTTAAATCTCATAACTTTTCTATTTTCGACACTTGCAAATCTTTCAATCAAATAAGGACCCCACATATCATTTACAAAATTGCAAAATATATGTGTGACTCCCCAGTCCTAGATATCAACCATTTTACTGATATAATCAGCTTTTTTATTTTCTTTTCTTGGAATCCATTGAATATCAATTGAGATTCCTTTTTCAATGCAAAATGAAAAAAAATTTTGCTAAAATATGAAGGTTTTCTTTCATACTTCCCGAATTAACTATTTTGACAAAATTTTAATTGTCAGTAAACCACTTTATAGTTTTTCCTGTGAAGCTGTTCTTAAAAGAAAAAGGGCTATATATATAGCTTTCAGCTCTCTCCAGGTGGAGCTTTGCACTGTTTCACTACATGTCCACATCTTATGGGAAATCTTATTTTCTAATTCAACGGTTTATGCACCGGCCGCAATATTACTAGCATCTGATTAAAAAAAAATGTATATGACAGCAGAAGATTTACTGTAATGACTTAATTTACGATAGTTAATCATAGTGACATTTTCTTACCAGAACTTGAACTCTGATAAAACGACGGGTTTGTACCCTGTAATGGGAATATCCCATCCGATTCTACTTTTAATTTCCATGTAACAGAACTTTGACATGATTCTAGCCACATTTCCGATTACGGGAGTCATTGAAATAATTATGCCTACCCCCTGAGCTAAAGATCTAGCTGTAACATAGGGAAATTTATGGAACGCCACAGCTGTCTTATGTAGAACTCTGATATTACTTGATGTTGTTTTGTCTTTACTTAATATGGTTTTGACATTACGTAATGATGTTTCAATATGGATAGTCATTACTTAATGATATTTCGATATTACACGATATGGTTTCGTTTTGACTTGATATAGTTTTGTCATTACTCGATATTGTTCTGTCATTACTCGATGTGGTTTCACCATTATTTAATATGGTTGTGTAATTAATCAATACGGTTTTAATATTACTTGATGTGTATGTGACTTAACGTAATGTAGTTGTTTCATTACATGATGTGGTTTTGTTATTCCGTAATGATGATTTGTCTATTCTTTATATGGTTTTAACATTACGTAATGAGGTTTACAATTTTACACTATTTGATGTGTTTGTTTCATTATTTGATGTGGTCTTGTCATTCTTTGATGTGGTCCTGTCATTCGTTGATGTGGTTATCCCATTACTTGATGAGGTAAAACCACGTGACCAATTCGGAAAAACCTGTTCTATTTTTAGATAGATTTCCATGTTGTATGATCTAATTAGTGTTCAAATTAAAATTCGGGTTACTGTTTGAGTTAAATTTTGAGTTAATTTTCGAATTCAAGTCAATCATGCTTAGAATTAAATTTCTAGTTAGCATTGAGTTTTGAGTTGGACTTCGAGTTTGAGTCACATTTAAAGGCAGAGTTCTAGTTACAACTTTCAATTTGAGTCACTTCTTGAGGTAGAATTTGAATTAGATTTGAATTTAAGTCTCATTTAGATTAATTAAGATTTCGAGTTGAAATTTCAAGCTATTTCATATGTCTTTTTGAGTTCGTAATTAAGTTTTCTATCGCGGAACAGGGGCTTTTGCTCGGGCTTCCGAAAAGACTGCTCCGGTATATGCTTACTAAATAAACAATGTTGCAGTATACAAAACGCAACATAGAGATTGAAATAAAGTTAGATGTGGTGTGATTGCTAATGCAACAACTATCCACCAGAGTGTAAATGTAGTGGATGTAAGACATCATATATAGGCAACCGTACAGCCTTCAACACTCCGTATAGTCAGCTACAAAAGGCCACTATGCACTATGTGAAAAAAAACCTATTTTTTAACAGATTTCACTATGTCGTTTGTGTAGTGTGCTTTGAATGGGTATCGCCAAAGTTAAAGTTCGAATTAAAGTTCGAGTGCTTGTTCAGAGTTATTTGGTATGAAAAAGGGGAACCGCAGATAATAATAAAAATTATAAAATCCTAAAATAATTACAGTATTTCGGACATAATTAGGATATCCCCAAACCACTTGGTCCTGTTGTTTGATCCGAAGTTCTAAAATAGAAGCAGTATTATAATAAATTTATAAAATAGTCCACGGAACGCCTGATATTTTTTTTCTGTAAAAGCGTAATGTTGATCGTGTTACATAATTGTGTAACAATACCCTGAAGCCAATAAATGACCATGTCTACTGTGAAATAACATGTATCCGTCAGAGGTTAATTTCATAGTTTGACAATTAACCACAGACTAGTGATTACTCGATAACCAGACGACTATGTAACCGGCCTACAGCTATAGACATTTGTATGGACCATTGGACTATAAAAGATCCCTCAATGGAATACAAGGACAGAATTCGATTAGACCACTATTCGATTAGGACAGATTGATAACGGAGATTCCGCCAAGGTCTCCCCCCTCGTGGGTAGGCTGAAACTCATGCGCTTAATATCCGAAATACTCTAACAGGAACGAACAGTTATACCACTATACGATCACGTGCCCGTGTGAGATATTGAAATTCGAACAATTCAACTTTAAAGACAGTTTGTGAACATTCAAACAATTGAACTTTAGAAACATTCTTGACTTTGTAATTACATAATAAAATATATTTAATAATTACTGACTTCGTCACAATCGGCTGTACATTCATCGGTCAAAAAATTAAAAAAATGTTTTTCGGTTGAATGTTTTTTCTTGATATTGAAGAAAGACTCCTATACAAGTTTTAAAACACTTCATGGAAGTAATAAATTTATCATGTCAAAACAGTTTAATTCGGTTTTATTTAACTAAAGCAAAACTGTATGGTTTTCAACAATGAGCAAAACCCATAACCCATTGTAAGCTATAAAAGGTCCCGAAATGACGCCACTTTCGACGACGTTGTTGTGTCTTACTGACGCTACATTGATGTTGCGGACTCGACACAAAGCGAAGGACTAATACTTTTTATACGCCCGTCAAAATTTTGACGGGACGTATTATGGTATACAAATATCCGGTGTCCGTCCGTCTGTCTGTCCGTCTGTCTGTCCGTCTGTCTGTCCGGCGTAAAAATGTCGCACCGTAACTTGAGAACGACTTATCTAAATTTCATGAAACTTTATATAGTTGTTTTTTATGATGGTCAAATGATCTGTATACTTTATGGTGATAATAAGATTTAAACTTTTTGAGTTACGGTACTTTGTAACTAAAACAGGTGTGTGGTTTTTTTCACATGTCACACCGTATCTCAAAAACGATTTTTGAGAATTGCTTAAAACCTTACACACTTCTTAGTTATATTAATCTTAATATCTGTTTACTTTTTGGTGATGATTCAAAATTTCATTTTTGAGTTATTGAGTATTTTGTAAAAAAGGGGGAGGGTTTTTTTACATGTGGCGCCGTATCTCAAAAACGATTTATGATTATTGCTTAAAACTTTACACACTTCTTTGTTATATTAATCTAAGGATTTGTATACGTTTTGGTGATGATTCAAAATTTCATTTTTGAGTTATTGAGTATTTTGTAAAAAAGGAGGAGGGTTTTTTTACTAGTCGTGCCGTATCTCAAAAACGATTTATGATTATTGCTTAAAGCTTTACACACTTCTTTGTTATATTAATCTTAAGATCTGTATACTTTAAGGTTATGACTCAAAATTTAATTTTTGAGTTTTTGAGTATTTTTCAAAAAAGGGGAGGTTTTTTTTACATGTAGCGCCGTATCTCAAAAACAATTTATGATAATTGCTTGAAACTGTACACACTTCTTTGTTATATTAATCTAAAGATCTGTATACTTTTTGGTTTGATTAAATTTTTTTATTTTAATGATATTTGTAAAAAAAACAGGGTGCCGGGGGGGGGGGGGATTTCACATGTCCCACCGTGTCTCAAAAACAATAAATGGTTATTGCTTAAAACTTTTATATTAATGTAAAGATCTGTATACTTTTTAGTTTGGTTCAAAATTCAAAATTTTATTTTAGTGATATTTGTAAAAAAAAAAAAACAGGGTGTGGGGGGGGGGGTTACACATGTCCCGCCGTGTCTCAAAAACAATAAATTGTTATTGTTTTAAAACATTCTCAGAAACTATTGATGATTATTGCATAAAACTTCCACACAAGACGTAGGGCGTGTCAATACGAAACCATATCGTGTAATATCGAAATATCATTAAGTAACGACTATTCCATATTGAGTTATATTAAAACATCATTACGTAATGTCAAAACCATATTAAGTAAAGACAAAATATCATTAAGTAATAATAAAACAACATAAAGTAATATCAGAGTTCCACATAAGACAGCTGTGGCGTTCCATAGAAATTTAGTCAAAATGACATTCAATGAGGAAATCAAATCGTCAACTCGACGTTAAGTAATAGATAATTTATATTCTTTCGAGTTCCAAACTATTCCCACCCATTCTAACTCGGTAACAGGTTTAAAAACAGACTTCTCCTCGTTAATAAGGAAACCAGCATCAATCAAAGACCTTTCCACGAAGGACGATTGCTCATAACATGTATTTTCATCTGGACTCATGCCAAATCCATCATCTAAATACAAAACAACTTTTATACCGTGTTCACGCCAAAATTTTACTAGTGGCCTTAAACATTTAGTAAAAATGTACGGACCGGTAGTAATTCCGAAAGCCAAAACAGTATAGCAATAAAATTGACCTTCCCACTGAAAACCTAAGAAAGTCTGCTGCTGTGAGTATATGTCCAAGTGAAAAAAAAACAGACTTTAAATCCAACTTATACAGATACATATCTTTGTCAAAATATTGTATAGCTAACTTCCAATATTCAAATTTTATATTTTCACGCTTTATGTGTTTATTCAATTGATTCATATATAAAATAAGTCGTTTCTTACCGGACTTTTCAGAAGCAACACTCATTGAATTTTCCACATATGGTCGAAAAGGCACTTTAATTACGCAACCTATTTAAACTAAATCTTCAATTGACTTTGTGAGAAATTCGGTTTTCTGCCGTGCTGATCTAGTATTTCTGTGGTACATTTTTAACGGTGTATCTAAAAATGGGATAACATAACCATTTGTTATTGTATCAAGCAGAAAAGGACAAGCACCTATATTTTCCCAATACTTTACATGACAAGCTAATCTACCTTTCACCCCTTTTAATTTGTGATGTAACTGACAATTTTCAAAATATTGAACTTGTTCTAAAAAGATTCTGTATGATTGTTATCAGAAAACATGTAGAAAATTGGTCATTAATAGTGTCTAAATACTTATCATTCACAATGACTGAAGAGTAAAGTTCAGGCTCTTCTTTACTACTTCTGGTAGGTTGTGGAGTTGCAGTTTGATGACCTGAGGCTGGCGAGAAGAGGACATTTTTTTCTCCAGTGGCCTTGCTGCTTGCAGTAGTGGCACATGTCGATTGAGCAAGGCTCACGCCTTGCGAAGCTCCCACGAAAGGGCTGTTGCTGATTACGATGATAATGCTGAGCTTAAGCAGGGTATATACGTAACCATATGATTCCGCAGGTTGTTGACGAGGCGGATTTTTAAGGTAAAGTTGCTGGCGAGATTTAGACTTCTCCTTGGAGGTACGGATAGCTTTAGTCTCAGCTTGTCGTATCTTTCTCTCATTTTCATAATCTGAAGCCACGGCATTGGCTTCGTATTCCCTAACGGTACCCCAGCCAGCAGGGGAAGAATCAGCTATGCGAATTTTCTTATTACGGCTTTTGATCTTATCAGTTATGTCAAGAACTAATCTATAGGCTTGTGTATTAGAGTTAGGGATGAATTTTGAAAGTTTGTTAACAGTGTCTAATAATTCCTCGTTAAAGGGGTACTGAATTATGTTTCCTTCCCCCTTAAATTTTAGATTGACGTTCTCCTTAATTTTTCTCTTAAGGCAATCTTGTTCTTGTATGAGTTCAGATTTCAACTCACCTAATTTGCTGTCTAAAATTGTCTTAAAAAGCTCCACAGTATCTACCAAATCAGACGACTTATCAGCTGCTTTATGAATATTAGGTGGCGGTATACTATTAAGTAGTATGTCTTCATTCAATTCCAGACGTGGAGAAGATTCGGATATTTTACCTAGTGTCGATTTACGAAAACGAACCTTTACTGTCGGATAGGCGAACCTCGAATAACAATTCTAGACTTTCTTATTATAATTTTAGCGCTAAAATTCTAGCAAATTAAAAATAAAAATGTTTTGATTTAAACACACGTGCTAAAAGTTAAAATTCACGTGTTCCCGAGTAACCTTTATAAATACATTTTTATTCGAAACTAGATTTGTTACCATGCTTACAAACAACATGAACTTAGTTTCTTCAAATTATAAAAAAGTATAATATTGATTTTTTAAATTTCAGGTGATGGTATGACAAATTACAACGGTTATTACTTCTCAACATATGACAGAGATCTTGACAGAGTCTCCCGTTTGAATTGTGCCAAAATAATGAATGGTGCGTGGTGGTTTAGTAATTGCTGGACTGGAGCTTATTTGAATGGGAAATACACCTCTGGAGGAATAAAATACAATAAATGGAAATATCAATCGTTGAAGAAATCTACAATGATGATTCGGAAAGTATAAAAGATGGCGATTAAACGATAATGTCCTTATGTGGATACGCATTAACAAAATATATACATCATAGTTTACGCTAAACTCGCTATGTTTTGAAGATTTGTTTCTTCTTTATCATGAATACCACACAAAATGACAGATATTCATGATGTATAATCATTATTTTTGTAAAAAACACAATTTTCGTGAATAGCAACTATCTTTCATTTTCGTTAATATTTGATTATGAGTTTTTTTCCAAATCTGAATACAGGACTGAAGAAATATTATACGTCGATGAATTTTGGATTTCGTGGTTCAACTAATTATATGACCTACACCAAATTTGGGTCTTACAAATATGAATAACCCATAGTTGTAAGTCAGATAGTTACTCACAGGATTATCACAGGGATTATCTAACCGCCATGAACTAAAATAGATCAAAGCCATTGCTTAATTACTTGTTACAAATCAGATGCAGTAGCAGCAAACTCAACGTTTGTATAGTATCGATAGAAAATAAATGGATGTATTATGTCTTATATAGATATAGGAAGATGTGGTATGAGTGCCAATGAGACAAGTCTCCTTCCAAATAACAATTTATAAAAGTAAACCATTATAGGTCAATGTACGGCCTTCATCACGGAGCCTTGGCTCACACCGAACAACAAGCTATCAATGGCCCCAAAATTACTAGTTAAAAACCATGTAAACAGGAAAACCAACGGTCTAATCCATATAAAGAAATATGTTTACAAGTTATCAAATAATAAATCAATATAATATTTTGGTATCATTATGCGATAACTACCAACAAATAAACTGTGAAAATGTACTCTCTGTCAACATAACAAACATATAATTTGATCTAAGAATAATATATTGGACATATAATACAATCCCATATCAAATAATACTCGCAATAGATTGATCACAATATGTTAATAAAGTTATTGAAGATGTTTCATTGGTGGCAAATGATGGTGTGGATAGGGTTAACAGGATAAGATTAATGAAAAAAGAAACAATGGGCATAAAATTTGCGAAAAAAGAAAAATGGAGTGATATAAGATAAAGAACATACAAGAATAGGCAGACAAATCAAAGAATACGTTGCAATTGCTCGCGAAATTGAAGAATATAGAAATAAAGGTCTACCCCGAATTTATATCTACGTTAATGCGATATACTCGAAATAGCTGCAGTATCAAAACAGATGACCCCCTTTTCTTAAACAAAATTGATAAATATGATTTAGCTTTTTTTTGCTGAAACACACATCGGATATGAGTCCAATATTCATAGAATAGGTCCTTTCAATTGTTATAATGTATGTAGACCTAAAACTAGGGCAAACAACAGATTTTTTGGTGGGTTGGCAGTTTTAGTTAAAAAAAATATCAAACCTTATGTAAAAATTCTCAAAAACACTTATACTGACATTATGTGGATAAAGTTAGAAAAGGATTTTTTCGGTTTTCAAAAAGACTTGTATATGTGTGTAGTGTATAACCCACCCTCAATGTCATCATATACTCAGGGACTCGACCGGGACATTATTGAATGTTTCGAACAGGAAACTGCAAAATATATGAAAATGGGTAATGTTTTACTGTGTGGTGATTTTAATGCAAGAATTGCTAATTCCCCTGATGATATTTTAAATAATGATCAATCTTATTTACCTCTTTTTAATAACTACCCAATTGATAAGCAAATCTTAAAAAGACAAAGCAGTGATACAACAATTGATTCAAGGGGAAAGAGTCTACTAGATCTCTGTATTCTAAACCAGTTAAGGATACTAAATGGTCGAGTCCTAGGGGATGTGTTTGGAAAGTACACATGTTATACGCCAAACGGCAGTAGTGTGGTTGACTATGTGATGGTGTCGGAGAGTATTCTGGATCAAATTTTATATTTTTATGTTCACAACTTCATGCCTACTATTTAAGATTGTCATTGTATACTGGAATGGGAAATGTCAAGTACATTTACTGTTGATGATAATGATTGTAATATTAATATATGTTTGATAAATCTCCAAACTTCATATGGTCAGATGAATCACCTACAAACTTTCAGACAGCTTTATTAATACCAGATATACAAACACAAATTGATACATTTAATAAAATTATAATCAAAGAGTCTCAATCCTCTGTCGATGAGGCTGCAGCAGAATTATCTCATATTTTCTTGTCTGCTGCTTCTAATTCTTTAAAAAGAAATAAACTAAGAAATAAGAAAATAAAGACAAAAAAAAAAATGGTTTGATGGAGATTTGTGCCATCTCCGAAACAAATTAATAAGTTATGGTAAAATATATTCAAAATTTCCTTATGACCCAATAGTGAGAGGTCACTATTATAAGCTGAATAAGCAATATTCTAAACTTAGAAAATTTAAGTATAAAGAATAGAAAAAAATCACTTGTTGAGCAGTTACAGAATCTACATGATGATAATCCTAAATCATATTGGAAGTTAATTAATGATTTAAAAAATAATGATAATAAGGATCATAGTTCTGCTGTGGCAACATCTGCGTGGGTTTCACATTTCAATGGATTATATCAATTACATGATTCATTCAAAGAAAGAGTGGCTAAGTTGGAAAAAAAGCTAGATAATCTTGAAAAAAATGTTTGTTTTAATAATCTTGATAAAATTATAACAGAGAAAGAAATTTCTTTTGCCATTTCTAAACTACGTTGTAACAAATCACCAGGATTGGATAACATTTCAAACAATATGATTAAACACAGTCAAAATGTTTTACTATCGTCTCTTTCGAAAATATTTAATTCTTGTCTGTCTCATGGTTTATACCCAAGAAATTGGACCGAAGGTTATATCACAGTATTACATAAGTCAGATGAAGTCACTGACCCAAATAATTATAGAGGACTTACCATCACTAATGCAATTGGTAAGCTTTTTAACAGTATACACAATATAAGGTTGGATAGTTTTTTAGAAGAAAATAATGTAATTAATGATTGTCAAATAGGTTTCACAAGAAAGGCAAGAACATGACCATATGTTTGTTTTAAAATGTATTTTTGATAAATACTGTAATACTAAGGATGGGAGAGTGTTTGCTTGCTTTGTTGAATTTCATAAAGCTTTTGATAAAGTAATACATACAGGAATTAGAATTAAGCTGTTATAGATTGGAGTTAGTTCAAGGTTTTATAGCGTTATAAAGAATATGTATCTTGAAACTAGATCTTGTATAAAAATACATGATAGAATAACTGAATTCTTTCAAACAAAACTTGGTTTTAAACAAGGAGATAACTTGAGTCCTAACTTGTTTAAAATATTTATAAATAACCTTCCAGATTATTTTACACAAACCAGAGATCCAATTATGCTGGATGGCAAACTCATTCATTGCCTTATGTATGCTGATGACATTGTAATTTTATCTAACTCAGCAGAAGGACTACAAGAAAAATTAAATAAACTTCATGATTTTTGCAATAATTGGTGCTTAAATATAAATACTAAGAAAACTAAAGTGTTGATATACAACAAGGCAGGCAGACATATCTCTCAACAATTTATTTTCAACAAAGATGAGCTGGAGTGTGTATCTAATTATAAATATTTGGGTATCCAATTTAATGCATCATGTTCTTTTTCATATGCTCAGAATGATTTATACCAAAGAGCCTTAAAAGCATACTTTAAACTATGTAATGATTTTTTAGTGCATAATCCTACTGTTAAAAATACAATTCATGTTTTTGACCATACAATAAAGCCTATACTTTAATACGGGTGTGAAATTTGGGGATATTTCAATCCCTTTACTGCACGTTTCAAAAAAGAAAACATATCGGTGGATACAATTTACTCAAGGGTACTTTGTGAAAAACTTCATATTAAATTCTGCAAATATATTTTAGGTGTTAATCGAAAAAGTACAAACTTTGCAGTTTTGTCTGAATTAGGCCATTTTCCACTTCACTATGATATAGTCAAACATGTTTTAGGATATTGGCATCATTTAGAAAATATTGGCTCATCATTTTCCTTGTTAAAAGCTGCATATAATTGTTCTAAAAATCTATGTGAAACAAAAAAACCCTCTTGGTATGGATCAATTAATATTTTAAGGGAAAAAATGTCAGGTATAGAAAAGCATATTCCTGAAAAATATTCAACATTTAAACTACACTGTAGTCAGATTGTTAAGGGATACTATACTGCATTGTGGAAAAAACAGCTAGATATTCATAAAGATGGTAAACCATGAACTTATGTAACATTCAAGTGCAACTTCGGTTTTGAAAATTATTTGTCAATAATTCAACATTTTGAGCAAAGGAAATAGGCGAGCGCCAAAACAAGGATTCAGAGGTTTTTAATGCACCTACCTAACACACGGCTATATGATATATCATTTGAAAGGTCATTTATCGTACATTCAGAATTGCCTGGTCGTCATATTGGGAAATGGTAACATTTTCCTAAAAACGTCAAAAAAGGGGAAAAAATATAAGTCATAATTTGACGATATTGTTCGAAAAATGCAGTTTAAAAACAAATTCATTTGCAATATAATATGAAATATATCATTTGATAAACTATAGTCATTCTAATTTTTGTTTCTGAAATAAAAAAAAAAAAATGTGTCTAAAATGAAAAATTCTCGTACTTTTATGAAAATCATAAATTTTACGGGTATTGACTCAAAACGCTCGATGATATTTAATTTTGCATCGAAAACACACAAATTCTATTGGTTTTATATTAATAAAATATTTAACTAGTTTTTTAAGCTATCTCTAATGTCTCGTCTAGCATGTCTAGCATGTATTTTTTTATACCGACAAAATATTAATAAAACTATATTAAAACATATCGTAAAACTGCTTTTAGCGCATATTTACCATGTTTACAGTACAGTTAGAAATATATGTTTTTTTGCTTTCCTGTTAGTTCGATAATTTTTAAATACATTATGATTTAATTTTCTTAAGCTTGCCAACCACGTCAAGGTCGAAGATCACGAACAACTTTATGTTGCCCTTTGCTCAAATGCTCTTTCGCTTTTAGTCAATGGTATCGTTTTCATCTTCATCATCGTCATTCATTTGATCATCGAGGTCTAAGTCCTCTTTAGAATATATATTTTGGCAGGTATCACTACTCTGACATGGACAAAGCTCAGTGCAAGACATCAGCTGCTCTCGGCAAACACATGACTTGTTACTTAAATATTTCACCTTATTAAATCTTTCAGGTAATCGAACGTCAGTCATGCCTAGAAAGTAGACTGGATCCGGGCCCTGTGAACTCTTTTTCCATCCGTATTCATAAGGACACAAAGTATTTGGGTGTTTGAGATGTGAGGACATCACAAATTGTCGTTTGAAGAAATGACCGCAAAACATGTTCTTTGCATGCAGGTTCGCTTGGTGGCAATCGCAACAAACTTGTGTCTTTGCATGTTGCAGTTAAGTCGACCTTATATCTTGACTTACATCTAGAAATTGAAAATGAGGGCCGGTTGAAAACAAAACTTTACCACAAAAGAGATGATTTCAGCTTTCCAATTGTGAACTTTTCATTTCTTAGTAGCAACACTCCAGTAGCACCTGCATACGAGGTATATCTCTCCCAATTGATACGATATTCCCGTTTTTGCATTTCCTATCATGATTTTCTTGATAGAGGGTTGATGCTTATTCTTTAGTATTCTATGTTGTGTCATGTGTACTATTGTTTGTCTGTTTGTCTTTTTCATCTTTAGCCATGGCGTTTTCAGTTTATTTTCGATTTATGAGTTTGACTGTCCCTTTGGTATCTTTCGTCCCTCTTTTGCAAGTTTAACACGTAACTGGTTTAAGTCAACATGTAATGAAGCGAATTTGTCTTTTGGGTCATACAAGCTTAAAATAATCTCTCTGGCTGCTGACAACGATATGGAAAAATCAATTTTGTCAAAGTTGTTGAGAATTGTAAACTTACTCGGAGATTTTCTTATCAACATGAATTCAGTCTTTTTGCCAAAACCAAATATAGCGGAAATGGTATCACAACTAGTTAAAGCATGAACTGCAATGAGAAATTAGCTAGTAAAGTTGAAAGAGATTTACTTAACTCATGGATTGGTATGTACCTTCTACAGTCAGAAACCACATTTGTTCAGTCGACACAAAAACATTGAAATAATGAACACAGAGATCAAGAACATCTGTATCGAAACAATTGACTATGATTCGTCCCCTTCTATTCAACTGCTGAAAGATTTTATCAGAGTGTATAACATGAAGCAAGATTCTTGTGTCTGCTTCTTCGTGTGAACAGAAAAGGTCTGGGAGATCGATTACATGCTCATTAGAGAGATGTCGCACTATTTCTGGATTGGAAAACTAAACATTTATTTTCCTCCTGGAACATATCAGACAAATTGCTGCTCAGATAATCACCAAGAAAGTAATCAGAGCTTGCTTGTTTCTATTGGTTGATAAAAATAAACAGTTCGGCCTTCGGCGATATGATAAACTTTTTGCGTAGTTGTTGTTGCCGATCGTCTATGTTGCTCTGTTGATTTTGTGGAATTTTCAGTGTCCTAACGATCGAAGACATCAACAACCTTGTCTGTGAATCAGAAGCATTATTGTACCTGCATAATGTAAGATTTGGCCAAGTCTCCAAATGTGGACATCATTTTAACATCAAATGACTGAACTGAGCTCATGTCATCTCTTATTAGTAAGATAGCACTGTAGTCGAATGGAGGAATTTTAGGGACTGATCCTACTAAATTTTCCAATTCATGGGCAAGATCAGACTTATTTGTCTTCCTCATAGTTCCATTGTCATGAAATAATGCAGTGGGAATGGGACAAATTAGATAGGACAAAACAGTTTCCACAGATACGGCATCTCTACATTTAGTTAGAGATAGTGCACGTCTTAACACAAGCTCGGGATTCAGATCTTTTACAACTTGCCCAGATTTGCATTTTAGTTGTACTTTGGGGTTCAAATCTTCAAAGGTCTTCAGTCCTGATCTTTGGATGGGATAGTTAAAGCTATCTGCCTTGTCTGTTGATAGAGATGACTCAACAAATATCTTCATTTTAGTTTTTCCAGTTTCAACTGATTTTAACAGCGAATCTTCAATATCAAATGCCAATATGGTAACACATATACGAATATTTATTTAGTAATTTGTTAAAACGCGACTTGTGTTTTGGCAAATCAAATGTTACTAACTTGTGCATATTAGATACTCGATTTATATAAATTTTGAGCGTCTGGGATAAACACGATACAGATCCGGAATACCGTTTAAAAATGCAGATTTTAGAGAAGTCGTCAAACATTTACTATCCATCATTGAGCTTCGATGTGTGTCGCAATCTTTTCAAGGTATATGAAATTTATAAAAACAAAACATATGAGAGTTTTAATAAATCATTGACACTGACAATCTTAAAAAAATATGGTATTTTTTTTTTACATTTTAGGGTTGGTCTGACAGATGCCTCTGAATTAACTAATTTATCATAAAATCTTCTTTTTTTTGGATTCAATGTCCTTTAAGAATGTATACAAAGCTATCTTAGATAAAAAGGAATAATATATTTACAACAATGTCAATATTTTCAATGTTAAATGTCACCGTATAATCCAAAGTATTTCTACATGTCTGTGTTCTCGTGAGATTTGCAAGAAACGTGACCATAGGGAACTTTGACGACCACCCAAAGCGTATGCACTAGAAGTTTGTCTTTCAATTGATACCAAAATTAGCTGTGTGTTAGATAGGTTCATTAAAAACCTTAACGAGAGGCTTTTTCTCAAATCGGCGCTCGCCTAAAATGTATTACTAGATTAAGAATATCTGCTCACAAATTACAAATTGAATCTGGTAGATACCAGGGTACTCTTCGACAAAACCGAATTTGTCTCGGGTGCACCTCAGGTGAGGTTGAAGATGAAGTTCATTTTTTATTTAAATGTGACACTCATTTATTAAAAAGAGAGGAATTGATGCAAAATATATTAAAATCATGTCCAAACTTTCAAAATTTAAATAATGATAACAAATTAATTTGAATAGTGAATAATGAGGATCCCAATGTACTATTTGCATTATATATATATATATATATATATATATATATATATATATATATATATATATATATAGAAGATACTAAGAATTGAAGGACAACTTAATCTGCAATAACTAATTCATTTTAACTTTTTAATATGAATTTGGATACCCTGTTAAGCCTGCACAGGTCATAAGAAGAATTTCAAATTCTCTGGCACCGTCCCTTGATGATCCTTGCTGGCTGGACACTGAATCTATAATCTTAAAATATGTTTTTAAAATATATTTTAATAATTTAGGAATTTGACTCATCTGCATTAAGTACAAGTAAGGACTTCCCTTTAAGCACCGACTCTTGGTGCTTTCTGCAGATAAGTCATATTAAATATCCTTTATTAAATATACTTGTTATTTGCAGTATACCTCATAGTCAAATGTGCGAGTGTTTAATTGTTTTTTTTTTTGGTGTTGTTATATTTTTTGTGTTTTTTATATTGAGATTTCTCCGCACAAACTACTAATGCCTCATGTTTGTCTTTTCAAAGTGAAAATACACTTACCGGGTGCACTTGAGTCAATGTCAACATAGTATTTATTGAATAATAATACATTGCTACTATTTTGTTGAGTGTATTTTCTGTGGTATATTATATTATTTTATTATTTTTATAACACTTGTTACATATCTTTTATTGTTTGTGTATTGCATATGTTATTGTTGATAATAATATTGTCTGTATGCTATATGCCCTCCTGGGGCCCTAATTTGGTGAATAAAAATATTCTATTCTATTCTATTCTATTCTATTCTATTCAAGCAGTAGCTACGAACATTTTGTAAAAAAATATTTTTCCATTGTCCTTATCCAAAACATGCAGGTAATTAAAATTTTGTTTACTTTAAAGTGGAAAACTTTCAAAAATGAGGTTATAACTTTTTTTAATGCTTTCATAATATTCATTTAATAAACGGACTACTTGCGCTGAAAAACAGACAATACAAATTGTAGAAAGAATATAGAATATTTATTACTAATAATACAGCAAGTATATGTACAACATATGTATGTGTGGATATTTAATAGGCCGCAGATAAAATGTTTAACCAGTTCCAGGGAGACAAACAAACCGATAGCCAAAGGATTGAAAAGAGCATATCGGTGACCCTATGATAACATAAGTGTCAAAACATCCCTCCTACGTGCAAGAGTGGACTGGACGGAGAACCCACCTCTGTTTACACAGACCTCTGAAAACAACAGTCTCTCCGATTTTTGAAATGCAAACAACCTGAATTACGTGTACTGCGGAGATGACACCTCCCTTCTGATACAAGAAGTGGAGGGGATTCCTCTTGATGACAAGAGTGAACCCTAGGAAATTATTTGATACCCTCCACTAAAGAGCCAGTAGGGTAGAGATATGTGCCAGAGGGGGACAGTTCCAAGTCCGTTTATTGTCTCCCTGAACCGCCCACTAAAGGATCTGCGACATCCCAGATTTTGTATAACCAAAATATAATCTTTAAATTTAAAGTTAGATTCATAAACAAAAATTTGAACTACGCTAAAGTAATAAGTCAATTATAAACTGATAATGTCTAATCATCGCAGACAAATTAAAAGTCAATCATACACTGCTTCCCAGTGGGCACTCAACGTTGTGACAACGTTGAAATTTGGTTGAAATATGGTCGTGACGTTGATCGACCTAAATTCAACGTTGATCTAACGTCATGGTATTCAACGTTGACTTCACAACGTTGTTTCAACGTTGAATATACGTCGTTAAAATCAACGTTTAAACAACAACGTTAATTCAACGTTGGGTTAACGTCAGTCAATCGCGACAGAAAAATCTTATTGTCAAAATTGAAGGGTACAGATATATTGGATGAGCAGATCGAACAAGGAGCAGTGCTGCAGTATTATAAACGATTGGATAATAAGTGTCTAATTTAGAATTTATAATACTTATAAGGGGGTCCACTGACTGCCATAAGCGTGAGGGGGTTTCCTCCTGTCATGCTTCCATGATCCCTATATAATCAATCATTTTCCCATAAAAAAGGGGGTAGAACGAATTGCATTGTTTATGCATGGAAAGGAGTTTTGGACACGAACAAGTGGTCAGGACTCTGGAGACATCACCAATAACAAATCGGCTTTTTCAAATTAATTTTGTTTTGTGTTTATTTTTTAAGTGTCTTTAAAAAAATCAATTCTAACCAATCTAATTTTGGTTTATTAATTATCTATATTTTGGGAGATCTCAAAACCTGTTCATGCTATTTAAATTATATGTATATCTGTATAAATATGATATATTCTTAGTTTATATTTTTTTTTAAATCAAATCGATTTTTTTAATTGCTTTCATTCAATTAAATAAATAGGTGAAATTATTCGGTATATTTATTTAATTATTTTTACCGATTGATATTTAAAATATAAACTTAAAATATCATCGATGTACAATGTAATCATAATAATTGAGAAGTTTTTAAATTTTCGCGGTTTTTCAACTGGAGTTCCGAATATTTATATTTGGATGCGCACGCAAGCACGCGCACCTCTTTTTAACATCCGTTTAGAAAATTTTGAAAATCATCCTCGAGAAATTATCGCACCAGACTGATGAACAAATAGTGAACAACTGCGTCTAAGGAATATAAAGAAGATAGAAAACTTTTCTGTATAAACCTCTTGATATTAGCGTAAGTCTATTTTACAGTTAAATTAACGAAGAATCATAATATAAACAAACACATTCAAATTATTTATCAGATTATCTGCATGTTTACCTTTACAGAAATTATGAGAAGATCTTATCTTACTGAATCTAATTCAGTTTCATGTCGAAACATGATTGCATATATCCCCTAATTAGCAAACTAACATAAAACATATCTAGCCATGCACAGAGTCAGTAATATCAGAAAAAGGGGGAGGGGTGTCATTGAACACTAGCCATTCGTTCCAATACAACTCGATATGGTGTGTCTGACACATATAGAAATGGTCTGCTCTTAAACACTGTTTTGGTCTTTTATATTTTTTCGTTAAATATCTCTCATCTTTGATAGTTTGATCTGTATATGAACATTATGGTTATTGCAAAACACAGATCTGGTTTAAAGGATTCATGCTTTGTCTTGTTATTATGCAAGCTGGTACAATTGTTTCAAATGAACATGTTGTTTTCTATGATTTGAAATAATTGTTTTATAATTGGTAGAATTTGATAACATTTCCGGCTTGTAAAAGTACACAACTTTATTTATGTAATTCAAATTTATGTTATTTCTTTTCCATGCTTTCAGATGCTGTTCTAGTTTGCCACAGAGAGACACCAGAATCCAAAATATCCGAGCAGTGATCAGGACATTCGAAGAGTGCCCCACAGAGAGCAGAAGGAGTTTCTAGGCAAAAAGAATAAATCATTAAAAGAAAATAAATTTTTCATTTTAAAAACCTCTTTTTTTAATTTCTATAGTTAATTTAGTGCCAGTAAAAAAAGGCAGTGACATTTAGAAATACGTTATTTGGTGCATCTTTTTTTCTCCGGTTTACTCAATTGTATCGGGTGTATAGAAAATGATTGAATGAGTAAACAGCTTGGTGATGGTATGGTTTGTTCCAAATGCCTTCAAGATAAATTAAAAAAAAAAACATATGGTAAACCCTCAAAAAGTCAAATTTCAGATCAACAAGTATCAATAAAAATGAAAAAAAGACAATAAAAAAGAAGTAAATACATGAAATATCGGATTACAAAAACTTAAAATGAGAACATCTTTTTTTTAATGGTCCTGCTATGTATTCACATAAAACAAAGGAGGCATTTGGTGTTACTGTGTCAAACTTGCTGCATTTACATAATTTTGTATAAGTTGGAAAACTTGATCAACCAGTGTGCTGTAGTAAGTTTTTCTTTTTTCCTTAGCTTTGAGAAATTTGATGTGCTAGAAAAGTAAGCTTTGTTAATATTGATATATTTGGTTTCAAATAAAATTTTGATATTGTAACTGTCTCTTTCTTTGTTTCTGATTGTTATTGTCTTCTATTCTCTTCTGGAGTCCCTTAGTGAGAAAGGAACTGTTGATGGACACTAAATTGAAATAAAACTTGAAAGTGGCTTTTTCATTTCATAATTCAGGTATTTTGTTATTGTATTTGAACACGTGCCAATTAGGATTAATGTACACCCCAAAACCATCACTTCAATCAACTTACAAATGACTCAACTACAACCCAACTCGACCTGATTTCAACCTAAACCAGACTTGATTTCAACCTAACTCGACCTGATTTCAACCTAAACCCAACCTGATTTCAACGTCACTGGACCCGATTTCAACATGTTATCAACGTCAATGCAACGTTGAAACTGCAACGTTGATTCAACGTCAGAATTTCAACGTCATTACAACTTTCAAAACTAACCCAAATTTCAACGTTGTAACAACGTTGAAGACTGACTTTGGATCAACGTTGATACAACGTTTTGTGCCTGCTGGGTTATGTCGTATCAGCATTCAAAGGAATAAAAATGTCTTTTTATCAATTAATCTACACTTTTCTCCATATCTTCTCAGTAAACAAAGTCCATCGAGACATCAACATCTGTCACACAGCGTGAAGCTGAAAAATAGCAGCAGTATCGTTCAAATAAATGCATTCACTACAATAAGATATAAGTTACAGATAACTAGTAATTAAAATATTTAAAAATAGATTTATTGGGAGGCGTGGGTGGGATTTTTTGTTATAACAAAATGTTTGTATAAAGCTCATTACCTACAAACCGAAAACTATTTAAGGAGTTTGTTATAATGCTTTTTACTTCTGTTCTGTATGTACATATAAAGAAATTGAAAATTTTGAAATTATTTTCACCAAGGAAAAGTCCGTCGAGACATCAACATCTGTCACACAGCGTGAAGCTGAAAAATACAACAAACTGGCACAGCAGTATCGTTCAAATAAATGCATTCACTACAATAAGATATAAGTTACAGATAACTAGTAATTAAAATATTTAAAAATAGATTTATTGGGAGGCGTGGGTGGGATTTTTTGTTACAACAAAATGTTTGTATAAAGCTAAACAGATGCTATGTGAGAAAGTTATAACGTGCTTTACACTCTTAAGAACAATATGCACGTGATAGTAATCATTCTTAACAAGAGGCGTTCCCAAAATGTAAGACAGGGTAAGCGGACACTTTTGATTTATAATACAAACACGTGTACATAATCCAAAAACAACATACGCCAGTAGCCTCATTAAATTCAATTATCTGATAAACAATAATTGCTATTATTTTCGTGGGTATCAATTTTCGTGGATTGAGGGAAAATTTGTATTTTCGTGAATATTTGATTTCGTGGTTTTGACACTCTCTGTATGCAAAATCTTTACAAAATTTGTAATTCGTTGAACATTTGAATTAGTGGTTCAACTGTACCCACGAAACCCACGAAATTTGGTTTCCAATGAATAATAATCAGAATCCACAGTACTTAGAATATTGGTAGTATATTCAATAAGAGCAAAACAAAGCATTGGACAGATCTATAATGTGTTAACCTCTACAACTCTTTGCTGACAAGCTGGAGACTGCATGTTAAATCATGCTGTCAAATTCTCCGTGCAAAAAGAGGGACAAATAAATACATGAAAGAACGGATGAACGGACGGAAAAGAGGATTTAAAAATAACCTCAACTTCTATATTTGGGATATAATTACATACTATATCTCGCTATAGATTGCCAATATATTGATGCAGTATTTATTGGAACAAACTTAATTCTCTAGGGTCTTCATATTTAAAGTTATGCAACAAATATTTCATATACGCCACTTTACACTTTATTATTTTGTTACCTGCCTGAAAAAAATACTTGAATTGTCATTTTCCGCATATAAAAACACCGTTCTAAAGTATGACCAGAAAGAATTTTACTACTGTTTAAAAAAAATGTATTTCATAAATAGATATAAGGAGATGTAGTATTGCCAATTAGACAACTCTACATCCAAGTCACACTTGTAAAAGTAAACTTCTATAGATCAAATTACGGCCATCATCACAGAACCTTGGCTCACACTGAATTAAAGGTCTATTAATCTATATAAAAACGAGACACACGTATGAACCACCTCACGAACGACAACCACTGAAAATCAGAAAAATCTAATTGCAATTTTTATGACTTTAAAGTCGATTCATTGGACTGAACTAGTTTATGAAGCAATGAAAAAAGGGCTCCTATCATTTTTCGTAGCATGCACATGTTTTAACCATCCAGTATTGTGTTAAATGTCAATTTTGTTCTTCATACAACTAACTGAAGATAAAAAACAAGTATAATAATAGATAGAAAAAATAAATTATAGAACACATCATCATTATCCTATATAGCAAGTTTCAGAAAATAGTAGCTCTAATTTTAATCGAACGTAACCGTAAACCCAAATTGAAACATGACTAGGGACGGACGACCGGACGCAAGGAATAGAAAACACAATGATCCCCAATCTACATCTGTTAAAAGTAAGACAAAGATAACGCATCAACATTTAACTGAAACAGTTCTCCTATTTTAAATGATTTTTATTACTGACATCTAAAAAAATAAAAAAAAATAAATTGAAGTGAATTGCTACCAAAATGTGTGAAATTTATTTCTCGACACAGCTTTTCCCGTGATTTAAATAGACTGTGAGATTCCTGTTTAGCGTACTTACCTCCAATGCAATGCAGCATACACCAATTTTTCTCCAAAATTTAGCACTGTTAATGCATTTAAACTTACATGTAGTAATGTGAGATCATGAAGTAAACTACATTTGTTAAACGGTTTATAAAAAAGTAAGAAAAATATAACGCATCATGCCGGCACGTTGAATTTGGAAGCAAGTGAAACACTTTTAAGCAGAAATGTGTGAAGCAATTAAAACAAAGGAAACTATTTAAATATAGCTTTTTGTATTTGGAGGAAAAAGAAAATAACCGAAACCTGTAAAACTGGCATTTGTAATTGTTGCATATATTATTCAATATTTTATAAATAACGCATTAGGACATATGAGACACACTTATCTAACATGTCCTATCAGCTCTTGAAATCTTACCCTGGCGACCATTATCAAAACCAGATTATTAGAAGAGTTGAAATCGTTAAAGTGTAGTTCCTGAAAAGCAATCAGTCAGTACGATATATGTATTTGATTGTTTTCGTTTTTAACAAAGCAATGAAGATAAAGAAAAACAAAACCGTTTAGCTTCTTTCCTTCAATTAATTGCTTTAAATACGTAGACAAATGTCTATACAAATGTTCCTAACTCGATAACCGATCTGATATTTTACGTTATAGACAATAAAGCATGTACATCTAAATATTTTTACTTCAACAGAAGACAACATGTAAACAAAATGTTGATGACTTATTAACATTATCTATAACATACATGTACATCTTGTATTCAAGTTCAATATCGATTTTTTACAAATGCTGTGTATAAGAAAGCTAGCTATTGCCAATTTATATTTATAAACATGATATATTAATCATGTGAGCATTTATGAGTACACTATGCACTCTATTTCATAATACATAGATTCATTTAAAAGTCTTCAAAAACAATACAAAAGAAAACAAGTATCTGATTACCGGAAAACGAGGCTTAATAAATAGGAAAACAATTAAAAACTGGGTACTGTCTGTAATATTATAGAATTGTTTGTGGTTGTCATACAAGTGACAGGTTTAGCTAGTTATAAACCCAAGATTAATCCACCGTTTTCTACATAAGAATCAGATATATTGGGTACAGTAAGACTGTTTGTAAGATCAAACATTTAACCTCTTGCATGTTAAGAACTATTCATTGGTAAACCTAAATTGTATCTGCACGACAAAGGTGCATCTCCTTATATATATATACAATAGATGAAATGTTACGATAGTTAAGGTTTTATCGTAAGACAAATGGGATATATATGAGTTGTAATACTATATTGGGGTAGACTAGTGCAGATGAATACATAAGGTGCAAACTGTACTGTGTGATACAGTTTATCTGAGCTTTGATCACAAAATATTTGAACAAAATAACACTTAGAAGACACCGACCCATCTTCGTCAAAGGGAAGACAAATAACCAAGATTTGCTGTGAGCTATAATTGAACAGTCATTACACCCCGCAAAATGTGTCACAAATTTTATAGAACTTTGTGTATGGCATTTTTACAAAATGATAACTTGTACACATAACTTTGTACACATCATATATATAAAAAGACTATCTACTCAGAATGAACAAAATACTGGCGAAAGGACAATAACTCGATATATTTTTAAATTCTTAATTACTGCTGTCTCAGCTCTTTTAACAATTAGATAACAAGGTTAAGGTAGTATCGTATTTAATGAAGAGTAACATTTAGAATTGATTGATTGATTGATTCAATTATTTGATTCTAAAGAAATTATATCTACCTAAGTTTCGTCAATATTTCAGATTCATTTAGTTGATGGCAATTGATTTACTTTACGTGCAGTGACAAACATTTCAAGCATGTATCATTTGATCTATAGCTTCTTTTTGGGAGAAATTTATCGAAATGAAGGGTGGAATATTTGGGTTATTACTGAAATTTAGGTTATGATGATATTTTTCCTACAGCAAGCCACCAGTAAATGATATCTTTCTGACATTTTCTCTGTATGCAGGTGCGCTACCCTTCCCACAATACGACACTGGTTGGATTTTGTTTTATTTCAATACAAAAGTGCCTTGAGAATACTTAATAGGGTTCTAATGATGTTCATAATCTTTTTATAAAATTAACAATTCAGATTATTTAAAACAAAAAAGTTCCGATTTCTTCCATTAAAGTTGATGACCCATTCGATAGCCATGTAGTATCGCAAAATTTTCAAAGTTCAATAATATCAAAACGGCAAGACAAAATGAATATTCGAAATTTGCCGTTTTGTTTATATTCCAAAGAAAAACTTCATTCCAAGCGATATTATCTATTGTTTTATTGCGTTTATTAGAAAATTGGAATTTTGTGGCAAAGAACGTTTTTTTGCAGAAAATCCAGACAAGAGTTTTTCGTTTTAAATTTTAAACATAAATTACTCTTCTGTTTGTGCATAGTTGTCTCAGTCATTGAAGTCGAGGATATTCTAAGGTGTACTTGAATTGGTTCATATTTATATCTGTTTTGACCAATTGCAATATCTTTATTTTTTACTTTGTTTCAAGAAAATCATTGCATGCAATAATGCTCTATTGAGCACAAAGTTGTCAAATATTAGAGTACAAGGGAAAAAATCTTTGGAACAGTAACCCTGTAGAAAAAAAACATAGAAAAGATAGAACAGTTCAAACAAAGTTATTGTAATTTCTTGTTTCTAATTTAAAAAGCTAATTATCAAATTTATATTTATTCTAAAATCCATATATGTCTTGTATTTCATTAACATGATATTGTATGTTTTTCATTATTTTTGCTTTGCATAAAAAGCTGTATGTATGTTTATGTATATCTTACAATCTTGTGATATTTTGAGTTATTCAGAGTGCATCAAGGAAGATTAATATTGTACTTTACCGCATTAATAAAGTATTTATCATATTAATATCATTTAATTTATTATTAATGCTGTGGATTTTCTATAAAAAATTGAAAACAACACGTTTAATAATTGCATGCGTCGAAAGCGCTTTTCTTCATCAGGAACGCTCAAAGCCAAGCATTAGAAATCTGAGGATGTATAAGTACCAAAACCTTTGAAGAGCGAAATGACAAATATACTTAAAATAAATAGTCAAATTCATTCAGTCAACTTAGCCTGAGGGAGTTGAAACCTAAGATTCTTAATCATTTCAAAATTTATAAACGCAATCTTAAACATTTCAATAAATTTATTATTGAAATAACAAAAATATTTGTTTAATAAGAGATGCAAATCTAGTTATCAAGTTCTGTCTTCGATCGCCACATCTCCCAAAATGTATAGCATAACACGCGCAGAGGGGCCGTCTGTTCTCATTGCTTGCCGAGATCGTAGTTATTCTTAACGAAAAAAATCCATAATACTTTTCTGCGATTATCCATCTTGTTTACATAAACAAAATAAATAACAAACAAGGACCGACCACGCACGTTACTTCGAAAAGGAATTGGGCATCATCCTCACATCCTCATCCTTGTTACATTTACATTGTTTGTATTACTGATGTTGATTCTTCAGCATCTGATAATAAATGTAAGGTACTCTACTTTATGTGACGTGATTCGAAATATATATTTGCTTATATTTTAGATACAAACTTGGTTCTCTTTACCGTTGAATTTGCTATTTATGTTGAAGTTAGTGACAAAAGAAATGAAAGAATAAAAGCTCCAAACAATTAGTGAACTTTTAAACAAATTGTTAAATGTGTAGCTTAATGTTGTGTATCCATGATCCACTGTAAGTGGGCAAGATGGGTTTTTATTCACGATCTCAAATAAACATCTTGTTTGCTATGAACACAGCTCACAGTAATGAAAATAAAAATATAAAAATATCAATTAAAATAAAAATTAAAAATACAAAAAAATAAAAATTTGATCGCTGTTTATAAGTGTTAATGCGCAATCATTCAAATATTTGATAATTTCTGCTACGATAGTACATATAATATGACTAGTTAAAGAGCAACAACTCTTGGATTTCAAATGCCAATTTCTTGGTATAATATGGTATTTTTCAAATGAAACGTAAAATGATGAAAACAAATATACGGACTATTTACCGATGCTCTTATCTCATATTTCTTTTCTTTAATAATTGTGATACTCATGCATCAACAAAACAGTATTAATGTTGTGCTAAAAAACTAAACAAAGCTCCCCCGGTGTTTTTATAAAAACTATTCTGAGGGTCAAGCCATTATCTGATTACATATAAAAAGGCGCACCAGTTGAAATGGCATTACATGAATTTGCCGTTTTTACAATTTTCAAACATATAATAATATACCCATGCACGCAGACTGGAATTTGCTTATGTATTTACAATTTACATCCACAAAAATAATTATATCGAATTAACAGACTTATTTCGTATAAATGTAAGTACTTGGAGGAAACATATGATCAAGATATTTCACTGTGATATCACAAACAATCGACGAGTTGAAGGCTTAAAATATGTGTCATATGCAGTGTGAATTAATATATATATATATACCAGAACTTCAACTTTTTCATGATAAGAAGTTTTGATATATTGTAATATATATGACAGCGTACCTGGCTAGAATGTTTCCCCTAAAATTATATCTGCAAAAGAATTGCTAACAAATAACATGATCAACAAGATATACTAGTGAATCATCCCAATGTTTATCTATCTATAATTTCTGAAATGTGCATCACCCTTTCAAAATTTGCTATTTTTATAAACGCACTATAAACTGTTAAACATGTGTTACAATTATTGCAAAAACACATCATAAAAAAGTTATCAAATGTTTTATCTTTTGTTTGCACAACAATAAAATAAGAAGATAAGTTAAGAACAATATGAATCGTTCATGATATAAATTCAAAGTAAAGGGATACAATTATAGTTGGTTCACTATTCTATCCAATTGTTGCTCATTGTTTTCAATTGTAAGTTAAAATTATTGATGTAATTATTTCTCATATCAGTATAATGCATCTTTAAAGGGCTTCATCAGAGAGACAACAACCTGACAAAGGAGCAGGAAAAATTCCCAAGGTCACCAATGGGTCTACAAAACCATAATAGCAAGGTTGCATTTTACCTACGGGTCCATCATATGACCGCGAACACAGTGTCTGTATTAGTGACCTTACGTAGATGCTAGTTATGCACTTTGTATAGCAAATAAATAAACTCATCATAGATACAAGCATTGCAATTTTATATTTGCGCCAGACGCGCGTAAAGCTTATAATATTTTCTATAATAATATAATTGTTTATATGACAACAATCCACCAATGCCCAATATGAAAGCCACATGGGTCTTGGTTTGTTAATGGAAGATGACATATTGGTAACTGATTAGAAAGACAATGACTCAAAACGACTTATCGACCAATATGTCTGACTATAGCCGACCTAAGTTAGGAAGAAGATGAATTGAGTAACACAATAGTTATATGTAATGATAGCGACTCTCGAAATTAACTTGTACATTGTATTTGCCAGGATATATGTTACATGCACATGAGTGTACAAGATTTTCAAGGGATTTGAAAATCACTTATTGTTTAGGTTCTGTAATATTCCTACATGTATAACGAAGTCTTCTCAAGATTACAACTGGTTAATTTATTAATTTGATTTGTACAAAATACGAAATGAATAGTAATTTACAAACAAATTTGAATTGTAAAAAGTTCTGGATTTAAAGATAATACATGTTATTTTTTTACAGAAAACATAAGAACGCGACCACAAACCGTAGTTACATTAATATTATGTTGATCAAGAGCTTACGAATTCAATAGATTTGGCATTAAAAAGATAACAAATAGCAGCACGTACACATATCTTAACATGTAGTGTTAGGTATACAATTGATGTGATATATAATATGCTGAAACAAATTGTTTGTTTGAATTACTCAAAATTCCTTCATTGTTATCATTTATTCAAATTAATATAGACATATGTATCTAAAAGATATTGCAAAAAATTATTTTTTCAGCAAAAAGATATTAAGAAAGATACATTTCCAATTCATTTTAGAATGTGGTAAACGCATTTTTGTATTTATTCCTACCTCGCTTTTATCAGTTTAATCGGGGGCATCTTAGTGTCTAGCTGAACGAGATGTATAAATTGTTTTGTATACAATTATTGAGGACCATTAAACGTACGTAAGGGAAAGACATAGTCGCAATGACATTTTCTTTGGCTATTTGCCTTTGTATTTGTTACGCTGGGTGCTGTGCTAGTTCAATTGGATCCACTTTGGATTCCTCACTACAATGTTCCAAATATCATTTTGAAGAAAAAGTATTGGAAAAACTTATTCGTCTAGAACTTGAAATGGAAATGTATGAAGCAAAAATAAAATCTTGGGAGGATTCGATTCCAACAAACCTTGATAAAATTGATGATGCCAAGAAGCAGACTGAAACATTTTTAGAATCCATGCGGGATATACTACACCACGAGCAAACACGTTTAAATGGTTCATTCCACGAAACTGTCGAACAAGTATATCTCTTATCGGAAAGTAAAGTCAAAAGTGCTTTAGATTTATTATCATATAAAATTGAAAAATACAGCGAGTCACAGATTAGAAGAGAAAATGCCCTTGAACTACTACGGTCTTCTTTCCGTCAAGACCAGAAACAGTTTAAACAGGAACAAATACGACTAAATGATTCCGTCCAGAAAACTGTTGAGAATATATACCTTCAGTCGGAGATTAAAGTCAAAAGTGTTACAGATTCCTTATCAATTAAAATAGAAGAATTCGAGAATAAAAGTGAAAATGCCCTTGACCTGCGACAGTCTTCTTTCCTGAAAGAGCAGGACCGGTTTAAACAGATGAAAATACGACTAAATGATTCATTCAAGGCAACTGTTGATAATATATATCGTCAGTCGGAGGTTAAAGTCAAAAGTGTTTTAGATTCATTATCAACTAAAATTGGGGAATACGAGAAAAGAGGTGAAAATGCCTTGGAAGTATTACATTCAACTCTGCTCCAAGAGCAGCAACGATTGAACAATTCCTTACAGGCAACTGTTGAAAATATTCAAACTGAGACTGAAAGTAAAGTCAAAAGTATTTTAGAATCAATATCATTTAAAATGAACCAATTCAGCGAATCCCACAGCAAAAGAGAAGACGCCCTGGAACTGTTACAATCTAATTTCCTTCAACAGCAAGAACGATCCAACCATTCGTTTCATCTCATGACAAATGATATAAAAGAGGAGTTAAATAAGACGATTAAAAGCTTTATTTCGGAACTATCTGGTATGTCTTTTTTATGCGTTTTAATGCATGCGCACTTGACTTTTTTGTATTTACTTAAAGACATTTTGTGAATACCTGTCGATTTCACGAACGGAGAACAATTACTTCCCAAGGGTATAATCAACTCATTTGTCACTTCGTCGTTGACATTCCCCAGTTCCTTTCTAAATTTTATTATAAATTTTATTTTTCAATTTATGTTTATATATTCAAAAAATAATTAAGAAATTAAGGTTTCAACTTTTTGAGGCAAAATTTATCTTAGACGGCGTTGGTCAGTTGTTTTATATTCTTTTTTGTCATAAGGCTCTTCAACTGTTTTGGCTTCGAACATTTCTGAAGAAAACCACTCCAGAAAAAATGCTCCGGACGTATTAAAATTAAAAAGTTTTGTGTTCACATACATGTAAGTTGTGTTGATTCTTTCTAAATAGATTTAGGTATAAAAAAATACGCTACGTTGTTTCGCCAATAAACAATATGTAAACGTTGAAGGTATTTTTTTTTTCATATTTACGTCACATAATTAATTTGGTTGGATAAGCAATTCAACAACACACAACGACATCAAAATGTGTTAGAGTTTCGTGCACTTAAATTGAAAATGAATTACGTTTTATAAAGACATACACTATGACAATTATTGACCTTCAGCCTTAGGCATTGCAATTAGGGAGTACAAGTAAAATAAAATAAAACACATCTTTCGAAGAATTACATGGGGGAAATAATGAATATAATTCACGTAGATATGGTCTCTATGTACGTTCGGAAAATGAAAACATTTCATATTAATCTGTTTATGTCCACATTTGTTGTGTGTATTTTTCATGTTTAAGGATGTACTAATGTGAGGTTAAGGAATATTTGTCAAATGTTCGGACTCCTTTGTTTTTCCTGTGATACAGGGTCAAATAGTTTGCCCCATAACCCCCATTTTTGTTTCTTTTGTATATAAGACTTTTATAGCTTATAACAGTCAATTGTTGCCAAAATTTAAGCAGATTCTAGATGTCTTTCCTTTGGATTTGAGACCCAAATAATACCAATGTAAATTTAAGATAAAAGTCCGAGTCAACCTTTTCCCGCAATCTAAAAATAATATTAAATATCTGGAAAATGAGCTTCAAAGCCTATCAATATGTTTAGCTTATTTTGTTCGTTAACTAATAATCTTCTGACTGATGGGAACAATTTTCAATTATTGTTATAATGTCACCTTAGTACATCATTGAAATGTTAATTGAATCAAGTAGAGTACCCCCCCCCCCCTCCCCCCTTTGTGTTCAATATATAATTTGAGCGAATGATACATAACCAGTGAATAGATTAATGAAGATCGTCGAAAAGTGATAAGTTTAATAAATAAGAGGAGCTGGTTTGTAATTGTATGTAATAACTAGAGTTCTTCGTCAATTGCTGATATGTAGTTTTAGATATCTCTTAGCTGCACATTAGCAACCTTGAATAAAAATATATGATAAATTATACAGTATCATATGAATGGGAATCTGACTGCATATACAATATAATTTTACCAACACGACTTTTTTTTATATTTTCCAACAGTCAAAGAGTGCGAAGATATTACGGATGCAAAATCTGGTATATATACAATTTCACCGCTCAATCTAAACACATTTAAGCTGCGATGTGAAGATGGGAATTGGACGGTATGAATAATTTTATTTTCTGGAAAAAATGTTGCTTATATTTTTTACATTTTTGAATAACAATAATTATATACATGTTCTGTAAGAGTGCAATAAGAAGTAAACACTGGCTTGGCGACAACGATATACAATATAACTTTCGGAAAAGTACTTATACATTTTGCATTTGAAGTCCCACAAAAGTAAAAAAACCCAGTGCAATAACATAATCTCATTTTACCATTTTCCATAATATTGCCTATGTTGCACTTTTGTAAATATAGACAATGATAAACGACAATGATATTTCCCATATGTACACATTTTACGACTTAAACTATTTCACTATTACAGAAAAGATTCGTAACAATAATATCCAGGAAAAGAAAAGTTCATGTGCACCTTTTCTATTGCACAAGTAATTTAGGATAGGGTTTTACGACATACTTTCAACACTGATATTCTCCAAATTATAGGAGTTTCAACTTGTACTAACATTCTGCGTTACCCCTCGCTTTACTCTGGGTCTTCCCGTCCCTATGAGCTTTAACATGGAGATCATATCTTGAAACCAGTAGGTAATTAAACAAAATATCTATGAATATTATCTATCTACACAAAAAAGACGTGGTTTGTGAAATCATGTGTAGTAAATTACAAAGTGCAACGTATATGCTATAGTTGAGACAGATAAATGTACTGATCATCCATTTTTATACCAATTAAATACGGTATTTACTTTTAATTTTGTCTTTTCAAAAAGACATACTACAAACGTAATAATCCATATATAATACGTACTTGTAGGTTATACAAAAACGCTTTAATGGCACAACAGAATTCTACAGAAATTGGGAAGATTACGAAAACGGATTTGGTGATTTAAACGGAGAGTTTTGGTTAGGTAATCTTATTTTTATTTCTTTTTTATTAGAATTGTGTGATTAAAAAAAAACAACACAGTGATGAATTTCTGACAGATTGATGAGTATGTAACTCCTAGTAGGAAATATTACATTCCAGAAAGACAAAACATTACATTACAAATATGAAATATAAAATTTGTTCAATGGAGAGGAAATTGTTGTTTTGATTTATTGATGCCAATACGTTCAACGTGTCCAAAGTGAGTCACTCTTGTAAAACAATTCATCTGATTAAACCAACTATTTTCAATAACAGCAATTAATGTAATTCCGATAAAACGTATCGCTTTTCGGATTTTATGCAACACTTGTCCAGTTATTTGTTATCTCTTATGACGTCAAAATGCGGACACGTAGTCATTAGGTGTATTGTATAGTACATGTAGCTTTAGTCTGCATAATGAATCTATTTACTAAACAGGTAACAAGATAATTGCATTACTGACCTCAACTGGAACGCACGAGTTAAGAATAAATCTAGAAGACTGGGACGGAAATAAAAGATATGCTAATTTCAATAATTTTAAAATTGACGGTGCATCGGACAAGTACAGACTTCACATAAGTGGCTATTCAGGCGATGCAGGTAAATCATTAATGTATAAATATTTTTCTTTAATTCTAACTCGATTTATCCTTTTCGTAACTTGTTGATTTTTTTTTATTTACTATACGTGTTGTCCGATTGTCTCAGTTTGCTATTGGTCAAAAATCCTTATTTTCTTGCTTTCCTCTGAAATTTCTATTGTGACGTCATGAAAGAAGACGACCATGCCTGATGACGTCACATAAAAAGAATAAATTTTTTGCAGATTATTTCAAAACAAGGATAGAGTATATCGTCTAAAATCATTTGAGAAACAGAGTCCATCACCAAATTTCGTGCAAGACGATATTTATCCACTCTCGAACCTCGCGTTTTAAAATCGAAAATTAGTCTGTCTCGAGTGGATAAATATCGTATCGCACTTAATGCAGTGGTAGAATCTGTATATATATATATATATATATATATATATATATATATATATATGTACATGGGTTCTGATTTTTTATGGGAGAAACAAAATTATAGAACAGTCCTGATACAAAATGAGTATAGATACGATGAATTAATTTTGTATTTCGACAAATTAAAAAAGCTTCCTTTTGATTTTGACTTTATGAAACTTATATACATAGTTTTCCTGATTGTATATAATCGCGACTTCGAGACGATAATTTATTTATTAAGTTTCTCAATAGTTGTTTTCATTATGATACATTACAAGTATCTACTTAATTAGAATAACAACGTCCAATGTGTTAGCCAACATGACGCAAAATAGACAAACCAATGAATTCAACTATATATATATAACTAAGAGGGACGAAAGATACCAGAGAGGCATCAAACTCATAGATCGAAAACAAACTAACAACGCCACGGCTAAAAAGGAAAAGACAAACAGAAAAAATAATAGTACACATGACACAACATAGAACTATAGACTAAGCAACACAAAGCCCACCATGTGACGTTTGATGCGGCAAGTGACGTTATATAGGACAATGGTGTTTTTTGAAAATCTTACCATTCCAGGCACTTTTGTTTTCCCAAATTATCAATATAACCAAACATTTACAAGTTTTGAATCTAATCCGATACCGATTCCAGTGTATGTCAAATGTAGCTTTCGGTTGGAGGATTTTCTCCCATTAGTAGACCTTTTCAACAACTCTAGCTATAGACACCGACTAATGACACCTACAGTTTACAGGTAAAATGAAGGGGTCGTCTCAATTACAAATACGTATATAAATTCGATTTGGCAGTTATATATAGCTACAGAAGATATATATAAACAAAGTAAATAAATGTATTTCTCTATTATATAATATTGGTATTACAATGTACATGTATTTTCGCGAAATAAAACGTAGAATTGATTTAAGAATTAGTGCAATCATTCCGCACCCTTCATGATCAGCTTACTCTTCATTTTATGATTATGTCGCATGACAATTGCAACAACGATAAATGTGTATCTGTAAAATTCTAAAAATTTATGAGAATTTATGAAGCATAATTACTGGATTGTCTCTGCGTCTGTTACACACTTGTAAACACGGTCGAGTTTGTGTTTTACAAACGAGCTTGTTCTTTCCCGTTGTACATATTCAATTTCTGGAGGGGTGAAAACATATTGATTTCAAAAGTCGAAGGAAAATATATCACATCGCAATTTTTATCAACGAACGACTACGCCGCTTCAAGATACCTAGTTAAAGTTGATGTGTTTCCTTCGTGAATAGGGAGGATGTAATTGACTTATCGTTCAAATGTATCAACATTTAAGCAGGACATACGCATACCTGCCTATTGAATTTATAATTAAACACACTAGTAACTATAGAGCTTTGTCACTGCAAAATCTTTTTGGACAGTGATAAGAAGGGGTTGGGATTCCAATGACTTAAGTTATCCCTCATTTAATGTTATGGGCGTCCTCACGAACTGATTTGCCCATATAATTGCCCGTGTTTCCTTCATCGTAGAGCAATTCCCCAGTTTTCGAAAATGATCTTAGAGTTTCTTACAAGAAGCGGATACCGCATAGCAATGGGGTCCATGTTGATCAAGTCTCGTTGGTTTTATATATTATACTGTCATTGCTATATTTTATTTTGTTGTCAACGGGTCAGACATTTTTTCGCTGTTTCTATTTTCCTTTAAAAAGCTTTGTCGGTTTTATAATCTTTTCTATACTAGTAAAATCCCGTTGCATGTTTTGTGCGCCTTAACCAAGTCCTGAAAATGTTGGTAATTTGTACGGCCTCCACACAGTAGAAATTTTTGTTAATGATATGATATTTTGACAATATGCTTCGTCTTCATATTTGATTCCCTTTTAGTTGAGATCGCTTTTTTTTTCTCCGTAAAGCTAATCCTCTTCTTCATTCTAAATGTAAAAAAAAATCCATGTCATTTGGACCATTTGGTAGAAAGATGTATCATTGCTAATCAAATAAATTTCAAGTAATTAACCGAATAGTGGTCTATAGTGTTTTTTCCAGTTTTCATTTTGAGACGACCCCTCACAAATTACCTGTCGTAGTCATGCTCAACTGTATGTGTAGACAATTGTTGGAAAGGTCTAACAGAAGCTCCACCACGTAAAGGAGGACATGTAACACACTATATTGTTACAGATTTATCGTGAGCATTTGACACTCCATTTTCCCAGAATGGCAGCGACTGGACTTCATACCAGAAAGACTACCTTTCCCAAAAACAATAAGTGCAATAAAACTTGCATTCTTCTGATTCACTCATTCTCAAAGTATAAAAATGTAGAATATAATATCAATATAATATCAATACTGTACTCTATATAAGGGATAAGGTTGAAGTGAGAAAACAAAGACGGGCTTAAAAAAATGGAAGCAGATAAAACTATGCACCTTATAATCAGGATTACTTTATCACATGACAATACAAATACTGAAAAATCAAGGCTAAATATTGTCTATGATGTAACCTTAAAACAAACAAGATCATAGACAATTAACGAGATACAACCAAGCATTTCTCAAATAGATCGAACAAAATATCAGTTTAAAGTACCAAACAAATTAGATCTAATATCTTTTGAAAAATTATATTTGAAAACAATAAGTTCCAACTAAACTTGTTAAATGGGACTTTATATAAACAAGTTACAGGGGCATCTCAGGTGGAATATTATCACCCACTACCACCAATCTGCATCTGTCAACAATAATTACACAAATATTATACTTCGATTAAATAGCATAATATGATTTGACAATATCGTGACGATGGCTTCGTGATTACAGAGAGCGACATACAGTGGAGATCACTTCTAACCTCTCATTAGAACTGTCAGAATATTCTGTCATAGAACTGTTCTAACCTGTCCTAGAACAGTTCTACCTAGAACAGTTCTACCCTAGAACTGTTCTAAGTAGAACTGTCAGAATCAGTTCTAGGTAGAACTGACTAAATCAGTTCTTGGTAGAACTGTCAGGATCATTTCTAGGGTAGAACTGTCCAAATCACTTCTAACCGTAGAACTGTCAGCAGAACTGACTAAATCAGTCAGGACTGTAGAACATTTCTAAATGACGTCACTGCAGTAAGGGCACTTTAGAATTTAGAAGAAATAAATCACTTCCAATTACTTTGCTATATATTAAATAGCAGATTTTCTATATTTTTTACTGATCAAACGACTTTTATTACCGACTTTTATTACGTTACATGTACAAATATCGAAGTGAATAGAAGGTTACCCAACTCATCGGAGAAATATTTTTATAAGATTGCATACGGAAACATCATTGTTTATGTTTCTTCGTTCCCCGTTATTAACAGTCTCTTCCTAAATAAAACTCTGCATTTAATTCATGGAATTTTAATCGTAATTTACCTTGTTTGCCATCATGTTTGCCTTGGATTTACATTCATTTAAGATTCTGTTTTGACAAATGTTCAAACGAAAATTGTACAGTGGATGAATTATGGGATATTATTAATGAAAAAAAGTGTTGTTCAACGTAAAAAAACTATATATACATTTGCACCATCTCGTCAATTTAGCCAGACTTATTCATAACGATTATAAATGATATCTGAGAGTCTGCAACTCAGAAAAATATACTGGATCTGAACATGAATGAAACAGTTGCCCCTGGACGTTCGGCTACAAACAAAATCATGTATTTTTCTTTGCCTTCTTCAAATTATATTAACAGTATACTATTCAAAGAAGAGAACTTCCCATGCATGTACTTTTTATTTTATTTTTAAAACAAAGTATATGAATCAGTCATGTGAGTGTTGGATGATGCCATTAAATAGTTTTGTTTAAAAAAAAAACCATCACAAACTACTGACTTAAACCATGTTAACATGTTAAAAAGTCACTTTAGCATGTTTAATGACGGTTCATTATTATGAATACAGAGAGGAAATAACGGCGCGCTAAATTCTTAGATATGGTATAAATACACCTTGTCGCTATTTGACTGCCATTACTGGATATCACACAGGTTCCCGTAAAATGTTGACGTCATAAAACATGTAAAACAAAATATCTGACGCCACAATGAAAAAGTCATTGTTGTATGCTTCAAAAGTTCAAGAGGCCGGGTCAGCCAGGATTAGCGATAAGGTGTATTGTGTTTCAAAGTTGGTGTCATTTTTATCATACGATCCGTCCTCACATAGAAATAATATTGGTTTACCATGTTTACAATGAGGCCATATACATGTATATTTACATGATAAAGTGTAAATAAGTTCAGTTTTGGTTGATGCGGTAAAATAATTTTGTTAAAACAACTCTCACTCAGTCTGATATATCGAAACCATTGAAATTTGTTTACAATTCAATATTTTGAATAAAAAGAGGACTTGCTGATATTCTAAATTGATGTGGAAATTTTTTTGTAGCCATTGTGTTCCAATATTCATTGATATTGCTGTCATTTGAATTATACAATCCATCGTAATATGTATTTCTATAAGTGATTTAGTATGCGGCTATACATATATTAAGATTTACATAACAAAGTGTAACTATGGTCAGTTTTGGTTGATGCTGTCACATATGGTCAGTTTTGGTTGATGCTGTCAAATATGGTCAGTTTTGGTTGATGCGGACAAATAATTTTGTTATATTCATGAGTCAGTCTGAGATATCAAAACTACTGAAATTAGTTTACGATTCAAAATTTTGATGAAAAAGAGGACATGCTGGCACTATAAACTGATCATGCTGATGTGAGCATAATTTTATTTTCCAATATTGCTTTCATTTATATTAAACAATCCATCCTGATATAAAAATATATGTGATTTACTTTGCGGCTATTAAGATTGACATCATGTACATAATAAAGTGCAAATGTGGTCAGTTTTGATTGATGCGGACAAATTATTTTGTTATACCAGTCAGTCTGAGGTATGAAAACTACTGATATTTGTTTATGATGCAATATTTTGAATAAAAAGAGGACATGCTGGCATTCTAAATTGATGCAAATGAAATTAGGTAGCATTGTGTTCCAATATTTCTATCATTTGTATTTTCATGATTTTACAATCCATCCTTACATAAAAATATTACAGATTTACTATGCGACTATAAGAGTTACATAAAAAAGAGCAAATATGGTCAGTTTTGGTTGATGCGGTCAAATATGGTCAGTTTTGGTTGATGCGGTCAAATATGGTCAGTTTTGGTTGATGCTGTCAAATATGGTCAGTTTTGATTGATGCAGACAAATAATTTATTTACATGATCATGATGATGACATGTTACTGTCAGTCTGAGTTATGAAAACTACTGATATTTGTTTCTGATGCGATATTTTGAATAAAAATAGGAAATGCTGGCACTCTCAATTGATGCGAGAAAAAAAATTGTGGTCATTGATTTCCAATATTGTAGTTATTTATATACTACAGTCCCTCTTGACCTAAAAATTATAACTGAACTACTGTGCAGCTATTTAGATGTACATAAAAAAAGCAAATATGGTAAGTTTTGGTTGATGCGGTCAAAAGATTTTATTATACGACTCAGTCTGAAGTATGAAAACTACTGATATTTGTTTATGATTCAATATTTTGAATAAAAGAGGACATGCTCATTGGCAGATCAAGGGGGGGGGGGGGGCGGTTCAGGAGTTGGAACCCCTTTTTTTTGACGATCAATGCATTTGAATGGGAACATATAGTTGGAAACCCCCTTTTTTAAATGGCTGGATCTGCCCCTGAATGCTAGCACTATAAATTGATGCGAACAAAATTGTTTTCCAATATTGCTGTAACTTGTATAGTACAGTCCCTCTTGACCTAAAACTAAAACTGAAGTACTGTGCAGTTATATAGATTTGCAGAAAGAAAGAGCAAATAATGTCAGTTTAGATTGATGTGGTCAAAAGATTTTTGTTAAACAGGTCCGTCCGAGGTATGAAAACTACTCGTAAACAGATATTACATTTGGTTAATGAGGTCAGATAATTTTGTTATGTGATAACGAGGCATCCTGACTCCCAGAATAACAAATGTAAAACAATTCAAATAATACCCCCCCCCCCCCCATAATACTACTAACGGCCTAATTTATGTACAAAAAATTAAAGAAAATCAAATATTTTATGTTACACATCAGCAAAAGAAAATCACTGAATTACGGGCTCCTGACTTGGAACAGGCACATACATGCAGAATATGGCGGGGTTAAACATGTTCTCTTGCCGATTATAAATCTGAAATAAAACCGGCAAAATACCAAAACTCTATATAATATTAATCGCTATTTTGCCGAAGCCTTTATGTTAAGACAAATATTTCTTAAAACTTATAAATCAATTCTAGCCGTAGAATTTATAAATCAATTTTAGCCGTAGAATTTATAAATTAATTCTGGCCGTAGAATTTATAAATCAATTCTAGCCGTAGAATTTGAAATCAATTCTAACTGTAGAACTGTTCTAAAAGTAGAACTGACCAAAGAATTGGTCAGTTCTAGCTAGAACTGTCTAAAACTGTTCTAGGGTAGAACTGTCAGGATCAGTTCTAGCTAGAACTGTCCAAATCAGTTCTAGGTAGAACTGACCAAATCAGTTCTAGCTAGAACAGTTCTAACCTAGAACTGACTAAAAGGTGTCAGGCTGACAGTTCTACATACTGTTCTAGAACAGTTCTCCTGACAGATTCTGACAGAATTTATGAGAGGTTAGAACTGATCTCCACTGTACTTAGTATTACACATGGATGAGTTCTTTGTAATTGCAAACAATATTGACACTTTACCTAAGTGTGCGTATAATTTCTCTAATACAAAAGTGATGTACTTGGATACTGAGGTGTACAAAAGGGAGCATATTAAATCGAATGTCAAACCAAATGCAACTGATCAGGATCTCCCAATTACAAGTACACATCCTAGGCATCTTTTAAAAGTTTTAGAACAGGTGAAACAATTCGTCACATAAGAAACAATAGCAACAACACTGATCTTATAAACATCTTATGATTTGGAAGAGTAAACTTATATATTGGCTTGTTCGGATGTGTCTACATTTTGTGTTGCAAATGTCTGGTTATGTAATGTATTTCAGTTGTTTCCTGTAATTAGTTAATATTTCAGTTCTATCATGTACAGCTTCTGTTTAATAATTTTATAAATTTACTGTTTGCAAAAGTATAAATTATTCTAAATAATAAGGATGTTCTGGTAACTAACAGAAAACCCTGGCCGTTTTTGGCACAACTTTTTTGATCTTTTGGTCCTCGATGCTGTTCGACTTTTTGCTTGTGTCGGTTTTCAAACTTTTGTATCTGGGCGTCACTGGTGGATCTTGTGTGGATAAAATGCACTTCTGACGTATTAAAATTTTCAACTCGTTGCCTTTTGTTGGCTGTTGTTCGTGTGTTTCTTTGTCAATTGTATTCTCCAATTTATTTATATTGTAGTCCTGTGGTGTTGAGTTGTCATTTTAATTTTATATTTCACATGGCTAGTAAAGGGGAGGTTTGGCATGCCACAAAACCAGGTTCAACCCGCCATTTTTTTCTTTAAAAATGTCCTGTACCAAGTCAGGAATATGGCCATTGTATATTATAGTTCGTTTCTGTGTGTGTTACGTTTTAACGTTGCGTCGTATGTTTTCTCTTAATTTTGAGTGTAAATTCACATTGCGATAAGACGTGTCACGGTACTTGTCTATCCCAAATTCATGTATTTGGTTTTGATGTTATATTTGTTTTTCTCGTGGGATTTTGTCTGATGCTTGGTCCGTTTCTGTGTGTGTTACATTGTAGTGTTGTGTCGTTGTTCTCCATTTATATTTAATGCGTTTCCCTCAGTTTTAGTTTGTTACCCCGATTTTGTTTTTTGTCCATGGATTTATGAGTTTGAACAGCGGTATACTACTGTTGCCTTTATTTATAAATAGAGGCTATGATAAGTTAGAAACTGCAAACCACATGAAAGATGTGAAATACAAGAGTAAACGATGCAGTACCCTGTCAGATAATTTAGGAAAAAGGGAAAGTCCACTTACACTGGTAACTAAATATAACCCTACAGTTAAAAATCTTAACAGAGCCATTAAGAAACATTGGCAGATTTGGCAGATTTTTCAAAGAGATAAATATTGTAAAACAATGTTCAAACAGATGCCTATCATTGCGTATTAACGCAGTAAAAATTTAAAAGAGCACCATCAAAAACAAGACTTTTAAATAGGGAGACTTTTGAGATTGGACCCTTGCTAAGATAGAACTTAGCTTATAAAATAACGAAACACCGTTAGTTAATTATACATATTTATATATATTTGTAGTAAAAAGGCAAAAAGTCATTACGACTCTATAAAAATAAAAGTCTTGAGGTTTAAGTATGTATGTTGGTGATGGGAATCTATGCATTTGTGAAAAGTTTTTCCCCAAATGTTTGTTAATATGAATAAGACTTCTCGGCTTTCGCACAAAATATATTTGTCAGTACAACAAACAATATTAACCCCAAGCTTTTACTTCCGAAATGTTACACACAATAATAGACAGCACAACAACGAGCAGCACATGATCAAGATATATTAACCTGCCATACTATGTACATTCCCCTTTTCCCCTGAATATGTGAGTTATCAATATCGATACATAAAACTTATTTGTAACAGGAATTTTCCCAAATCATGTATTGTGATAAATATCTTTATTTTCATGTCATGTAAACAATGCCTTATCTTGAAATGAATTCTACTTAATTACAAAAAAAACTTTTCTTTCTGTTAATTGACTGAAATTTAAAGAAAATTTAAAATAAATGCCAGTTCAATTTTTATTTTTCTCTGGAAATAATAATTGAGGTACTTGACCATAAACGCAGTATCATGCAGAAAAAAACTAACGGTGAGGTAAAATTATGTGTATTCCTCAAATACCAAAGGGGAAATGTTTGTGTCTGCACTTAGCATTTCACAGTATAGCTATCAGCTAAATTTGTTGGCAACGGTTTCACAAAATTTGTTTGTAGTGCTCATAGTTAGGACTTGATGTAGATTCGGAACATACAGCCTTCTAAACATTACTAATATATAAATAAAAAAAGTAAAATAGTATATAGATTTCAGTCTTAATTGGAATTGAAATTCAGTCAGTAGAACAAGTTTTTAATAATTAATACTGTTGAAAAGCACTCATCAAAGAATACAGTGCTCTGTTGATTTCATATCTAATGTAGTACATATTTTTTTTTTAGCAGTAGGAGAGTGAATGTACATTTCAATGTAAACTGCTCTTTTCATTTGTTTTGGCTTCCGTTCCAATATACAAAATTTTGGGGATGTGAAAGTGCGTACCCCAACATTAAAGTTTTTACTACAACATAACTTACTGAGCCTTTAAACAAAACTTTAAGCATGAAGATTTTATTCAACGGTCGTATAAATCGCGCAGCTACACTTTTCAAGTTTGAGCGTGGTTTATAATAGTTATCAAAGGTAATAGGCTTCTTATTTAGGACCCCAGACGTGCGTTTCGTCTACAAAAGATTCAGCAGTGACGCTCAGATCTGAAATATATATACAGTCCGCCAAAAGTTAAGCACCACCTACTTTTATTGCATCGATTTTTTTTTTCAAATTTAAAAAATCAATTGTTCCTCGAAAAATAGAAAACAATCATATAGCAATTTTGCTAATGTATACCATAAACAAACCACAAATATAATTTTGGTCACTTATGAAGGTTCTATGCATATAGGTTTTTCGTTCATAGAAATAGTGTTAATTACACAATTAAGAAATGGAATTTAAGTTTCACTGTGATTTTATTTTTTTACCACAATTAATCACCCAATACCATTAAAATTTTCTACACATAATCTTTGGTATGTTTGGCAAATTTAATGTCAATATTTGAGTCAATAGCATGTGTAACAACCTCATTTCCGGTACAGTTTCATAACACGACCTATCTTTCTCGGTACAAGCCTTCCAAACTTAAGTTGAGGAAATCTGTTGCATTAAACAACAAATGCCACTTTTAAATCGACAAACTTTTGTAAAGGTGAATCTCTGCGATTGAGATTTCCGACAATGGCATCTCAGACATGTTTGATAGGGTTCATGCATGGAGTCAAGGAAGGCCAAAAATTAGTGTAAATGGCTGGTTGCTCTTTGGACTCGGTTAAAATTCTTGCCCTGCGTGGTATAGCGTTGTCATTCGGGTGCAAGTGTCTTGACAATGTTGACGCAAGTGGGGGATTACTAAAATGACGGACTACAATATGTTAAGGCACCAAATCTCTGTATGTCTGTCCGTTTATGTTACCCTGCAGAATATGCATACCCAGCTTATAACGGTATAAGAAGCAACCCCGTACTGGAACACAACCAGCAATGCATGCAGTCCTTTTGCAAATATTGTTTTTGGTCATAGGCCGTTTTTTTCCCCTGCGAAATTCGTATTATGGCGTCTTCTGGCAGTAAAGGAAACTGACTCCCATCTGACCAATGAGTGTTTTGTCAGGTTCTTATGTTCAAGCATAGATGTTCATTATCCCATTTAAACCTGACGGTAGAGTGCCTGCTTGAAGGTACAGGTCTCTATACACCACGACGTGCTCTTCGTTTGCCTCTATAAAGTCGACGGACCAATGTACGAACACTTACACGACCACCTGGAGAAACAGTGTATTTATAAACGCACATATGACCTTTGATAAAAGGTTGGTTGACTGCTTTATCGGAGTGCAATCTTTTTGGTCGTAATGAATTTTTTTAGTGTATGTTAAAGGTAATTCATAACACCAAACATTAATATTTTTTTTGCAATAGTTAAAAAAATATTGCCAGTTATATTTCGGTGGTGCTTAACTTTTGGCGGACTGTACTTAGATATCATTTCATTCGGTTGCAAACAATCACAAAGAGAATACAATTGTGAATAGAAATGGAAAATGTGTCAACGAGACAACAACCCGAACAAGGTCAATAACATCAGAAGGCCCCCAATGTGTCTTCAACAAAGTGAGAAAATCCCACACTTGGATTCGCGGGCTTCAGCTTGTCCCTAAACAAAAATGTTCACTAGTTTAGTGAAAAAAATATTACACTCAACTCCAAAACATATGAATAATATTAATTAAAAAGAATGCACTGTTTACTTAAAACCATATTATTACGGATCACATCAAAGACATCAAATAAGGCGATAAGTCGAGTATGCGGTCTATATAAGTATCTTTATTCTTCAAAACTACATATAATTTTGGCTTCCTATACTATATCATAACAACCGATTCTCTACAATAAAATACAAATACACATTAACATACATCATATTTGTCTTTTTGTAAAAATATAACTTAAAACACTAAAAGCATAATACATGTAATACTAATCAAACAATATGATTCACTTTCTTTCGCGCTTCATAAGTAACTTGTTAAATTGAAAAGTTAATTAGAAGAATATTGATTTATAAATACTTTTACAATTCTTAATATTTCTTCTTTAAATAAATATTGGTCTTAAAAATGTAAAAAATTATCTCTTACCGATTATGATCTCTCTATAAAATAATGATGTGTCTCCGAATATCAAATAACTTGCAATAAATAAAAAAACTAGACAACGTAACGTACGTCAAAAACGAAACGTCATAAAACTTAAAAACGGGAAATATTATAATGTTCATGAGCGCAACGTTACATATGCGCAAATACCCAAAAATACTATCTACAAGTATTATAAATAAAATAAATAAATTCAGTAATAATAAATGAAGTAACCCAACAATTTGGAATTACATTTCAAATCTAACACATATTTCTACCAAACAGCGTGAATTTAGATTCTTCGAAATTGTAAGAAGAGAGTATCTTTTTTTTATAATTTCAGGTGATGGTATGACATAATACAACGGTTATTGCTTTTCAACATATTGGTTTAAACGAAAACGCATTTCTAATGCGAATTCGATTTCAATAATAAAAAAAGGAAAAGTGTGTGAACGCAATTTGCAATCGATTCGAAGTAGCTAAACGTGTGAGCGAGAAATTAAGTTATTTTTTATTGTATTGGAAAATCACAGAGAAAATGCATCTTTTACTAGAAACTAGATTTCTTACCATGCTTACAAACGACATGAATTTAGTTAAATTATAAGACAAGAGTATAATATTTGTTTAAATTTTCAGGTGATGGAATGACAGAATACAACGGTTATTACTTTTCAACATATTGGTTTAAAGGAAAACGCATTTCTAATGCGAATTCGATTCGAAAAATAAAAAAAAAGAAAAGTGTGTAAACGCAATTTTCATTCGATTTGAATTTAATTCGAAGTAAAAAAACGTGTGAACGAGAAATTAAGTTACTTTTTTTTTTATTGTATTGGAAAATCACAGAGAAAATGCATCTTTTACTAGAAACTAGATTTCTTACCATGCTTACAAACAACATGAATTTAGTTAAATTATAAGAAAGGAGTATAATATTTGTTTTAATTTTCAGGTGACGGTATGACAGAATACAACGGTTCTTACTTTTCAACATATGATAGAGATCATGACACACACTCCAGTTTGAATTGTGCTGCTGACGCAGGTTTAAAGGGTGCGTGGTGGTTTTATAATTGCTGGAGTGGAAAAGGAGCTAGTTTGAATGGAAAATACACTTCTGGACCAAGTGACAATGCAGGAATAATATACCGTCAATGGAAATCTAAATCATTGAAGAAATCTACAATGATGATTCGAAAAGTATAAAAGATGGCGATTTAATGATCATGTTCTTATGTGGTTATGCATTAATAACATCAGACTCTCAACAGATTTAATCGTTTACCTGTAATGTTTTGCTTAAATCTTTCATTAACGATTATTTTCGTTTCTCAATAAAATAATTATATTAATGAATGGCTCGACAATATCATTTAAAAATGTTCTTTGAATATTATGTTTTATTTATTTCAAAAGCACAAAATGTATTTTACCCAAAATTCGATAGTACTTTAATGTTTTTTATCAGGGTGTTGGCCATGACAATTGTCAATGCTTATTGCCTTGAAAAGTTTAGGAATACAGAAATTAGGACCACCCCGGATCCTATGACATAGGTGCATTATCAATCTCCAGCGCAGAGCTCACATCCGTTCCGTACTTACTTCGTATCACTACACTTAATATGTCATTGCATTGTAATGTACTAAGTATACGGAGATGCTGCAGTATATGCAGTAGCTACAAATAATTATACATTTTGTTGAACTTATTCTTTCATTTAGGTCCGCACCCAAACGGCAAATTTGTTTACTTTGCAGTTGAAAACTTTCAAATTACAATCTATCTAGTTAGAATTTAATATCCACGCTCGCTGATTTTTATATGCATGGTCGCTGCGTGGGATCAACTATAAAGCATATTCGAAAGGCGCAAAACAAACCATCGGATAAATAGGTCTAGTGATTATCTAGTGATAATATCATGAAAGAGTGATTTCATTAATGAAAACAGGTAACGTTTATATTTGGTCAAGTATATTATATATAAAAAAGAAGATGTGGTATGATTGCCAATGAGACAACTCTCCATAAGAGACCAAAATGACACAGAAATTAACAACTATAGGTCACCGTACGGCCTTCAACAATGAGTAAAGCCAAAACCTTGTGTGAAAAATCTAAATGTCAAAATAACAGCAATACATCTTAAATTATTCACCTTTCCCAACTGTCTTCAATAAGAAAATAAGAGTGTATGCGTTGCCGTCCTAATGATACCAACACTCATATTTCAAATTATGAAAAAAAAAAACAGGTACATGTACTCATAAACAGAAACTGTCAAGTTGCCGACTAAATTTGAAGTCATATTGTTTAATTGTGCATGACCGAACATTTTAACAGTTGGAAAAATTCCAATTAACGATAAATTTGAAGTTTTGGTCGAACAGATAGAAAAAAATGTAAACTCAGATATAATATTTAGTCTTAGATGCATGATTTTGTTTATTTGTTGTTATTGACTTTGTGAACTAACTGTCAGTAACTGCGAGTATTCGCAGATCCGTTCTTTAAAAGTTGTCTTTTTGTTGTTGGAATGTACAAGAACTCAGTCACGTCCGTTTTTTTTTTTATAGGTATGGTATACTTATTAGAATCCATTTGTGATTTCTTGGACTTTTATAACTGACAATGCGGTATGGGCCTTGCTCATTGTTGAAAGTCGATGAATTGTAGTAATAATACAAGAATTGTCATTTTTTTTCGCAAATAAAAACACCGTTCTAAAGTTTAACCAGAAATAATTTTAATACTGTTTTATAAAGTTGTATCTCATAAAATTGAATTGCAACTTTTTTAAAATTTGATAAATTGTACGGCACTAGTTTATAAATCACTTAAAAAAGGTCTCAAATCACATTTTTGAAACATGCAAATGTTCTAACCTTCCAATATTCATTATGTCAAATTTTGATTTTGTTCTTCAGTAAAAAAAAACCAACCCATCAGTATGACAACCGAGAGAGAAATCAAAATACATAATATATACAACAAAATATCATATGTAGCAAGTTTCAGATAAGTGTGACGACAATATCATTGCACGTTACGGCAACCGTAGACCAACATTGAAATCTGACCAGGGACGAACGACCAGACACACAAAACAGAAATCAAAATAATCCTTTCATCTACGTCTGTTAAAAAAGTAAGAAAAAGATGATGCATCAACGTGTTACTGAAACTGGCTAGAGGTATAGGGGGACATAAACATGTTTAACCCCGCCGCATTTTAACGCCTGTCCAAAGCCAGGACCCTCTGGCCTTTGTCAGTCTTGTATGTATTTTTTTTTTTAAATTTTTGTTCATTTATATGTTTTTCAGTTAAGTATGGCCTCTATTATCACTATACACATTTTTGTTTAGTGGCCAGCTGAAGCACGCCTTTGGGTGCGGAATTTTCGCTGTATTATGACGCAATAGTGACCTTCGGTTGTTTTTTTCTCTTTGGTCGGGTGTTGTCTCTTTGACATATTCCTCATTTCCATTCTCTATTTTATTTCTACTGTAGATGATTTTTATTACAGACATCTCTTAAAAATTATGAAGTTTACGTAGAATAAAAATAATTGCTGTCATATCGTTTGGAAAATATGTCTCGACCTGTCGTGGGTTTATTTTCATGTGATAAAAATAGACTGTGAGATTCTTGTTTAGCCTAATTTAACCTCCTGTGCAATGCAGCGTGCAACCACTTTTCTCCAAGATTTAGCAATGTTTAATGCTTTTTAACTAACATGTAGTATTGTGAGACCATGAATCAAACTCCAGCAGAATTCAAATACTTAGCAATACTGAGACATGTCCTATCATGCCTTGAAATCTTACCCTGGGGGCCATTATCCAAACGAGATTAATAAAAGAGTTAAAATCATAAAAGGGCAGTTCTCCGTTCAGGAATTTGGATCTGAATTCTAAATTTTGTATCTAAAAGATGTGAAATTTAGAATTCGTAATCTTAGCTACAACAGTATCGACTTTGATTACTGCAAAATGGAGTGTTGGCGCCCATTATTCCATCAGCAACAGTACCTACTACGTACTTTAACTGGAAACAATCATAAGGCAGGTGCGGATCCAAGATATTTTGAAAGGGGGAAAAATTCCTTAAAGGTGAAGAAAAGCCCCGAAGCGTAGCGTGTCGTACTGAAACATGGACTATTTTAAGCTAAAAATTTCTAATGAATCGTAAAAAACAAGAAATATCTTGTTGGTGATCAAAAAAGGAGGGGGAAGGTTGATCTACCACTAAAGAGTACACTCGAATCAAAATTCAAACAAAAATTGCAACATTTTCTTTCAAATCATGAAACCATTAACACGATCAACCTTTATTTTAAAACTTTATTAAATTTTAACTATTAAGAAACTTGCAAATGTATAATTGGCTCGTGTGCGATGGTATCGACAGATTTCAACTTGAATTTGTTGTATCTGGTTATATTAAGATCAAAGAGATAGACCCAATCAACATAGTAACGTGCGAACCATCAAACTATCAATGGAAAAGACGCCATCTTTGTGCATATAGCAAAATGTGAAAGATCGTCCATGTGAGCTGGTGCTGTCATTGGTTGGAGTACGTTGTCGTCCGTTCTTTTCTTTTTCTGTTTTTTTTTTCTCTTGTGAAACAACAAGACCAATTAAATTAACCTGACCATCTTGTATGTTATTGAACTATTATTTATATCAGTGCCAACCTACCAAGTTAACATGAACAAATGTCAAGAATATTAAATTTGGTCATTTGATTATAATTATTCCTCTATTCTCATTTGTGTCCCCCTACCAGAAAAACAGCGCCCCCCCCCCCCCCCCCCCCCCAAAAAAAAGAGCACGAAAGATACCAGAGGAACATTCAAACTCATAATTAGTCGAAAATAAACTGACGACGCCATGACTAAAAACCAAAAAGACAAACAATCAAACAATAGAACACAAAACACGACATAAAAATATATTGAGCAACTGCAGAAAATATGCGTAGCTCTACAACAGAGATATTTCATGATTTATTTAATATATGACTGCATACAAAAGACAGATGCAAATATAATTTGGAAAAGTACAACATAGTTACATTAAAAATAAATAAAAACAAGTCTTAAGGTACATTTGTACTGTCTGGTAAAATTGTTTTCAATGTAAGAGTTGATTTACAATCTTTAAAAAAGATTAACTGCTCTAAATTACTGATGTATTTCAAATTAAAAAGATGTAATGCGACTCTTACATTATACATACATGCTTATTTTTAGTAGATTGATAAGATCATTGTACACAATTGCTAATTTCATAATGAGGAGTCATTCTTTATATATAACTAGCACACACCCGCGAAATCGCAGGCATATACAGCTTTTAAACTATTGTACGAAGAATTTTTGTAAAAGATATTATGACTGGAGAATTTCATATAAGGTATCAAAAGCCCACTCCCTTTTTTCCATAGTCCGTTATGTGTTTTCTTTCTGTTAAATTTGTTTATGGCCTAATACGACAATTATTCTTCCCCTTTGCTACAATGCATTTTTTGGTAAAAGTCAAATTAAATTAAAAATTTGCACCGCTTCAAACATGAAATAAATGAAACTGCTTTATATAAACCATTATTATTCTAATAAAATATGCTTATAGGACAATTCATCTGTGCTTTTCCTTTTGAGAGCGCTATTACAATGTAACATGCCAATGGTAGGATTTGAATCTCGTATAAATGACTAAGGCTCATTTGAGGGGTGGTCTGAGGGGCCCTGATCCCGAAATCCCGGGCTTAAAAACATGAAATCCCGAGGTGCGTATTTGTACGAAATTCATATCCCGACATCCCGATATTAAAAAAAAAAATATTCCCGCATCCCGTAAAGATCAATCCAAAAATCCCGAGCTTAAAACACCCGATCCAGACGTCCCGAATAAGTCCTGACTCCCTCTAATCTCTACCCTACTTTCATTTTGGCCAAATGACTACTTTCACTTACAACAATTCATTTTTATATGCTCCATTTATGTTTTCTAGTATGTTCGCCCGTTCATTCGTTCGTTATTTCGTTCGTCCGTCCGTCCGTCTGTCCCGCTTCAGGTTAATGTTTTTTTTAGGTAGTTTTTGATGAAGTTGAAGTCCAACCGACTCGAAACTTAGTAAATATGTTCCCTATGATATGATCTTTCTAATTTTAATGCCAAATTAGAGATTTTACACCATTTCACGGTCCACTAAACATAGTAAATGATAGTGCCGATGTTGCATTCGTATACTTTAGATACATTCTTGTTTCCACATGTTTTACTTATTTCAATATATATGCAACTGGTATGACCCCTTATATAGTAAATATTTCAGAAAAAAGAAGACAGAATACAGAGAGTCTCTGTATATTATAGTAGTATAAATCATCGTAGTTTACAGGTGGATTAACGCGAAAACATAATTGTCTCTAATAGTACTGCAACCAGAGTTCATTTTTTAAAACTTTAATGGTCCGAAAGAACACACACCTAAATTACATATCGATGGAAAGAGAAAAACGTGTACAAAAAGAAAAGTTGGGTCGTAAAAATCCAGAGTGGTCACAATTTTGTGAAATTGAGGTCAAAGGTCAAACCTAAAAATATCAATATTTCAACCACAAGGACAATAGGAGAAATATTCTGATATTTATTCAATAGAATGCTACAGAAACGATTCAATCATAAGCATATGCTATAAACGATATTAAAACGACAAATTTGACTACTTATATGAAGAGCTGCCATTACAAAATGGCGTTGATTTGGAACCTTCTAATTTTTTTCCATTTAAGACATTGCAAAAGAAGAAGTGGCCTTGACCTTTTCACATCCATAAACTTTCATATTGAGTATAGTGTTTCACTATAGTATATTACAGAATTATTTTCTAAAGTAAAAAACACCAGTTTATCAAATTATTTCAATATTTTTTCTATCTTTGAAAAAAACAAAATTCAAGCGCTGAAACAGTGTTTTTAATTTTGCATCTTAAAGGTTGTGTATTTGGTGAAAATTAGTATCTAGTTATAGATAAATACATATTGTGTATTTGCAAAGTCTGGACAGAGCATTTATAACACATAATATACTAAAGTCACCCGAGGCGAATGCGAGGTTTAAAAAAAAATGAGTGAAAAACAAAGTCAGTTTGGTGCATGAAAATTTTTTTAGTGGGATAATCCTGGTAAAAAAGTTAACTCATTAATTTTTTAAGGGAAGGATGAAAAATTATACAATGCAATGCCAACTTTCTAATGTTGTAATTCAAAATCAGTCATGATCCTTATATAACTTTTAAAAGTGACACACAATAGCTCAAGTATTCATAAAATAGGGACATGAATCAATCTCTTAGTCATCATATGCGTATTCAGTACGCGTATTAGCATTACAAGACACTTTCTTTTTTTATAAGAACAAGTTCGGCGCAGGACAGAGTTTGTTCAAAGCAAACACAGTTTTTGAGTACAAATGCTATCTGGAGCGTAAATACCGTCATGATTCGGTCAAACTCGTCAGATATAGTCTTACCTTAGCATAGGAAACACAAAAGAAATGTGAGTACAAAGTTTCGATCAATGTTCGTGATCCATATTCCCATATGCATATGCATGATGTATCTGCACTGCCAATCCCAAATGTAATAGGGCGAATGTTGCTACAGAAACGATTGATTTTGTAATAGCCATACATTTACGAATTTTTGTTATCTTTAGGAACAATATACGGTTCAGAAGTGCCTTTGTGTTATTTTTCTTCAATTAACGAACAAATGAACTTTTGAGCCTAGGCTCCGTGTTGAAGACCGGACCGTGACCTGTAATGGTTTACTTTTATAAATTGTGACTTGGATGGTGTGTTGTATTATTGGCACTCATACCACATCTTCCTATATCTATTAATAAGCTATGCGGGCATCATTTCCATAGAAATACCAAAACGAGGACATAGCTCATAAGAGCACTGGTGGCAGGATGAAGTAATTGTTCTTCTTTTAATGTATCCTTGATATTTTCAGACACACCCTGGTGTAATTCTGAAAGTCTTAACATAGACTTCAATTTTCCTGCAGCAGATATGGCATTCTCTAAATTGAGTTCAGAGCTAAACTCTATATTTTATATCCCTTGGCCCCACTGTGTCTGAATTGTAAGGTATCACAATATCTAGTTAGTTCTGGAGTTTGGCAGTTTGGTAAGCATCAGAGACAATCTTGGGTAAAAGTGATCGGTATATATAGAGGATGTGCTACATGAGAAAGGCCTTTTCTTATGGAAGAACAAATCACATCACTAACAATCGTTATTAATGAACTAACAGCAAGTTCAAATTCTAATTTTTCAGTAACTGTTTTACTTAATTGCACAGGTGTTGACTTCAATAAGTAATTGGTTATGCATGGATAAATGATTACTCACAACTAATGAGCACAAATTAAAAGACTGTCAACACGTTTAGAGGACTCAGTTTTGCGTAGTTTTCTGTTTTATTTTAGAAGATTTTTCTTTTACACAAAAACCCTGTTTTCATATCCAAACTACAAGGAAGAAACTGAGCGCGAGATCGTATAAAAGTGTCAGTAAAGTAAGTAAAGTTCGCCAAGGGTGACTGGGAAAACTAAATATGGTCACTTGGTCTTCTTCCGACCGGCAGTAAAACGTCCGTTCGGCTGTGCGGGATGTATTAAATTCGCAGTCACGTCCGGTCAGAATGGGGACGTTAAATCCGATGCCTCGTGTAAAGGCAGTGTCACGTTCTTTGCACGTTAAAAACCCTTGCATCAACTCTTTGAGGGGTCTGTGGGAAAATTTCTGTCCCAATTCAATATACCACCCTTTTCCAGTGGGAGTCTAAATTTTCCCAATCATCATCCCGAATGGCCTCTATTATGACAAAACCTACCTATTGTTTTTATTGTTAACTTATTCTCGTCCTGAACATGCATAAATATTTGCCACTGGACGTTAAGCAACCAACAATCAATCAATCAATCTAATTTGAAAACGCACCAATTTTGCCTTCTGGTGCAAGTTTCATAACATCACTGATGATTCGCCCACGGAAAGCATAATACTAGTATCAAGAGAAGTTGGTTTTAGCATCACCTTGTCACACACCAAATCTCTGCGAAACTTCAATAGTACTTTTCCCCCCGACCACTTTCATGCATATTAATTGCTCTGAGGTTAAGCATTGATATACAATGTATTTTCACACAATGTCACCTATAGTCATTATCCGGAAAAACCTCTTATCTGAAGGATTTGGTTAACTTTTATATAAAGTCAAAATTTTATTAACAAAAATATAACTTATTTACAGAAAATACACGAAAGAACTACTATATATATTCAAATCAATCAAAAATAAATTAACTTCTCCTACAAAATCTACATAATCACATCGAAACTATCTAATTGATTGTGAAGGAAAAAATAAATGGTGGAGCTGATTGACGGATAGGAAATTTCCGTAATTAAAAAGGTACAAATGATGTTTTTATTTTTGAGTTTTTGACAAAATTGTTTGGAATTTGCCCAACAAAATTTGCATGCATAATATGTTTTATCCTCGCAAATGTCAAATACTGTTTTTGAATCATGTGTTTTCTCGTTTTTAAAGAAAAACGCGTTAAATCTCTATCTAAAAAACAGCCAACTTTAAGTTTGAAAGTTTTACTTGGAGATGGTGTTATATTTATGTCTTCATCATTCCGATGATCCTTGATGATATGTGCATAGAAAATATTTACGAAAATAGCGGGAATTTAACCAAAAAATATATTTTTGGATTTTAAGGTAACTACCCAAAACTGTAAATTGAGGGATACCCCCATTAAAGGGATAAAATACAAAAATGTGACCATAGAAATTTTTTACGACCCGACGTTAATTAAAATATAGATATTATTCTATCATTTAAAACAATTTACAGCCGTGTGTTATTCCGGACCATTAAACTCGTTAACTAAGCGTCTTTTTCGATGTCAGTTGCAGTACTATAAGGAGGAATAATAGTTGTGGTTCTTACGATCTAAAAACCATGATATGGAGAACACTCTGATTGGCTTATTTATTTTTCATTTTTGTGATCTATCTTACGATTGGTTGTTCTTGTGCATGTTTAAAACCGGAAGTCCTATCTATGACTAAAAGTCAGTCTGATAACGGAAACAATATCCGGACACCTATTTTGTCGTTTTTCTCCCAAAATAACTCAATCTGAATAATCATAAGAATGGATGACAAATGCGACTATGCATGTTACATAAAGAACACAGAGTCATGATGATTAATTTATTCTGGAAGGAAGAGAAGCGACACACAAAATGAGGTCTTCTCGTTTAATAGTATATAATAGATAGATGTTTTTAATGTTAAAGTCTCTTATAATTCGGTACAGAATGGCTCTCTTTTATATCTATATATTTTCACATTTAATGTAATGTTGTATTATATATTATTGAGAGATGAGACTTAAATAAAATATTGAATGGAATTGCTTTTGGGATGTAGGGAAAAGTGTGTAAGAAGGTAAAGATATAAGATGATTGGTCACCCTCAAACATGTTTAAGCACGCCACATTATGTATGTGCCTGTAAATCAGGAGACTGCAATTCAGTGTTTGTCGTTTGTTAGTGTAAAAAGTATATATTTTTCGTGGAATGTTTTGTACATAAATCAAGTCATTGGGGTTTTTGATTGGACTGTTTAAAATATTGCATGTTTGGGTCTTTCAAATCTTGCTTTACGACATGTGTTAATCTTATTGTTGAAGGCTTGACCATTTTGTCTCTGGAAGAGAGCTGTCTCACTGGCAATCATATCTCCTCATATGTATCTGTATGCATATGTTGGTGGACAGCTGTGAATCCCTCAGCTGTTTTTGGCATGCAAATATTTTCTTCGAGAGCACTAACGTTTTAAGGAAAAAAAGGAGTTCTGATGTCTTTTTTGTGGTCTATCAATCGCAATTCCCTGCTATTTCGGATTTCTTGTCTCTCTACGATGTTCGTGTATTGAAAATCAATAAAGTTTTTATTATACCTAGTTTTTCATCCAGTTGAATTTTGCACTTTGATATCATATTTCCAACGATGTCAATTAAAACTCCATACAGTTTTCCGAATCATATGCACTTGTAAGAGTTTTTGAATTAGAAATTCGATGGCGAATATCTCAAGTGTCTTAGGATATAGGAAGATGTGATATGAGTGCCAATGAGACAACTCTCCATCCAAGTAACAATTTATAAAACTAAACCATTATAGGTCAAGGTACGGTTTTCAACATGGAGCCTAGGCTCACACCGAGTAGAAAGCTATAGAGGGACCCAAACATTACGAGTGTAAAACCATTCAAACGGGAAAAACAATAGTCTAATCTAAATAAAAAAAATTGTACAAATTGACATATTGTAATCACCGGACATCTCCCGTATGAGCTGGGCTTAAAAAAATAACTAGCTAAATGAGCTTGATTTTGACTGAGCAATGTGTGTAAGTACGCGGAATTGACGGTTAAATGTCTCGAGCAGGGTGAAGGTCAGGTTTGTTCCACGTATAAGTACCATTATAACAACTCTCTTACGGTTCCGTTGGTTTCGTGTTGCGAGGCAAAAATTATACCATTATTCAACATACATGCATCCTAATTTTCATAAAAACAGTGTTATATGTCCATTTTGTGTCAAAAATAATTTTAAATATACTTGCTATAGACTTCATGTATGTGGATATAATATTAATGAAAATCGCACCAGAAACTGCAAAACTTTTTGGTATTTGAATGTATATTGTATTGGGCAGACGATATGATTTAATTGCAGTCTGCAAATATTTATACGTAATTATTTTTAGAATATTTAGAATAGATATTAAACAGTCCTATTTAAAAAATACATACCTTAAATATAGCGCAACAATGTTATAGATCTGTAAATTTGTGAAGTAAAGTTGAATGTGTTCTTCTATCAGCGGTATTCGAATCCCTGCATCTGAGACATCGTGGCAACACCGGGCAATCTGACACAGAATTGTGTAAATATTAAAAAAATAATAGTATTAAATATCCTAGAGAAACTCATTTTATTATTAAATATGTGAAAATGTAAATAAATTCTTTCTCTGCATAGGGACGACATAAAAAAAAATTAATAAAGGATAAAAAAACTCTATTTAATTCAAATAGTTTGGGGTTGGGGGTCAAAATAGCTGCAAGTTTTATTCATTGACATCGATTTTATATATATCCTTATTGGTCAATCAATGTTTTCCAAATTAAGTTAAGTGGGGGGGGGGGGGGGTGGGGGGTGGGGGGGGGGGGGGGGTGTCAGTGAAACAAAGTATATGAATTAAGTTTTGTATCCTACATTGAACTTTTGGTGTCGTCCCTTAGAGTCAATCACCATGGCAAAAAGAAGTTTTTAAAAGAAGGTTAAATTATTAAACTAAGACATACTGTTTTGAAGAACACCCCATTCGTGCAAAAAGGGTAAACATATGAAACAAGATGATATTTAAAAATTATTCGAATAGTATTACGTATCTTTTTAATAAGATTCAATTTCTGTAAATTAAAGTGTGGACGCTTATTATATAAATTTGAGAACTCTTTTGAGAGGTAACTGACAATTTACGTTAGTTATCAATGATTTAATACGCCAGGTGGGCGTTTTGTCTACATAGGACTCATCAGTGACGCTCAGATCAAAATAGTTAGAAAGCCATACATAATTATAATGTATTTGCCAGTGTTGAATTATTGTTAATTAAAAATATCAATATTACAAACATGATCTTTTTTTAATGTGTAACAGTGCAAAATCTTGTCAAATCGTGATTTGAGATTGCTGAGCATTTCCCTTCATTGAAAAAACACTTTAAAAATATAGGAGAATGAATAAATAGCTGGTTAAAAAAACAGAAAGAAACAGAAATATGTAAGTTTTAATAGAGAAATTTAAAGTTAAAGATTGTCTTTATTCAATATCACTTCACTTGATTCGGAAAATTTTCATTAAGCTTGATGATTCAATTGAAAGTTAAATTCCACTATGCTACTTTCGTTGCGCAATTGATAATTACTTTCGAATATGATACAATTCTTTCAATTGCCCTGAAGGCCTGGGGCGTTTCATTTCTATTGCATATGCGGTGCATGTTCTTCTCTGTGTTTTTACCGAAGAGGGCCCTGGGTCAATACTATAACGAAAATGCGTAACCATCGGTACAGTAAACAATTTCATAACCAGATGAATATTTTATTATATCATAATAAATACAATATACATGTACTACGTAGGTATGCGGTATATTTTCTACAGGAATTCAATTGTCACAGTGGTAAAACAAATACCCATAATTTTGTATTTTCAAAACTTAAACACAAATGGGTTTTCCCATCATCCTTTATTCTACAATAATTTTATAAAAACTCGCGTACGACTATGAACATGGACTAAATAGATTTATATTGCGTACAGTTACATTGTTGTTGAATTAAATAAAACATGTTTTAATGCTAAACATTTCTATTTATGAGATTACATGTACAACTGAAATAGAAATTGACCAAACCCCTCTTTGTGAAAGATGAATAATAGTTAAAAGTAATTTGCCGTGTTAAAATTGAGTGAAAAAGGAAACTAAGAACGCCAAATTGGAAGTAAAACAAAACATAAGAGTTTCATATATGTGGTATTGATTTAACAGGGTTGATGAATTCCATAATCGCGAACTCTTTATGAAAATTGAAATAGACACGTTTATTCAACAAATGCAAAAAAGTCAAAATTATATTTCCTGTTTATAGAGATTTGTATGTAACCATCTGTAGTGAATTATCTTCATACTATTTCTATCGTGGATCAACTATGAGTCAGACAGGCTGAGCATTCGTCACAACTCGGTCGATTCCGTACCTTCATCTAAAGAACGAAGGAGAGTAGCGGATTTACCCGATGATTGCTGTCAGCCAGGTGCTTTATTGAAACAAAACGCACAGTCTGCAGAACATTTTTTAAAGAATACGCAAATAAGTCGTTACGATGTTCGTTGTTTTGGTCATTTGTTTTTGTATTTGTTTTGGTGGTTCCTCAGCTAGTTCAATCGGATCTCCGTTGGAAGAATCACTGCAATGTTCAAAATATCACTTTGAAGAAAAAGTATTGGAAAAACTTATTCGTCTAGAACATAAGATGGAAATGAATGAAGCAAAAATAAAATCTTGGGAAGATTCGATTTCAATAAATCTTGATAAATAACCTGTAGTAAAGTATAAGTAGATCAAGATGTTTTCGATGATTATCAATCGAATGACTTGTAGTAAAGTATGTTACATAATTTGTTTTCGTTCATTTTTTGTACAAAAATTGGCCGTAAATTGTTTTGTTTGAATTGTTTTACATTTATCATTTCGGGGCCTGTTATAGCTGACTATACGGTATGGGCTTTGCGCATGATTGTTTGAAGGCGGTACGGTGACCTATAGTTGTTAATTTCTGTGTCATTTGGTCTCTTTTGGAGAAATTTCACAAAATGACAACTTCAAGTCTTATCATTATGTTAAGGATGTTTGCTCCCCCCCTTTTTTTTAATTTAGCCAGACATTCAGCATCCTCTGGTTTATCCATGTAGTGCCTATTAGAAAATATTGCCAATTACCCCTATTTTTATTTCCATAATTTGATAACATCTAGATTAAAATGCCGTCTTTGAAAATCTTACAAAACCCTCGTTATTTTTTCATAGTTTTTGAAAGAAAAAAATGCCAAAATAAATGTTAAATGTATAATGAAAAGTATAGAGAGAATAGTTTCCAGCCACATTTTCAATGGCTTATATTTCAAAAACAAGCACACTCCTTTTTTCAGATTTTTTAGTTCCCTTATTTATATTCTTTAAATATCTAACAGTCTTTATAAAGCTGGTTATTTTTGAAACAGGAAAGGGAACATCCTTTAAGTTAAGTTATTTGATTTCTATTTCATTTTACTTTCATTTAATGAATTTAAGTCTACAAGCAGACTCATATGTTTTTTTATTCGTGAACAGCGTTTCTGAGATTCTATTGGCTGGTAATGTTTTTGGGTTTTGACATGTCCTCTGTTGGCTAAACGATTTGAAAAATGAATTATCAGCAATCTAGTTTTAACCTGCAACCTTCACAATATATATACATTGTTAAAACGTCGCCTGAAGATTGCCAGAAGGCATGAAAGCGCTAGTGACAACATTTTAACGAACTGTTATTATTTGATGTGAAATGTAGTTTGCGAATTTAAAAATTTTAATATATATATATCTATTCATAATTAAATTCTGATTGTAAGTCGCATTGTGAATGTAATTATACTGGATCACATCCTCACTAGTTAATTATTGTGTCTTAACATGTATTTTTTTTTATTGTACTTAGAATCCTCCGAGTATTTGGTCCGATATTACCAAAGGAGTATTTATCTAAACGCTCGCTGTTCAATTCATTATTTCGAAAAATCGTTCTCATACGATTTTTTTAAAATTAACTACTCTAAATTGCTTCTGTATAGCAAATTCATTTTAAGAATTGAATGTTTCTTTTTAGATTGTATATGCGTTGACCGAAGTACATTTTGTATGAAGCCCGGAAGCGCTTCATTCTAAAATGTGCTCACGTTCAACGCTTTTACAACCCTATGAAATTACAAAAAAGCAGCATTCAATACTTAAAATTACATTTTTAGCTAGGATCATGAAAATGCGATTTCTATTAAGTTTTTAATTAATCTACCTGTTCACTTTATTGTGGGACCTCGTGTCATCATAAATTTCAATTTTATTGTGTAATGAATGTTGATTTCAGAATGACGCAATGCTGTCAGCCAATCAAAATAACGTATCAAGCACGACAATCATATCTATCAAATGTAGATAATTTTTGGGCCTCTCGTCTTAAATTTCTGGCTAGAACGAACTGCCTTCCATTGAACGTTGTTTTATTCCGCATGAAATTGAAGGATAGTAATGCATGTCTACGGAGCCCCTTAAGTGCCAAAGATGAAATTTAGAATATTTGTGCTCGCGACTTTAAATCTTGTGCTCGCGACTTTAAATCTTGTACGCACAACTTTAAATCTTGTGCGCACACCTTTAAATCTTGAGCACACAACTTTTAAACTTGTGCGCACAATTTTTAATCTTGTGCCCACAACTTTTTTAAACTTGTGCGCACAACTTTTTCAAACATGAGCGCACAACTTTTTTAATCTTGTGCGCACAACTTAAAATCTTTTATGGTTCAATTGCACTAGACTGAGTTATATTTGAAGAAGCAATGTTTGGTTAGGTAAAACCGGATATAATGGATATCTTTTAGCACCGGACACCATGTGAGAATGAAGCTTTGTTATGTGCTTTGGAAAACTTTGCAGAGATCGACAAAATAAACCTTGCAGATTTTCTTGAGAGCCACTCTTGTTAAAAGTGGGAAAACCTGAAAATTTCAACCTATTAATCATAAAGGAAATTCCACATTAAGAACTAGTTCAGCAACCAAAGTACATTATTGGGACTTGGGAACCTTGATCAAGCCAACGAAATAACAACAGCTTTACAATACGCAACAACCGACTGTTAAGAACGTTTTGGGAAGCCTTATTTTTCTTGAAAACCTTTCTTCTGCTGATAGAGATGCCATGCAGTACTTGATAAAATACATCGAAGAAATAGTCCAGGCCAAATTAAAATTGTTTTTATGCTTTTGTACAGCGTCTTACTTAATGTTGAAAGACCTGGCAGATATTCCATTCAGTTTGTTTTACAAGATGGTCTTGGTCATGTGGGAAACTTTGGAAGTAACAAAGAGCTACGAAAATTATCCCTCATTTAGAACAGAATTTAACGGTTTCTTATCGATGATATTTGGGTAATGGACATCATTTAATTACCGAATTGAAGTCTTTATAGATACATGTTTGTTTGCATATCAAAACGTATTTTTTAATTTTTTTATTTATGTTGATCATAATTGACTCTTTTTATTCATAGCCTACGTTAACTTAGAAAAACGTACAAAATGTAAAACTGTTAAATTCATTATGTGAAGAAAATCATTAAAAATACTACCCTCAACTTTTCTTGCACACATATTTCCCAAATGATGAAAATATTTGATTTATTATAGTATCAATGTGTAGGTCTGTCGTCAATAATTGTTTGAGTAATAAGAAACAATGAATATGGTGTATAAGTTCACGACACAAAGTTTCTACATACACTTGACAAAGCCCAAAGCAACAGAACGGCAGTTTTATTGCTGTTCTTCATCTCAAAGTCACCTTGATGTTTTCAACGGTCTCAGTTTAGTTCATTTATATGTTTTGGAGTTTAGTGTGGCGTCCATTTTCACTGAACTAGTACACAATTCTATTTAGGGTCCTGCTGAGGACCACCTCAGGGTGCGGGATTTTCTCGCTGCATTGAAGACCCATTGGTGGCCTTCGGGTGTTGTCTGCTCTTTGGTCGGGTTGTTTCCTTTGACATAATTCCCATTTCCATGCATTCCCAATTTTATTCATTCAAGATTTGACTGTATTATCAATGGTGGTTCTAAAGCATATTTTTAAAGCTTTTGTACATTAAGGAATATTCTAAGCCCTTTCCTCATAGATGCTGGTCCAGAAGATTACTAGGCATTGATTTATATAAATTTGAATATGTATGTCCTATTCATGCTTCATGCAAAACATGACTACCTCATCATTGCTGGTTCGTGTGAAAATATTTTGCATTTGTTCAAAATTGAATCTTCTATCCTTTTGATGTTTTATGCAAAATATGACTGCATTGCTCCTGTTTGTTCATAAGAACAAGACTTTAAACAAAATCAAATTAAAGCTAATGTTAAACTATGGACCCCAGTTGCTCGGACCCCCTCGGACCCGGACCTTCATTAATACAAACTTGTAACATCATGCTTTCTGATGAGTCAGACAATATGACTGCCTTACTACTGCTTGTTCTTAAGTTTTTTTTAAACTTTAAGTTACCTCAAGTTCTTAGACCCCACAGACCTATTGACCACCACTTGAGAAAAAAAAACCACGAATCCCCTGCTATATACCAAGGATCACCCCTACCAAGTTTGGTCCGAATTGGCCAAGTGGTTTCAGAGGAAAACATTAAAATGTGAATTGGGGACGGGCGGACGACTGGCGCTTAGTTTGAACATATTTATTTATAGTGGATTGGGAACCAAGTTATTACAACTTATATTAATCCCTTTCCACTTTGCGGGTGCGTTTGCTGCCTTGTAGGGGCATTAGCCTGCTCTTTTCCGAAATCTATATGGGTGTCTTTTACGTGCAAGAGATATTGCTCTCTCTTAACACCGGTCAGCCATTTATCGTGCCCTTCCGACGGACTATCGTCGTTTCTCAAGACTATACTCGCAAATGGTGTCTAGGGAGAGCCCACAATTCTGTTCCTGAAATTTCCCCCCGGAACGGGGATCGAACCAGGAACCTTTGTGTTAGTATTCCGATGCGCTAACCACTACACCACGGCTCTCACGACTGGCGCTTATTGATGAAAATAGGTCACATGGTCCTTCGGCTAACAGCTTAAATATTCGAATAAGCTACAATGCCAGAAAATGCAGTATATGTATATACTTTGTATATACTATGTACAATTTCCTTCTTGATGCAGGGACCGGCATGTTTTTCTCAGAGTTGCCTCGCTTCAATTTATTATCGGCGACATAGCTTTTTTTTTGTGTGATGATATTGGAAAAAGGTTGATGAAATGGACAAACGGTATCTGAAATCAGTCATTAAAGCTCGAAATGAGTTGTTGCATGTAAAAGGTCTAAATGAATTTAAATGTATGAAATTTCGAAAGTGTGACAAGTTTATGGGAATATGTATTGTTAGAAAAAGTCTATTATATATATTATATATATGTAAATCTTTTAAGATATCGCAATGCACTTTTACAGGTTCTATTATTCACTTTTCCAAATTTTGATTGTCAAAGGTCGGTTTTTGAAAAAATCCCTTTACGATTATATTGACATTTTTAATTATATTGATGTTTTATTTACGTACACTGTATTTATTGTATGAATATAGTTTGTATGACGCAAACACTAATACCTAGTTGGTGTTTGCCCCGATGTAAAGGGGTAGTTTCTCAATAAATATATGTATATATATTTCGGAAGCTCATTGAAATTAGTTGATAAAATAGGTCTGAATTTGATTTTGTTTAGTCAGATACGCAGCTACTAGACTTTATTTCTGTATAATTTGAGGTTTGGCATATCCGTCGAGAAACCCAGTTAACATATCCGTCGAGAAACCCAGTTAACAATTTAACATGGTGTATCATAAGATTTTAAAGTTTACATTTTGACGAAAGGTACGTAGTACTACGCTTGATGAATCATATAACTCTTTTTAAGGATCCTTCATTTTGACATATGTATGTAATCTCAATCGAAGCGTCATGTATTTCAATTGCGTTTCGCCTTAGAGATCGCCTATTAACAGTGGTATGGATGTCTTTCGCCATCTTGGATTGTAAATAAAAGAGAACCGAAGGTATAGATTTTCAATCAAATTTAGGAAAAAATGAGGAGGAATGTAGATAATTAATCTGATGTTATATATAAAATAATACATTTAAACAGATTTTAACTTATAAATATTAATATTTGTACAAGCGTAGATTATTTTTCCATGATTTCTAATGTTTTTGAATAAATGTTTTAAGGTGAGATATCTCCGTAATAGTGCATTTCTGAAAGAATCTACATGAAGGTTTGCTATCTTATATTTTAGCCCGGAAAAAAGTACGGTGAAACTTTCTTTTCTTTTGATATTCTCAAATCATTTACTAAAAGCTATCTTCTCGTGTTTTATTTTACAATTCTATCATTCAATTTACCGTTTAATAACATAAATATGTTTTTTCTGTATAATCTATACAAAATGTGTCAGTTTGTTATAATCTGTAGCTTGATGCCACGTTCAAACGTACATTTAATTCGAATTGAATTCGAATCGAATGCAAATCGAATTCGCTAATCGCGTTCACACACTATTCTTTTTTAATTCGAATTGAATTCGAATCGAATGCGAATCGAATTCGCTAATCGCGTTCACACACTATTCTTTTTTAATTCGAATTGATTCGAATTGGCTACTTCGAATTGATTCGAATTAACTAATTCGCATTAGAAATACGTTTTTGTTAATACGAATTAAAAGTTTACGTCGTTAGGACAGTAAAGCGAATTTGACGCGCATTTCAATTCGAATTAGACGTTTCGAATGCGAATTAAACTAATTCGAATTAGTTAATGCGAATCGAATTCGAATAACGTGTGAACTCAGCATGAGAAAATGACACATTTTGGCAAAGTATGCAATAAACTCATCATAGATACAAGGATTAAACTTTGTATTTACGCAAGACGCGCGTTTCGTCTACAAAAGACTCATCAGTGACGCTCGAATCCAAAATAGTTAAAAAGGCCAAATAAAGTCTATCATTTTAAATTTATACTCCCATACCACCTTAAGGACCATTTAATTTACACTGGACGCAACGACACATGGTAAATTCGTGAGATATAAGAATTTCGGGACTTACGAAAATTTTAAATATAATACCAGCAGGTGAAGGATATAACTCTACACAATTTCCTAAATATACAAAAAACAAGAAAAAATATTACCCCTAAAATAATTAAATTAAAAAATTTAATGAAAAAATGACCTCCAAAACATATTATGCCGGAGCTCGTTTACTAAATGGCGGTGATTTCCCGGCTCTTTCTGTGTTATACCAACTGTCGCGTTGTGATATGCTCATATATCCAAGTTAGGCTCTTCTATGAAATTGTTCTAATAGCATATAATTGCGTTTTGGTTTTGAACATTCATGAAATATTTACCACTGGACGTTAAGCGACTAATAATCATCAATCTTCAAAGAAAGTCTCCTGTTTAAACATCATTATTAAATGCAGAATACTAGTATATATATAATGCAAGATTGTAGATTTGTTTATTTGATATACATTTATAAAATGTAGTTGTAAAAGTGTGTATAAAAAGTAAAATCACAAAAAATACTGAACTCCTAGAAAAAATCAAAACAGAAAGTCCCTGATAAAAGGGCAACACCAAAAGCTGAAACACTTAAAACGAAAGGACAACAACTGTCATATTCATGACTTGGTACAGGCATTTTCTTATGTAGCAAAATGGTGGATTAAACCTGATTTTATAGCTAGATAAACATCTCACTTGTAGGACAGTCGTAAAAGATTCCACTTTGTATGTAAATGAACAAAACCATATTGTATATTACTAGTTGATTTATAATTACAAAACAATGGTGGATTAAGGAGCGAGGCGCATCCGAGTGCGTCTACTCCGCAGACATATTCACAGACTCTTATCCTAGAACTTCGCCTTGTTCTATTATATACGACAAATTCAGAGACAGAAACCGTTTGATTTATCAAAACACCAAAGTTTTCCGTTTTTTCTTTGAGAGAAACTTGCTCGTTTTTCTTATTTATTTTTACAATTTAATTCTCGTTATACAGCGTAAACTGTGTGTTATGCATATTTAACTTCAAAACATATAAATGAACTTAATTGTTATTTGGATGGAGAGTTGTCTCATTGGCACTCATACCACATCTTCTTATACTAGTATCTATTAAATTAAAAATAATCAGGACTAACAAAGGCCAGAGGCTCCTGATTTGGGACAGGCCCAAACAATGCGGCGGAGTTTAACACGTTTTGCGAGACCCCCCTCCCCTATATACATCTAGCCAAAATAGAATAAAAATACACATAGCATTACACAATAAAAGGAGTCCGAGTCTTATAAAACAACTTAGCAAAATGACAATGGTACATTAATTAACACAAGCATACTAGTAGCAGTTACTGACATGCCAACTATAGACCTCAGTTAAACTGTTTGAAAGACTACATGTATGGCTTTATCGTATGAAAATCAAGCATACATGTAGTCCCTCCCGAAGATAACTAGTATCATGCCAACAACTGATTTTAGAATTAGTGTGTTTATTTCCGATGCAAAGACCCTATGAGTGAATCAATTTTAAGACCAAAATATGCCATCTTTAATGACATGACAGCAGTATCGTACATGTAGTTATATCACTTCTTTATAAATCTGTTTATCATGTTTAAAGGTTTTAGTCCAGTCAATCTAGCATAAATTTGACCCTTACCTGAAAGTAATTGCAACAGAAGATTTTTGAGTTTTAATCTTTAGCAGTATACCCCAAATTTACACAGAAAAAAGTCCCATAAAATCTTACTTGAGGAAGACTAAAAAAATCACCATTTAAAATTCCTATGGAGATTTGCATTGAAAAGGGAGATAACTCTTGCAAAAAAGGCAGAAATATCAATAATAATTGATACAAAATTATAACCTTACCGCTTCTATTCATCAGAATGTACTGATTCTTGATTTTTTAACGGTCTTTAGAGTACAACAAACAACTCTATATGTGTTTTCATATCTTTTATCAAGCTATTATAATCTAGATTTCGTAATTCATTAGTTGACCATTTATTGAATTTTTCAACATGTCAAGGTAAAGAATCTCAAATTTGATAAATATAATTAAGCATGTATTTTTCTTTTTGTGGTTTAAAGTTTCTTTAGATAAGTAAGATGCTAAAAAATATAATATACAGATATAAACAATACCAAATTTTCACATTTTCAAAATGGTCACAAAGCTTCAAATTTGCAATTTCTCTTATGAAAAATGCACAAAAAAATAAAACTACCCATAACACTTCGGTTTTGTACATTTTATGATCAGAATATTCTATAATTTATTCAAATACAAACTTATAACCCCATCAAAATATCATACTTTACATAGATTTCAAGAAAATCAACCAAAAACTGACCAAAAAAAAAAGACTAATTTTTTTTGCGGAGTTATCTCACCTTCCAATGTTTATTTCCATATGAAATTAAAAATGCTGATTTTGAGTTTTCCTCAAGTCAGATTTTATGGGACTTTTTCTGTGTATATTAAGGGCATAATGCTATAGTTTAGAACTAAAACATTTTCTGTTGCAATTAGTTTGAGGTTAAATCTTAGTTTGACTGGACTATTTAATTTGTAAGCTTTTTAGGTGAAAGCCGACATCGTTTTGCTTTGCAAAGAATATTACCATAAAAGATTGGATATGAAAACTTGCACGTATAAGATGGCTGCATGGCGATTTATATTTACGAATGATGTCCTTGTACCGATGAGAACATTTAGTAAATGTTTTGACTAGTTTGTGATATTGAAAAACACGGTGTATTTTTCAGTAATACAGAGATTCTAATCCCTTACATGTGATGTAACGTATGTTTTCCACTAACTTCTACGCATATCATTGCTAAGCTGCCTTAGTCCATCATTCTGTAAGTATAGCTGACATAAGTGGTAGTAAATAATCAGATCTATTCTAACACTGTTCAGTTGTTTTTCTAGGCACTTTGTAATAATTCAATTAGACGCATTGTATTTCCTAATGATAGGTATAATTTGCAGATGTCAATATACATGGTAAACGTATATCTACATGTATCTATATATCTACATGTATCTATATACATGTATCTTATATCTGCATGTATCTATATATCTACGTGTACATGTATCTATATATCTACATGTGTCTATCAAAAGGATCATACAGTACAACCAATAGTTGGAGAAACCAGCTAATTTACATACTGATTTTATTAGTGAAAAGATCTACATGTGCGTATATATGTAAAACCTGTCATATTCCTTATAAAATAATAATAAATAATCAATGTAATGGACAATAAAAAGGTTTACAACAATTAATTGTCCAGCGTGGTCAAAACATGCCAAAAATGTGTCAAATATATCCAGATACTTGTCGTTTTGATAAATAGCTTTTTCCGTGTATCTGATGAAAACTTTAAATGTTGACACTTGTTAAACGCATGTGATTAACATCTGTCTTAATATATATCTGTGTGGTTTGTTACAGTAGTTGACCCACCGGAATGTAGAATTAGACGTTGAATTATCTCCCTTGTTAAGACACTGCTGGAAATGACATCTAAAGGATTTTTCACTGAAAGAGGAATTTTATTTTTCCTTTGTTTCTTAGGTAAGACCGACAATGTTGCTTTTAAGGAGGCTCGAGGGTACAAAAAAAAATCAGCAAAACTTTAAACATTTTTTTTTCATTTCAAGTTTTATTTATTTCACTATTTATTTCACTATTAGTTGTTACTTTATGATATGGTACTACAAAAATGAACCAAACAAATCAATTTGTTTTGGCCCCAGATGAATTTTTCAATGTTTATATCATTGAAAAAGCTCTAAATTATCTCCCTTTGGTGAAAAAAAAAATGCCCTTTTTTGCATTTAACTTGAAACAAGGATTTGTATAGTTAGAGTCTAACTGAACAAATCCTTGCTTGAAATGAACTAGTTAACTCATCGGTGACCTATATATTTATTTTAAAAGTCGAATTTTAACTAAAATATTGTTAAATTGAAGCGATTTCTGTAATTTAGTATACTAGGATAATTTTAAAAGTGGATTTATACCCGCGAGCCCCCTGAAGTCCGTTCTTAATTTCATTATAATCTGGAACTTATTATACGCACTATAACTATTTATACATTGTAAATGTACTTTACAGGACAAAACTCATTTTCTCTCTCTATATAAAATTAAAGCTGTCTTTTATGTGCCCTACAAATAATTGTCCGATGGTGGTACTGAACACGGTGATGTTATGTTATAGATATAAATATAGGTTCGAGTCATGCACGATTATAGTTTGATCTGCCTATCTTTCATAAATACAGTGCAACCTGCCTAATTCGACATCTGAGTATTTCAACATCCTGCTTAAACTGACTCATTTTGATGGTCCCAACATATGCCTAGATCCTTGCAGAAAAAAACCTGAGTATTCCGACACCCTGCTTAATCCGATATTGTTTTATGGTCTTCTAGTGTGTTGGATTAGGCAGGTTGCACTGTATTTTCCTTTGATATCTTTACTTTCATGTATTAATAACCTATAAAAAGTGAAATAAAAAAAAATAAAACGAAATCCAAGAGAAATCCCTTATCAAATCAAACACATCAACGAATTCAAACAACACATTACTGCCATTTTCCAGACTTGGTACAGGCATTTCCTTATTACACAATTTACATACATATAAGATTACACATTTACTTAGAACATGTACTTGATGTATCACAATTTCTTCTAAGTTAACATTTACAATATAATTATTAATACATGTATTATGAATTATCTATATATTTATGTATCACAATGCTTGGTGTTTTTTTCCAGATAAAATAAAAATAAATTACAAAAAAATTAACAATTATAATTATTTTTTTTTTCAGATTTATTCAAATATTCGACATCGTACAGTGTGAGTGATGCAACTTATCTTCACAACTTGTTATTCGATCAGTCTGGTTACAAAACATTGGTACTACCAGACTACCCGGTTAATGTTAGTGTAGAATACAATATGCTGACGGTTAACTCATTGGTAAGTGACTGTTAGTGTTTTCTAATACAACATGCTGACTGTTAACTCATTGATGAGTGACTGTTAGTGTAGAATACAACATGCTGACCGTCAACTCTTTGGTAAGTGACTGTTAGTGTAAAATACAACATGCTGACTGTCAACTCTTTGGTAAGTGACTGTTAGTGTAAAATATAAAATGGTGACTGTCAACTTATTGATAAGTGACTGTTAGTGTACAATACAACATGCTGACTGTCAACTCATTGGTAAGTGACTGTTAGTGTAGAATACAACATGCTGACTGTCAACTCATTGGTAAGTGACTGTTAGTGTAGAATACAACATGCTGACTGTCAACTCATTGGTAAGTGACTGTTAGTGTAGAATACAACATGCTGACTGTTAACTCATTGGTAAGTGACTGTTTGTGTAGAATACACCATGCTGACTGTCAATTCATTGGTAAGTGACTGTTAGTGTAGAATACAACATACTGACTGTCAACTCATTGGTAAGTGACTGTTAGTGTAGTATACAACATGCTGACTGTCAACTCATTGGTAAGTGACTGTTAGTTTAAAATACAACATGCTGACCGTCAACTCTTTGGTAAGTGACTGTTAGTGTAGAATACAACATGCTGACTGTCAACTCATTTGTAAGTGACTGTTAGTGTAGAATACAACATGCTGACGGTTAACTCTTTGGTAAGTGACTGTTAGTGTATAATACAACATGCTGACTGACAACTCATTGGTACGTGACTGTTAGTGTAGAATACAACATGCTGACGGTTAACACATTGGTAAGTGACTGTTAGTGTAGAATACAACATGCTGACGTTTAACACATTGGTAAGTGACTGCAAGTGTAGAATACAACATGCTGACGTTTAACTCATTGGGAAGTGACTGTTAGTGTAGAATACAACATGCTGACTGTCAACTCATTGGTAAGTGACTGTTAGTGTAGAATACAACATGCTGACTGTCAACTCATTGGTAAGTGACTGTTAGTGTAGAATACAAAATGCTGACTGTCAACTCATTGGTAAGTGACTGTTAGTGTAGAATATAACATGCAGACTGTCAAGTCATTGGTAAGTGACTGTTAGTGTAGAAAACAACATGCTGACTGTCAACTCATTGGTAAGTGACTGTTAGTGTAGAATACAAAATGCTGACTGTCAACTCATTGGTAAGTGACTGTTAGTGTAGAATATAACATGCAGACTGTCAACTCATTGGTAAGTGACTGTTAGTGTAGAATACAACATGCTGACTGTTAACTCATTGGTAAGTGACTGTTTGTGTAGAATACACCATGCTGACTGTCAATTCATTGGTAAGTGACTGTTAGTGTAGAATACAACATACTGACTGTCAACTCATTGGTAAGTGACTGTTAGTCTAGTATACACCATGCTGACTGTCAACTCATTGGTAAGTGACTGTTAGTTTAAAATACAACATGCTGACCGTCAACTCTTTGGTAAGTGACTGTTAGTGTAGAATACAACATGCTGACTGTGAACTCTTTGGTAAGTGACTGTTAGTGTAAAATATAAAATGGTGACTGTCAACTTATTGATAAGTGACTGTTAGTGTACAATACAACATGCTGACTGTCAACTCATTGGTAAGTGACTGTTAGTGTAGAATACAACATGCTGACTGTCAACTCATTGGTAAGTGACTGTTAGTGTAGAATACAACATGCTGACTGTCAATTCATTGGTAAGTGACTGTTAGTTTAAAATACAACATGCTGACCGTCAACTCTTTGGTAAGTGACTGTTAGTGTAGAATACAACATGCTGACTGTGAACTCTTTTGTAAGTGACTGTTAGTGTAAAATACAACATACTGACTGTCAACTCATTGGTAAGTGACTGTTAGTGTAGAATATAACATGCAGACTGTCAAGTCATTGGTAAGTGACTGTTAGTGTAGAATACAACATGCTGACTGTCAACTCATTGGTAAGTGACTGTTAGTGTAGAATATAACATGCAGACTGTCAAGTCATTGGTAAGTGACTGTTAGTGTAGAATACAACATGCTGACTGTCAACTCATTGGTAAGTGACTGTTAGTGTAGAATACAAAATGCTGACTGTCAACTCATTGGTAAGTGACTGTTAGTGTAGAATACACCATGCTGACTGTCAATTCATTGGTAAGTGACTGTTAGTGTAGAATACAACATACTGACTGTCAACTCATTGGTAAGTGACTGTTAGTGTAGTATACAACATGCTGACTGTCAACTCATTGGTAAGTGACTGTTAGTTTAAAATACAACATGCTGACCGTCAACTCTTTGGTAAGTGACTGTTAGTGTAGAATACAACATGCTGACTGTTAACTCTTTTGTAAGTGACTGTTAGTGTAAAATACAACATACTGACTGTCAACTCTTTGGTAAGGGACTGTTAGTGTAGAATACAACATGCTGACTGTCAACTCATTGGTAAGTGATTGTTAGTGTAAAATACAACATGCTGACTGACAATTCATTGGTAAGTGACTGTTAGTGTAGAATACAACATGCTGACGTTTAACTCATTGGTAAGTGACTGTTAGTGTAGAATACAACATACTGACTGTCAACTCATTGATAAGTGACTCTTAGTGTAGAATACAACATGCTGACTGTGAACTCTTTGGTAAGTGACTGTTAGTGTAAAATACAACATACTGACTGTCAACTCTTTGGTAAGTGACTGTTAGTGTATAATACAACAAGCTGACTGTCAACTCATTGGTAAGTGACTGTTAGTGTAGAATACAACATGCTGACTGTCAACTCTTTAGTAAGTGACTGTTAGTGTAGAATACAACATGCTGACTGTCAACTCATTTGTAAGTGACTGTTAGTGTAGAATACAACATGCTGACGGTTAACTCTTTGGTAAGTGACTGTTAGTGTATAATACAACATGCTGACTGACAACTCATTGGTACGTGACTGTTAGTGTAGAATACAACATGCTGACGGTTAACACATTGGTAAGTGACTGTTAGTGTAGAATACAACATGCTGACGTTTAACACATTGGTAAGTGACTGCTAGTGTAGAATACAACATGCTGACGTTTAACTCATTGGGAAGTGACTGTTAGTGTAGAATATAACATGCTGACTGTCAATTCATTGGTAAGTTGTCTCCCTTATTGTTTTCACTCGGCTGAAAATAATTCATATAAAAGCAAAACTGTACAAAAAAATATAAAGACAAAGAGCACCTATAATAAAAACAAAAAGAACATCTCAAAATTAACTCACTTTTGACTCTTCATTTCATTATTTCGAAATTGAAAAAACCAAGAGACTCCAAGGAGTCTGTGTCGCTCACATGATATTTTTATTTACAATTGATGCATGAAATAATGCAACCGTTTTTCTTTTGCGCTAATCAGTTTAATTGAAGTCTGGAGCTGGCATGTCAGTTAACTACTAGTAGTCTGTTGTTATTTATGTATTATTGTCATTTTGTTTATTTTCTTTGGTTACATCTTCTGACATCAGACTCGGACTTCTCTTGAATTGAATTTTAAATGTGCGTATTGTTATGCATTTACTTTTCTACATTGGCTAGAGGTATAGGGGGAGGGTTGAGATCTCATAAACATGTTTAACCCCGCCGCATTTTTGCGCCTGTCCCAAGTCAGGAGCCTCTGGCCTTTGTTAGTCTTGTATTTTTTTAATTTTAGTTTCTTGTGTACAATTCGGAAATTAGTATGGCGTTCATTATCACTGAACTAGTATATATTTGTTTAGGGGCCAGCTGAAGGACGCCTCCGGGTGCGGGAATGTCTCGCTACATTGAAGACCTGTAAGTGACCTTCTGCTGTTGTTTTTTCTATGGTCGGGTTGTTGTCTCTTTGACACATTCCCCATTTCCATTCTCAATTTTATTAGAGAAAAAAGTAAAAAAAAAAATGCATTTATCTCCTATGTTCTATTTTAGCCATGTCGCCCATGTTGGTTGGCAGGCAGGGTTATCGTACACATTTAAAAAAACACTAAACACCCTAAATTATTATTTGTTACCAAGTTGATTTAAATTTGTCTCAGTTCTTTCGAGAGAAGACTTTTGTAAAAGATTACAAAATTTACGAAAAATTGTAAAATTTGACTTTAAAGGGCAATAACTCTTTATTAGGTCAATTGATCATTTCGATCATGTTGACTTATTTGTAGATCTTAATTTGCTGAATATTATTGCTGTTAACAGTTTATCTCTATCTATAATAATATTATCAAAACATCGCAGGACAGACGAATCTTGACCTGATGGATAATTTCAGTCCGTCAGATTTGTTATGTGACATTTACCCCTATGTTCTATTTTTAGTCATCGCGGCCATCTTGGTTAGTTGGCCGGGTCATCGGGCACATTTTAAAAACAAGATACCCCGATGGTGATCGTGGCCAAGTTTGGTTAAATTTGGCCCAGAAGTTTCAGAGGAGAACATTTTTGTAAAAGTTAAGAGACGACGACGGACCACAAACGCCAAGTGATGAGAAAAAAAAAACTTGTCCCTTTGGGCCATGTGAGCTAAAAATCAAATACAATAGGATTTAAATTTTTACGCCGAACACATCTTTCGTCTAAAGAAGACTCAATAGTTACGTATACGCTCGAAAGTAGAAAGTTAAAATGGCAAAATAAGGAAACGTGTGAACGAGGAATTAATTCTCCAGTTTGTTTGTTTGTTTTATTAATTTGTTTAACATGTATTTTGCTGGGCATATTTCAAATGAATAAATGCCCATTGAACTAGGTAACAACAGTAACTGTTTCCTGTAAAGTTATAATTCGATGGATTTCATAACTTATCGGATTTGTTTTAGGATATGAAGTCACAAACATTGTCAACATCCGGGTGGTTTACAGTGGTATGTAATTCTATTTAAGGTGGTACCGAACACTACAGGGAAATACAATTATCAGAGCGTTTTAATCATATTGTGATGTGAACGAAATATTAAGCTTCTCAGTGATCAAAATTAGTGTTTGTCAAACTGCTATGTATTTAATGATTTTTTTCCGATAACGCGTGATGTTCTAGTTTCTTTAAAATATATTACGCATGATGGTACTATTATAAGACCTGTGGTCATGTACAAAAGTCTATTTAATTGAAGATAATACATACTTTGAAGCTGATTTACATATAAGGAGTTGTGGTATGATTCCCGATGTGACAGCTATGAAAATAATCCACCAAAGTTCAAATAAAGTCGATGCTGTAAAAATAAGGAGATTGGTCTGATTGTCAATGTGACAGTTATCCACCAAAAATCAAATAAAATGGATGAAAGCAATTATAGACAACCGAACGGCCTTTAACAATGAGAAAACCTCATACCGTATAGTCGACTTTCAAAGGAAAAATATGAAAGAATTCAATTAAGCTCACTAACGGCATAACAAATAATTGTATGACAAAACATTTTACGAAAAACAAATGTAACAGACACTGAAGTACAGGCCCCTGACTTGGAATAGGCACACACAAAATGTATCGAGGTTAAAAATGTCTGTGAAGGCGCAACCATCTATTAAAGAAGGGCAAATTATACCAAAAAGGACAGTTAACCTTAATCTGAGCTTACTTTGCATAGACAAACCTTTTGTATATTTTTTTTGTAAATCGTTTTTATTAACAATTATCTTTTTTTGATTTACTGTCAATTTGTGTAATATACAGAGAGGGAATCGGATCGCGATAGTACGTCCATGTAAAACGAACTACAGGTTAATGTATATATTTTAAATAGATATAGGAAGATGTGGTATGAGTGCCAATGAGACAACTCTCCATTCAAGTCACAATTTATAAAGGAAGCCATTATAGGTCAAGGTACGGTTTTCATCACAGAGCCTAGTATCACACCGAACAGCAAGTTATAAAGGGCCCCACAATTATTAGTGTAAAACCACTCAAACGGGACAACCAACGGTCTAATCTACAGTATCAAACTTTAAGCGATTGCATGATTTCATGAACAATGCTATATCTTGTTTGCCTGGACTTAAAGATGTAAATGATATCCAATTTAAATTTATAACATTTTTGAAGATACCCATTTGTTGTGCTATACATTTTCTTTTAGGTTTGGAATGATATCCGATTGGCCTGGAACAAATCGTACCATGGAAATATTGAACATATATATGTATCAGAAGACTCAGTTTGGCACCCTAAACTGATTGTGCAGAATTCGTACGTAGTTTTACCATACAAATAAAAAGTACTTTATCAATAATGCAGCTACATGTACTTAATACGTGCACAATGTATCGTAAGTTTATCTTTTTACTCATTCTCCGACATAATGTTTTACGAGCCTGTCCAAAGTCAGGATCCTGTAGTTCAATGGCTGTCGTTGGTTCACGTTTTTCATATTTGTTTTTCTTAAATTGTTTTGTTCTAAATCAGGCCGCTATTTCTCTCAATTGAATTGTTTCATTTTTTTTTTACGCCAGAGTCTTTTATAACCGAGTATATTGCATTAACACCTACTTTATTTTAACTTTGGTGAATAGCTGTCTCATCGACAGCCAAACCACATCTCCTATTTTTTTTTATATAAGTAATAATTGATAATCAATTAAGATTTATAATTCATTTTAGCATTAAAGACTTGAGTAGTCTTGGTGATGATACAACAGTTCGTATACGAAACAACGGAGAAATACGATGGGAACTACCCGCCATTTTGTCTACGTCATGTGACATGGATGTCACCATCTTCCCATTTGACAGTCAAACATGTGACATAGAATTAGCCAGTTGGAGTTTCCACACAGATGCCGTCAACCTGACATTCTTGAAAACGAATTTAGATTTAGAAGACTACAGTGTCAATGGAGAATGGGATATTATATCAACCTCCCAACATGCATCTGAACTAACGGAAGAAGGTCTAGTGTATTCGGAACTCTTGTTCCGAATAGTGTTTGAGAGACTACCTAATTATTACATCATGAGCGTTATAATTCCGGTTATATTAACAGCTGTGTTAACATCTGTAACTTTTATACTACCCGTAGAATCTGGAGAAAAGGTCGGATATATTCTGACAGTTTTGCTTGCTCTGGCTGTTTTATTGACGTTGTTTACAGACAGTATGCCTACAACATCAAAACATACTTCAGTTCTAGGTAAATTTACAATATACAATTTCACTCGTTTTAATTACTATACCAGAATTTGGATTACTTTAGCAGTTATAAATCATTATTTAGATTTTTCCAATAATGGCAAGGACTGATTGATTGTTTGTTGCTTAACGTCCAGTGGCAAATATTTCATGCATTTTCAGGACGATAGTCAGAAGGATGTTCTGTTTTAAATGTAAGATGCAAGCTCAATTTTCGCAACTATTGTTATGTACTATATGCTATTTAAGTTAACACTATCTATACATACATTGAAAATTATATTGACAATATGCAATCGATTCTACATTACTTTCTTACTATCGATGCAAAGGATTGGTAAATTTGCACATAATTTGTACTCAGATAACGTTGGTAGTTAAATTTGTAGAATTGAATTATTACTCGAATCTTTTTTGAAAGTGAGTGGGATCTTTATTTTAATAAATAATTATGATAGTTTTGATGCTATCCGGATTTGATTCAAAATTGAAAATACAATGTTTTCAAAATATATATACTTTTTTTTCATTTTTCTATTTTCAGTTGTATTTCTTACAGTGACATTAGGATTGGCCTCGTTTGTGATTATCGTGACGATTTTGATAATAAGACTGTATCACGAACCAGAGAACTACATTGCACCAACTTGGATGCATTCTCTAGTGATGAGATTCAGGAATCCACAAAACACCGCCGCAGAAACAAATCAAATTAATCAAACTGAGTTCACAGAAAATAACCAACTGCCAGGAAGCGGCCATCGAGGCTGTAAAGAAATCAGTTTGGACAATATCAAAACAACATACACCAACATTGAATTAGCTTTATTCTTTGATAATTTTCTGTTTGTTTTGTTCACAGTTTTATATGTTTTGATAACCGCTTGTTTTGCTATAACACTATGTGTTGCAGAATAATAGAGGCAGAAAATGAAACATGTGGAAAACTTCAAAGAAAATCGAATATCCAGTAAAAATGTATACCGTTTTTTGCGTGTACAAAAAGTCATGATAATTTATAGTTATTGACCAAGCAAGTCGGTAATATCATTTAATCTGCACAGCTCGGGTGACCCTGATTAACCCGAATTTACGTGAACATTTTAAAGATATGCGGACAATATTCTGCAACCAACGGCTTCTAGGGAAGTTTCATGTAGGGTACAGAAAGGGGGGATTACGATTTTACGTAGTTCAAGGTTGGGAAGTATTATAATGTTATAACTTTTTTTCATATTTAGGCTTTTTCCTAAATATTTACATTATTTGTAGAATTGCGATTTAATGGTAGATTTTGTTTTTTGTTTCTGTTAAATTATTTCACAATTTTATATAAATAAGTAACGATATAGAAATTGACATGTTGTGATGATTGATGCCTATCTTTTGTGGAAAACTATACTAAGTATACTAGAACACACCCGTGATATCGCGGGTCCCTGACTGAATTAAAGTATATAACTATGCGGAAGCCTTATTTCAGTCCTGGTATTGTCATATGATAAAGTCATGCCGATTATAAGATACACAGTTTTCTCTGCTTTCAAATCTTTCTGTTTGAACCCGTCGACCTGGAACTTATCAACTATTGGTAATATTGATTATTTGGAAAACAAAAAGTTTTGGAATGGAGTATTTTTTAATCAACAGCAGTGTCCTATATTAGTTATAAATACAGTTGAATTCTTTGATTCGATGTTTTACGTCATGCCCGCTAACAAATTGAAAACTATACCTATACGCCTTATTTTAAGTCCAGATTTTAGTATTCGTATTGTTATCTTAGAAAGTCTTACTGATTAAAACACTACAATAGGGAACAATTTGACAATGATTGAATTTAGTAGTGTCAACCCTGTGATTATGGTGTATATAGCAAAATCATAAATACACCGTTTGGTGTTGCGCCTGTCAGATGCGGAACGTACATATAAGGTAAGAGGTAATAGGTGAATATACTATTGGTATCGGTATCGGATTCGACCCGAAACTCGTTAATTATTAGCAATATTAAGTATGTGGAAAACAAAAGGGTCTGGAGTGGTGTAACTTTTAATATACACCGTTGTCCTATATAAGCCATATATAAATTTGAGTTCTTTGATTTTTGGTTTTTACCCCATGACGGCTGACATATTGGACCTCGTTATTTTAGTATAATAGATATTGCCCTCTAGTAGTCATTAGTTTGTTTATGTCGTTTGATGGCTGTCTTATTGCCTCCCACCTCCCTCCTTTTTCCCTTATTTTTGAAGACACGTCGCATCTATTAAAACAATTGACCTGCAGCTTATTCCCCCTCTCCCTGCTGTTTTGGTACAAACTTTAATATCTTCCTCATTAAATTTGATTCTCAAAAATTCACTAAAAAGGCATGATGATACAAATATATAAATAGTCGTATTACATTCCATTGAGCACATAACTAATCCAAATAATGGAGGCAGAAAATGAAACATGAGATTAATGCAAATAAATGTTAGTCAACTATTGTATAACATTACCATTGTATGCACACATGCATTTACAAGTTATTCAATTTCAATGTGAACGCGATATGTCGAAAAGTTTAATTTCTGGATTTTTTATGGTTTTTCCGATTTTTAAAACCATGTCATTTTATGAAGAAAAACCCCTAACAACAGACTGCAAAACAAAATACCGTGACAGGTAAACACTAGGGTTAATGTGATATCCGTAACTGTTATATTTTTTTTAGTAAATTCTTTAATAATTTTGTATTATTCTTTGGTATTACTAAGTTTGAAATTGACATGCAAAGTTTTTGTTCATAGTTCAACTGTTAAGTGGAGTAACCAGCTGTCCAAAATGATATGGGTAACTGTATAGACTGATGTCCGTAAATGTAACTGTAATAAATGTTTAGAAAAGGATATCAAATTAAAATGTCAATTGATCTTGAACAATTGAGAGGTCTTTCCTTTTGTAATGTAAAATACATGTTCCAATAGACGTAGAATGTATTGAAAAGTTTTTAGAAACCTAAAACAGGGGTTATGCCCCTTACAGAAAGGTAAAATCTCTTCGGTCAAATGTAAAAAAGTTGCGCCTCATCCACCTCAATGTTTTTCACTATTTACAATTTCTGTAAGTACAATCATTTTTGAGATATCGACTAAAAAGTTGTAAGGTCAAAGGTCAACCGTAAAAAGCTTGAAAACACACTGAAAATCCTTTAAATAAGGTCAAAAACACATAATTCGCAATATGGGACATGACCTTGACCTTTGACCTTTTGACCTTTGTCAAGGTCATTAGTTCCCAATGTCATTGCTGAAGACCCCATGGGTCTAGGACCTTTGGTCATATAGTAAAAGCTGATTTTGCCTTTTCAGAAACCTAAAACAAGAGTTATGCCCCTTACAGTAAGGTCAAATCTCTTCGGTTAAACTGTAACAAAGTTACGCATTAATGACCCAAACTGTAACGGACGCGGAGATGCGCCCTAGGTTTTAGGTTTTAGGTTTTATACATTGTTTTTCAGTTATCTCCCTTGTCAGTGAACGAACGAATGTACGAACTGGATCAGTATGTAATTGGCCCAAAAAGGTAAATTTGTTGTGTTTTTTGTATTGTGCGGATATTGTGCTTGATTCATATGTCATTCGAATATATTTTCTGTTTATTTTGACTGTTTTACTAAGGTTGTTTTCATTTTTCTTGTAGTTTTGCACGTAAACTTCGAACTTAGTACGAGGGTACCTGCGACACTATGCAGTCTATTGTATTGTGTATATTCATCAAATGCGTCTTATAACAATAAACAAGTAGAATTTATTGGACTTGAACTTTGAGACCCAACTACTACTACAGTGAAAAACTCTTTACACAGTTTCATACCTGATGTGATGCGTTAATTTAACACGTGTAATTTGGCAGTGGCTATTGACACGTAACTTACGTAACAGTGAACATTTGTGCAAAAACAATCATAAACGAATCCAAAGTGTTTGTAACATTTATTCTTCATAGAAATTGCGGTTACAACAGAAGAAGAACAGTGGAAGCTGTCAAGACTGGGACATAGCCTTCTATTATTTCCAGAAATAAATTGATATTATTAATATGACTATTGATTTAGCATTATTGACAAACTTGAAATTTCATTGCGCCATTGTTGCATTTTTAGATTTTTGTGTAGTTTGATGAATGTTGGTAATACCTTTGAATATTATTGCATTTTTTATAAACTTGTCATAGCAAGTCATATTGATATTTTGCCAATGTGAATATGTCATTTTTATTGCTTATTATTTGTCATATTGATGCATAGGTTTGAATGTTGATTTATTTGAATTATGTGCATTTTGATTCTGTATATATCATATTGTATTATAATTATTCATGTCTAGTCCTGGTGAGGAACCACGCGTTACGCGACACCGCAAAATGACTGAAAATGGTTTATTTTGGCAATTAGACACTCTTCAGCAAAATTTAAAAAAAGCTATATCAGCTTGGCACTCGAAACACAATAAGTTAAGTATTCTCTTGAGTGACAGTGATGATTTAGCAGAAATACGTGCCACTAGAGACTCATTGGTAAAATGTATGAGTCAAATTGAAGACATTTACAGACATTTGTCGCGTTTGCTAAGCGGAGTAGGCTCGGAACATTCTCAATTAGCTAGCCAAATTGGAACTGATATTTCTCAGAAATTCGAACAGTGTGAAACGGATACTGCTACTATTTTAAAAGAGATTACTAAACGCATACAATGTATTGATGAGGTAAAAAGTGAAAGGTCATCTAGGCGTTCTAGTCGATCGAATCGTTCAGTGTCTGAAAGGTCACATGTTTCGTCTCGAATATCAAATGCGTCTAAATTATCTGAAACTGCTGCAAGAGCCGCTGAACTTAAAACAAAATTGAAATATATTGAAGCTGAATCGAAAGCAAAATTAGAACTTGATAAAATTCAAACTAGGCGTGAGTTAGAAACTGCAGAAGTAAAGTTAGAAATACTCGAAGGAGTAAGTCAGGATGGCTCAGTGCTTGATGATGCTAAAAAATATTTACCACAAGCCGATATATTGACAAACTTCTTAAAGACTGTAAGTGCTTCACATGATCAAAACAAAAACTCAAGTGTACCTAACATTTTATCGTCTTCTGTGCCTTTTACTAGTGATACAAATGTTGACTATGCGATAAACCAAAATCAACCAGTTGTTGCACCCTTTGTTAGCTCCTCAGGTCTAAATCCGGAAGTAAATGAATTTGTTCCGATTCAAAGAGAAACAAGTAGTTTCAGAGCGATGGATCACGTACAAACCGATTCTGTGCATGTGGATTTACCGAAAACCGAAATGCCAATTATGTCAAAAACAATAAGCTCAGATGTGGTTACTGACTTAGCCAAATCTTTTGCCGACCAAGTTAACTTGAATAGACTTCCTCTGCCTGAACCTCCGATATTTAATGGCGATCCATTAAAATATGCGTCATGGAAAGTAGCTTTTGAGACCCTTTAGAGCAGATCCATTACCTACGTAGGTATGTTGGAGACTCCGTTCGTGAAGTAATCGAAAACTTTTTCCTTATTGCAACAGATGACTCTTATTTTTATGCTAAAAAACTGTTAGACCAAAGGTATGGTGACCCGTTTATCGTTGGTAATGCTTTTCGTGACCGACTAGAAAAGTGGCCTAAGATAGCGTCTCGTGATGGCTTAGGATTGAGAAAATTTTCAGATTATATTAAACAGTGTCTTTCCGCAATGAAAACGATCAAGAATCTGAACGTTCTTAACGATGATCGTGAGAACCGAAAACTTTTATCAAAATTTCCCGACTGGATAGTTACACGATGGGGACGAATTGTCGCTCAACATAAAAGTGATCATCATACATTTCCCTCATTTCAGACTTTTTCTGTGTTTATTGAACGAGAATCAACGATTGCGAACGATCCTGTTACTTCTCTCAACTCTCTTAAAACAGATAGTACACCACGAAATACGGACACAAACTTTCGAAGTGTTAAAAATGACCGTGATACACCACGCAGAAATGCATTTGCAACGGAGACAAAGTCGACTAGTTATGATAGGACCAAAGAAAGTAACTCCGGTGCTAATAAGAATTGTTTGTTCTGTCACAAGGCTGGACACATACTTGATTCATGTAGAAACTACCTCAAAATCTGTACAAGAGCGTAAAGAATTTGCTAAGAGAACAGGGTTGTGCTTTGCTTGTTTAGGCTCTGGACATTTATCGAAACAGTGTAACAAACGCGCAACGTGCAGCATTTGCACAAAACGACATCCGACAGCCTTTCATGGAGATGTAGTAAAACAATATCCGAACAATTCAAAACAACCTACACCTTGTAATGAGGAAAAGGAACTTTATAAGTCTCAAACTGGTGCGGTTTTAATGAGCATAACCGAGTCATGTGGAAAAAGCTCGATGATTGTTCCTGTTTATCTCTCTCATACTGATAACCAACAACATGAAATACTAGTGTACGCACTCTTAGATACTCAGTCTGATACTACGTTCATTTTGGACAATACACGTCAAACTCTTGGACTTTCTGGTGCCGACGTGAAGCTGTCATTATCAACCATGCATTCACAGAATTCAATAGTCGATAGCTGTAAGATAGATGGATTGATAGTAAGGGCTTACGATAGCGACATGAAGATAACGTTACCGTCTATATTTGCCCGCGACATCTTACCGGCAAATAGAGCACATATACCTACTGGTGATATGGCGAGAAGATGGCCGCAGTTAGAGAAGATTGCCAGTCAGTTGATGCCAGTAAGTGATTGCGAATTCGGACTACTTATAGGTTATAATTGCGCCCGTGCATTGACTCCTAGAGAGGTGATTCCGACAACTGATGATGGACCTTACGCACAGAAAACAGACCTCGGATGGGGTATAGTTGGTATTGTGGATCCGAGCTGCATTGATAATGCATTAACTACACATTCTCACAGAATGATAGCGTTTGAAAGCCATGTATTATTTACTATTAGAAATTGTACAAAATTAGTAAGTCCCGTTGAAGTAGCGCGAATGATGGAACTCGATTTTTCCGAACGAACTCATGACAAACAGTCTATGTCATTTGATGACAAACGTTTTTTGAACATTCTTGAAAGCGGAATCAGAGTAAATGATGGACATTATGAAATGCCCTTGACCTTTAAAGGATCCGAACCGATATTACCGAACAACATGTCTCAAGCCATTCAGAGATTCAATCATCTTCGAAAGCGTTTACGCAATGATGCTCGATACCGAAATGACTATTTTAAGAGTATGGATGACTTAATAACAAAGGGATTTGCGGAGAAAGTTAAACCGTCTCAATCCGATAACGAAGGACATGTTTGGTACATACCACATCACGGAGTATATCATCCTCAGAAGCCTGAAAAAGTCCGTGTTGTGTTTGATTGTAGTTCTAGATACAAAGGTGAATCACTAAACGATTACTTGCTGCAAGGCCCAGACTTAACGAACTCGTTGGTAGGAGTGCTTTGTAGATTTCGTCAAGAACCAATTGCAGTAGTCTGCGATATTGAACAAATGTTTTTACAGTTCAAAGTGAGAACTGAACACCAAGATTATTTACGATTTTTGTGGTGGGACAATTATGAAGATCTTTCGAAAGAACCGTGCGAATACAGGATGAACGTCCATTTATTTGGGGCCGCATCATCCCCAGGATGTGCCAATTTTGGACTTAAACAACTTGCTAATGATTATGAAGCCGATTTTGGTTCCGAAGTATCGAACTTTATTAGACGTGATTTTTACGTTGACGATGGTCTTAAATCTGTGTCAAACGTTACAGAAGCAGTAAACCTTATACATGGTAGTGTAGAAATGTGCAATAAGCGTGGTCTTCGGTTGCACAAATTTTTGTCAAATTCTAAGGATGTTTTAGCGCACATACCAGAAAAGGATCGTGCCAAAGAGTTGAATTTAAACTTATCACATGATGAACTTCCTACGACAAAGACATTAGGAATTGAATGGTGTATTGAATTAGATGTGTTTCAATTTCGTATCACGCTCAACAACAAGCCGCCTACAAGGCGTGGAATGCTGTCTACATTAAGCGCAGTATATGATCCGCTAGGTATTATCTCACCCATCATTCTTGTTGGGAAACAGCTCTTGCAAGATTTATGTAAGGATCAAACCGATTGGGATACCCCGTTACCAGAAGATATCCAGAACAAATGGGAAAGGTGGAAGCAAGACTTAATAGACCTTGAATTATTGAAAATCAATCGTTGCTTCAAACCGGTCGATTTTGGCGAAGTAAAATTCATAGAATTTCATCATTTTTCAGATGCTAGTTCAAATGGTTACGGTCAGTGTTCATACGTTCGCCTTTTCAACTTTAAACAACAAGTACATTGTGCTCTGGTTATTGGTAAATCTCGAGTAGTTCCGTTAAAGCCCATTACGATTCCCAGGTTAGAGCTTACGGCTGCAGTAATCTCCGTGAAAATCAGTGCAATTTTGAGAGATGAACTTGAGTATTCCGATAAAAATGTCACTGAGTATTTCTGGACCGATAGTAACGTAGTACTAGGTTATATTGCGAATGATTCCAGGCGTTTTCATGTGTTTGTGGCTAACAGAGTACAACAGATTCGCGACAACACCGAACCATTTCAGTGGAATTGTGTTAGTTCTGCCGAAAACCCAGCCGACATTGCTTCTCGTGGAGCTACACCGATCAAATTAAGAGAATCAAAGTGGTATACGGGACCAGATTTCTTATGGAATGCGGAACACGTAGTCAGAAAGGAATTATCGGATACGTATAAACCGTTATTGAATGACCCGGAAGTTAGAAAAGTTAAAGTAATGTCTACAAGTACTTGTTTACCTCCTCCTGCGTCCATACTTGAACGTTTAGAATACTTTTCAGATTGGAACAGAGCTAAACATGCGACAGCTATTTGCTTGAACCTGAGAAATGCGTTGCTAGCAAAACGTCCGAAGTGAACCTGTTTATCCGTTAACGTGGAAGACATGCGACAAGCTGAACTTGAAATTGTCAAAAGGGTTCAAGACACTTTCTTCAAGGAAGAATTACTCATATTGCGTTCATTTGATTCTGAAGGACCGTTTGAAGCCAACGACTCAGTTAAAGTGCGAAACAATACTATGAAAAAGAAATCGTCTTTGTATAAACTTGACCCCTTTCTCGACCAGGACGGCATCATCCGAGTTGGTGGCCGCATCCGACGTGCTGATCTGAGCATTGATTTGAAGCATCCTATTATATTACCTAGACATTCTCACGTCACCGAGCTTATCATGCGCTATTTTCACGAAAAATCATTTCACCAAGGACGTGGAATTACTACGAACACAATACGTTCACATGGATATTGGATAATCGGATGTAGTTCTGCTGTTTCGAACCTTTTGTTTAAATGTGTTACATGTCGAAAATTGCGTAGCCAAACCCAAGTACAGAAAATGGCTGATTTACCGGTAGACCGACTAGAGACCGTGCCTCCATTCACGTACTGTGGTGTTGATCTGTTTGAACCTTGGTTAATTAAGGAGGGCCACAAGGAACTTAAGCGGTATGGAGTTTTATTTACCTGTTTGTCATCGAGATCAATTCATATCGAAACTGCTAACTCTTTAGATACGAGCTCTTTCATTAATGCCTTGAGAAGATTTGTGTCTATCCGCGGACCCGTAAGGCATCTTCGGTGTGATCAAGGAACTAACTTTGTTGGAGCCGAAGGAGAATTTACTAAGGCAATGTCTGAATGGATTTTGACCGACTCCGTCAATATCTACTTGAACAAAACTGTGATTTCGTACAATTTAAGATGAACGTTCCGTCTGCTAGCCACATGGGTGGCGTTTGGGAAAGACAGATACGTTCTGTCCGAAACATTCTTTCAACTTTACTATGTCAGCTAGGAACTCAGCTTGATGATGAGTCGTTGAGAACTTTAATGTCTGAAGCAACAGCTATAGTGAATAGTCGACCACTTACGTTGGAAAACCTGAACGATCCGCTTTCCGTTGAACCGTTGACACCAAATCATTTATTGACTATGAAAAGTCAAGTTTTTCTACCACCACCTGGAAACTTCATGAAAAACGACGTATATTCCAGAAAGCGTTGGAGACGGGTTCAGTTTCTTGCAAATGAATTTTGGAGTCGTTGGAGGAAAGAGTTTCTTTCAAATATTCAGTCTAGGCAAAAATGGATCGCTCCGAAGCGAAATTTATCGCAGTGGGATCAACGAATTTGGATCGTAGAGGAGTCCGTAAGTCAAAGCTCACCGAACTAGAACGACCAATCCATAAATTGGTCTTACTCCAGGAGAACGAATAATTCCCTGATGAAGAGCCATAAGAATAAAAGGATTTATTCGTGGACTTTAATAGTGAAATTAGATATCCTAATTTGAGGAGCCATGTAACGGACGCGGAGATGCGCCCTAGGTTTTAGGTTTTAGGTTTTATACATTGTTTTTCAGTTATCTCCCTTGTCAGTGAACGAACGAATGTACGAACTGGATCAGTATGTAATTGGCCCAAAAAGGTAAATTTGTTGTGTTTTTTGTATTGTGCGGATATTGTGCTTGATTCATATGTCATTCGAATATATTTTCTGTTTATTTTGACTGTTTTACTAAGGTTGTTTTCATTTTTCTTGTAGTTTTTCACGTAAACTTCGAACTTAGTACGAGGGTACCTGCGACACTATGCAGTCTATTGTATTGTGTATTATTCATCAAATGCGTCTTATAACAATAAACAAGTAGAATTTATTGGACTTGAACTTTGAGACCCAACTACTACTACACAAACATTTTCCACTATACAACACTTCTGAAAGTATTAAGGTTGCTGAGATTATCCGCAAGGTGTTAGGTCAAAGGTCAAGGTCAACATACACATTTGACCTTGAGGTATTTTTCAAAGTCACATGAATTGATGTGAATGGTGAAGATCCTAGGTGTCTACGACTTACGGTTTCTGAGTTTTGGTGGCCAACCGACACCGGTTAATTTTAATAGTGGCATTACCCTACCAATGAGTCGTTGAATCTTTTCGATCCAAATGTAACGAAGAACCAGGGTCTGGTCCTGAACAAATTTCATCCTTCTTTTTTTTCCTACCTATTACGGTTACGGTGTTGGAACGATAACAAGGTTTTTGGGTTACGGAGGGATTACTCCGAACCGACAAAATATTTCGACTCACAGGGTGAGTTCCGGATAGATATTCATGACACCGATACAAAGTGTGAACATGAAAGCGACACGTCTTATGGTTAAGGCTGCTAACTTCGTCAAAATTTGGCGGAAGAATAATAATAAACAGAAGAAATACAATAAGGTCTTTCCCTTTTGAAAAAGGAAAGACCTTAATAATGAGTTTTGTTGATTCTGCTTTAATCATTATGCTTAGTTTGAATGATCGGACGAACATTTTGTTGGAATTAAAAATGCATTTTTCAGCTTATTTTTTAAGTATGTTTTTACGTTGTACTGTTATATCACTGTCCCAGGTTTGGGGGATTGGGCAATGAAATTATGTTTAACCCCGCCACATTCTATATATGCCTGTCCTATTAAGTCAGGGGCCTTAAATTGAGTGGGTCTTGTTTATTGCTGTTGATCATATGCATTTGTTGGTTTATTTTTTTGTACTATTCTTGCATTGTTCTGTTGAAACACATTTCCGAATTTAGAGGAGGGTTGGGCGCCTACGAACTTGTTTAACCCAGTAACCTTCCGTATGTGCCTGTAACACGTCATGAGACTGTAATTCAGTTGTTGTTGTTTGTTTGGATTTTTACATACTTGGTTTTCGTTAACTATTTTGTACCTAAATTAGGACGTAGGTTCTCTTGTTGAATAGAGTTTAATTTGACATTTCGGGGCCTTTTATAGCTAACAATGCGGTATCAAATTTGCTACCTGTTGAATGCCGTACATGGACCTATAATTGTTAATATCTGTGTCATGTGGTCTCATATAGGAAGTCGTTTCATTAGAACTCATACCACATCTTCATTTTTATACATGTTCAGGACGAGAACAAGTAAAAAATAGATACAATAGGTAACGTAGGTCTTACTATAGAGGAAGTCCGGGATAAAGATCGAGGAAATTTTGGCTGCTACGGGTAAATAATGGTAAATTGGATGGTGGATAGGGACGTAAATTTATCCTCGCCACTGGCCAGATTTTGACCAATCAAATAAATGTTGCAAGGGGTTTGAATGTGCAGAGAGCATGGTACTCTCTCTACACCGGATTTAACGTCCCTATTCTGACCAGACGGGGATGCGTACTTGACACATCCCACACAGCAAAACGGACAACTCGCTTTTGCTATGGTTTAACTGGAGGAAGACCAATGGAGACCATGTTTCTATTCCCCAGTCACCCTTGAAGGCATTGAAACTTATATTCTAGGTACTTAATTTGTTTGGTATCTTAATTGGTAAAACGTGTTATAGTGTTATATTTTTTGTCATTGTATATTGCTAACCTTTAATTATTGATACTGTTTAATTAAATTTCGGTAATATACTTTTTGCAAGGCTCAATATTTGTACATACCGCCATAGCTCTAAATTATATGTTGAAACTGTTACCTATCAATGATGTTTGTTTTGTTCATAAATTGTTGTTAATGTGATAGAATTATATGCGACTGTCATGCAAATGAGAGTATTCACTTAGTTAGCTATAAAACCAGATATAAGCTACCACTGGTACTTTTACCAAGTCCGGAATATGACACTGTTATCAATTCGTTTGATGTCTTTGTGATTTAGATTTTGCCATTTGCCGTTTTAAATTTTACTTTGTATTTTTTTCTCTCAATATAAGCGATATGTGTCCCTTTATGCAACTAGTACGAAAAAAGTCCAACAACCTGTCATTTTTAGAATATTTGAAAAATACCCAAATCCTGTGGTTATGCACACACTATTAAAACTGTCGCTCGAAAACTGAACGAGGAGATAGCCGGACTGACAAACGGACGGAATTGCGGACAGATGAATATTATTGTTGTTATTGTGATGGAATTCTATGCGACTGTCAGACAAGTGAGAGGCTTAGTAAGCTATTAAACCATTTTGGTCTCTTGTGGACAGTTGTCTCATTAGCAATCATACCACATCTTCTTTTTTTTTAAATTAAGCTACCATTTCTCTACATACTGGAATGCTGATATGCCAAGTCAGAAATTTAACACTTGTAAACAATTCGTTTGATGTCTTTCAAATTTAGCCCTTTGCCAAAGGACTGACCGTTTTAAATTTTACTTTGTAATTTTGTATTTTTTTTTTTATTTTTTTCTCGATATATAAGCGATATGTTTGTCTTGAGTACCACCCAGATTTCATCTTCAAAGTTCCTACATGTACCTGTAGCTCACTAAGCATGCTGCTGACTATTTAGGTGTCAGACCACCAATTACTTCCTCCAATTTAGAAAGTATGTAAAAGTAGCCCTACTCTGACACAAAATAGTGCTTTTGATGTCCTTGTTTACTTAAACTAACCAACAAATTTGCAGAAATGAAACTTTTGGTGAAAGAGAAATATATCTAGATCATTTTGAGCCAAAGTTTACTTGTCTATGAGTTTGCATTAAAAATTGAGGATTAATGCGCTCCATAGTATACTAATTTTAGATTTCCAGAAAACCAGTTTTTTTATTGGAGTACCTCTGTTTGAAGGTCAGTTATTTTGTTAGAAGGCTTTAAAGATATGGTGAAAATTGGCATGTAGAAAGCTGATACATGTACAATTCAGGATATACCTGGTTTCTATGAAGTTAAACGTAAGGTAAAACATTTAGAAAGCTGTGAAAATTGCTAAATTTTGTTGAACAGATATGGATTTTTAATTGGTGGTCTGACACCTACATATAGCAATACAGATTTGGTAGCAAGTCAGTATATTTTCACATGTTATTTGTAATGACTTCCAAGAACAATTTAGATTCCGAATTATTAAAAACTCGATAACTGGAGACATTTATATCATTTTAAACATGAATGACAATTGTTTAGAAATAAAATCATTTACGGGTATCAATAGTTCTAGTTACATTTATCATCGACAATTTATTTACTTCAGTTACCCATATCATAAAGATATTTATGACGACTGTTTTCTCTATTTAACGGTTGAAATATGAAAAAAAACTGCTTAGTATTTCAGTAACAAATTTAGTAATACATTTATTACAAAATTAACAAAAGAAATATTGACCAGAAACATTGTCCGCCATCTTTGGATATGTTTTGCATTTTTTTTAATCTGTTTTCTGATTCACTATCAGACTCAGAACTAGTGTTTTTCTTCTGTTTAAAATTCTTTGTAAATTAACGTTGACTTATTTGTTTTCCTTGTGACCTCTTGCAGAAATGCATTAATGCCAGACGATCTCCAAACGCTTGGACAAATAATGGTAGAAGCTCTACTTCCATCATAAGTACCACATTGAAATAAATCTGAAAGACAAAAAAACAAGTGAAATATGATAGAAACGATAGATGAAATAACCCCCCCCCTTCTTCGAGGGTATCACCAGCCCAGTAGTCAGCACTTTTGTGCTGACATGAATTATCATTGGTATGGTTATATTTATAAATTTACTGTTCACAAAATTTTAAATTTTTGAAATACTAAGACTTTTCTACTTTAGGCATATATTACCTTAGCTGTATTTGTCAAAACTGTTAGGAATTTTGGTCCTCAATGCTCTTCAACTTCGTACTTTATTTGGCCCTTTTAAACTGGATTCGAGCGTCACCGATGATTCTTTTGTAGACGAAACGCGCGTCTGGCGTACATACAAAATTTAGTCCTGGTATCTAGGATGAGTTTATTTAATTTACTAATGGACATATTCAATAACATACTAAGAGTAAACACTTAAGTTCGTGTCAGATGAGATAAGATGAGGTTCGTGTTGCTTAGTCTTTAGTTTTCTATGTTATGTCTTCTGTACTATTGTTTGTCTGTTTGTCTTTTTATTTTAACCATCATGGCGTTGTCAGTTTATTTTTAATATATGAGTTTGACTGTCCATTTGGTATCTTTCGTTCCTCTTTTAGGAAGTACTGAAGTACGTCCATTATTCATAGATCATTATTTAAAATTCAATAATGAATAATGAAATAGTTCACTATTTACTATTCAATGTTAAAAAAATGAATAATGAATAATGAAATAGTTTATGTTTCATTTTTCAACTTGAAGCGATGAATAGTGAGAAAAAAAAAATGACTGTGGCACTATAGCCGTATTTCTAAATTCGTCATTTTGGTTTTATCTAACAAATATTCAAATTAATATCAGAAAATAGTATAAAAAACTCTTTTAGATTTATAATTTTATTTATTCATTAAGTGTAGGAGATAAACTGTTTGGTTTTTCAAACAATCTTTAACAGAAATTCCTTGGTTCAATGTATGGACCACCTGAATACCAAAACATATATCAAAATTGAAATACTCTACGTGGTATTTTTTTTTCATTTTCACTGGACCTTTTCTATTCTCATGATTCTTGACTTCATCCTTTAATTATAGACATTACAAGTCGATTGTGCCGCAATGACCATTAGAGGGGTTACGGAGGACCTAAATGCCAAAATACGCGTGAAAATTAAGAAATAGCCAATTTTGAATAATGAAATGGATATTTTGAATAATGGAATGGACTGCTGCCACCCTTTAGCCCCTAATTATAGATATACCTTATACCTCATTCGAAAGTTTATTAAGAGAGGAACAAAATGTATATAGTCAATATGTTCCGCAACGAATATTAGAGGAGTAACGAAGGATTTAAATATCGAAATACGCTTGAACATTGAAAAATAGCTTATTTTGAATAATGGAATGGACTGCTGCAAACCTTCAGGCCTTAAACAAGGCAAAATTTACACGCCAAATCAAAGCTTATTGATAGAGGAATCAACTGAGTATAAACGATATATGCCGCAATGACCATTAGAGGGGTTATGGAGGACCTTAATGCCAAAATACGCATGAAAATTAAGAAATAGTCAATTTGAATAAAGAAATAGATATTTTGAATAATGGAATGGACTGCTGTGACCCTTTAGCCCCTAATTATAGATAAACCTTATACCTCATTCAAAAGCTTATTAATGGAGAGGAACAAAATGTATATAGTCAATATGCTCCGCAACGAATATTAGAGGAGTAACGAAGGACCTAAATATCGGAATACGCTTGAACATTAAGAAATAGCTTATTTTGAATAATGGAATGGACTGCTGCAAACCTTCAGGCCTTAAACAAGGCAAAATTTAAACACCAAATCAAAGCTTATTGATAGAGGAATAAATCGATAATAAATGATATGTGCCGCAATGACCATTAGAGGAGTTACGGAGGACCTAAATGCCAAAATACGCATGAAAATTAAGAAATAGCCAATTTTGAATAATGAAATGGATATTTTGAATAATGGAATGGACTGCTGTGACCCTTTAGTCCCTAATTATAGATATACCTTATACCTCATTCGAAAGTTTATTAAGAAAGGAACAAAATGTATATAGTCAATATGTTCCGCAACAAATATTAGAGGAGTAACGAAGGGCCTTAATATCGGAATACGCTTGAACATTAAGAAATAGCTGAGTTTGAATAATGGAATGGACTGCTTCAACCCTTCAGTCCCTAATCAAGGCAAAATTTATACACCAAATCAAAGCTTATTGATAGAAGAATAAACTGAGTATAAACGATATGTGACGTAATGACCATCCGAGGGGTTACGGAGGACCTAAATGCCAAAATACGCATGAAAATTAAGAAATAGCCAATTTTGAATAATGAAATGGATATTTTGAATAATGGAATGAACTGCTTTGACCCTTTAGCCCCTAATTATAGATATGCCTTATACCTCATTCGAATGCTATTAAAGAGAGGAAGAAAACGTATATAGTCAATATGTTCCGCAACAAATATTAGAGGAGTAACGAAGGATTTAAATATCGAAATACGCTTGAACATTGAGAAATAGCTTATTTTGAATAATGGAATGGACTACTGAAACTTCAGTCCCTAATCAAGGCCAAATTTATACAGCAAATTAAAGCTTATTGATAGAGGAATAAACTGAGTATAAATGATATGTGCCGAAATTACCATTAGAGGGATTCGGAGGACTTAAATGCCAAAATACGCGTGAAAATTAAGAAATAGCCAATTTTGAATAATGAAATGGATATTTTAAATAATAGAATGAACTGCTGCGACCCTTTAGCCCCTAATTATAGAATATATACCTTCTACCTCATTTTAAAGTTTATTAAGAGAGGAACAAAATGTAAATAGTCAATATGTTCCGCAACGAATATTAGAGGAGTAACGAAGGATTTAAATATCGAAATACGCTTGAACATTTAAAAATAGCTTATTTTGAATAATGGAATGGACTGCTGCAACCCTTCAGTCCCTAATCAAGGCAACATTTATACACCAAATCAAAGGTTATTGATAGAGGAATAAACTGAGTATAAATGATATGTGCTACAATGACCATTAGAGGGGTTACGGAGGACCTACATGTAAATGCCAAAATACGCGTGAAAATTAAAAAAATAGCCAATTTTGAATTATGAAATGGATATTTTGAATAATGGAATGAACTGCTGCGACCCTTTAGCCCTAATTATAGATATACCTTATACCTCATTCGAAAGTTTATTAAGAGAGGAACAAAATATATATAGTTAATATGTTCCGCAACGAATATTAGAGGAGTAACGAAGGATTTAAATATCGAAATACGCTTGAACATTGAGAAATAGCTTATTTTGAATAATGGAATGGACTGCTGCAACCGTTCAGTCCCTAATCAAGGCAAAATTTATACACCAAATCAAAGCTTATTGATAGAAGAATAAACTGAGTATAAACGCAATGTGCCGTAATTACCATTAGAGGGGTTACGGAGGACCTAAATGCCAAAATACGCATGAAAATTAAGAAATAGCCAATTTTGAATAATGAAATGGATATTTTGAATAATGAATGAACTGCTGTGACCCTTTAGCGCCTAATTATAGATATACCTTATAACTCATTTTAAAGTTTATTCAGAGAGGAACAAAATGTGTGTAGTCAATATGTTGGGCAACGAATATTACAGGAGTAACGAAGGATTTAAATATCGAAATACGCTTGAACATTGAGAAATAGCTTTTTTGAATAATGAAATGGACTGCTGCAACCCTTCAGTCCCTAATCAAGGCAAAATTTATACACCAAATCAAAGCTTATTGATAGAAGACTAAACTGAGTATAAACGATATGTGCCGTAATGTCCATCCGAGGGGTTACGGAGGACCTAAATGCCGAAATACGCATGAAAATTAAGAAATAGCCAATTTTGAATAATGAAATGGATATTTGGAATAATTGAATGAACTGCTTTGACCCTTTAGCCCCTAATTATAGATATGCCTTATAACTCTTTCGAATGCTATTAAAGAGTGGAATAAAACGTATATAGTCAATATGTTCCGCAACAAATATTAGAGGAGTAACGAAGGATTTAAATATCGAAATACGCTTGAACATTGAGAAATTGCTTATTTTGAATAATGGAATGGACTACTGCAACCTTCAGTTCCTAATCAAGGCCAAATTTATACAGCAAATTAAAGCTTATTGATAGAGGAATAAACTGAGTATAAATGATATGTGCCGCAATTACCATTAGAGGGATTCGGAGGACTTAAATCCCAAAATACGCGTGAAAATTAAGAAATAGTCAATTTTGAATAAGGAAATGGATATCTTAAATAATAGAATGAACTGCTGCGACCCTTTAGCCCCTAATTATAGAATATATACCTTCTACCTCATTTTAAAGTGTATTAAGAGAGGAACAAAATGTATATAGTCAATATGTTCCGCAACGAATATTAGAGGAGTAACGAAGGATTTAAATATCGAAATACGCTTGAACATTGAAAAATAGCTTATTTTGAATAATGGAATTGACTGCTGCAACCCTTCAGTCCCTAATCAAGGCAAAATTTATACACCAAATCAAAGCTTATTGATAGAAGAATAAACTGAGTATAAATGATATGTGCTACAATGACCATTAGAGGGGTTACGGAGGACCTACATGTAAATGCCAAAATACGCGTGAAAATTAAAAAATAGCCAAATTTTGAATTATGAAATGTATAGTTTGAATAATGGAATGAACTGCTGCGACCCTTTAGCCCTAATTAAAGATATACCTTATACCTCATTCGAAAGTTTATTAAGAGAGGAACAAAATGTATATAGTTAATATGTTCTGCAACGAATATTAGAGGAGTAACGAAGGATTTAAATATCGAAATACGCTTGAACATTGAGAAATAGCTTATTTTGAATAATGGAATGGACTGCTGCAACCGTTCAGTCCCTAATCAAGGCAAAACTTATACACCAAATCAAAGCTTATTGATAGAAGAATAAACTGAGTATAAACGCTATGTGCCGTAATTACCATTAGAGGGGTTACGGAGGACCTAAATGCCAAAATACGCATGAAAATCAAGAAATAGCCAATTTTGAATAATGAAATGGATATTTTGAATAATGGAATGAACTGCTGTGACCCTTTAGCCCCTAATTGTAGATATACCTTATACCTCATTTTAAAGTTTATTAAGAGAGGAACAAAATGTATGTAGTCAATATGTTGGGCAACGAATATTAGGGGAGTAACGAAGGATTTAAATATCGAAATACGCTTGAACATTGAGAAATAGCTTTTTTGAATAATGGAATGGACTGCTGCAACCCTTCAGTCCCTAATCAAGACAAAATTTATTCACCCAATCAAAGCTTATTGATAAAGGAATAAATCGATAATAAATGATATGTGCCGCACTGACCATTAGAGGGGTTACGGAGGACCTAAATGCCAAAATACGCGTGAAAATTAAGAAATAGCCAATTTTGAATAATGAAATGGATATTTTGAATAATGGAATGGACTGCTGTGACCCTTTAGTCCCTAATTATAGATATACCTTATACCTCATTCGAAATTTTATTAAGAAAGGAACAAAATGTATATAGTCAATATGTTCCGCAACAAATATTAGAGGAGTAACGAAGGGCCTTAATATCGAAATACGCTTGAACATTAAGAAATAGCTGATTTTGAATAATGGAATGGACTGCTGCAACCCTTCAGTCCCTAATCAAGGCAAAATTTATACACCAAATCAAAGCTTATTGATAGAAGAATAAACTGAGTATAAACGATATGTGCCGTAATGACCATCCGAGGGGTTACGGAGGACCTAAATGCCAAAATACGCATGAAAATTAAGAAATAGCCAATTTTGAATAATGAAATGAATATTTTGAATAATGAAATGAACTGCTTTGACCCTTTAGCCCCTAATTATAGATATGCCTTATACCTCATTCGAATGCTATTAAAGAGAGGAATAAAACGTATATAGTCAATATGTTCCGCAACAAATATTAGAGGAGTAACGAAGGATTTAAATATCGAAATACGCTTGAACATTGAGAAATAGCTTATTTTGAATAATGGAATGGACTACTGCAACCTTCAGTCCCTAATCAAGGCCAAATTTATACAGCAAATTAAAGCTTATTGATAGAGGAATAAACTGAGTATAAATGATATGTGCCGCAATTACCATTAGAGGGATTCGGAGGACTTAAATGCCAAAATACGCGTGAAAATTAAGAAATAGCCAATTTTGAATAATGAAATGGATATTTTAAACAATAAAATGAACTGCTGCGACCCTTTAGCCCCTAATCATAGAATATATACCTTCTACCGCATTTTAAAGTTTATTAAGAGAGGAACAAAATGTATATAGTCAATATGTTCCGCAACGAATATTAGAGGAGTAACGAAGGATTTAAATATTGAAATACGCTTGAACATTGAAAAATAGCTTATTTTGAATAATGGAATGGACTGCTGCAACCCTTCAGTCCCTAATCAAGGCAACATTTATACACCAAATCAAAGGTTATTGATAGAGGAATAAACTGAGTATAAATGATATGTGCTACAATGACCATTAGAGGGGTTACGGAGGACCTACATGTAAATGCCAAAATACGCGTGAAAATTAAAAAATAGCCAATTTTGAATTATGAAATGGATATTTTGAATAATGGACTGAACTGCTGCGACCCTTTAACCCTAATTAAAGATATACCTTATACCTCATTCGAAAGTTTATTAAGAGAGGAACAAAATATATACAGTTAATATGTTCCGCAACGCATATTAGAGGAGTAACGAAGGACCTAAATATAGGAATACGCTTGAACATTAAGAAATAGCTGAATTTGAATAATGGAATGGACTGCTGCAACCCTTCAGTCCCTAATCAAGGCAAAATTTATACACCAAATCAAAGCTTATTGATAGAAGAATAAACTGAGTATAAACGCTATGTGCCGTAATTACCATTAGAGGGTTTACGGAGGACCTAAATGCCAAAATACGCATGAAAATTAAGAAATAGCCAATTTTGAATAATGAAATGGATATTTTGAATAATGGAATGAACTGCTGTGACCCTTTAGCCCCTAATTATAGATATATCTTATACCTCATTTTAAAGTTTATTAAGAGAGGAACAAAATGTATATAGTCAATATGTTGGGCAACGAATATTAGAGGAGTGACGAAGAATTTAATATCGAAATACGCTTGAACATTGAGAAATAGCTTATTTTGAAAAATGGAATGGACTGCTGCAACCCTTCAGTCCCTAATCAAGGCAAAATTTATACACCAAATGAAAGCTTATTGATAAAGGAATAAACTGAGTATAAATGATATGTGCTGCAATGACCATGAGAGGGGTTACGGAGGACTCAAATGCCAAAATACGAGTGAAAATTAAGAAACAGCCAATTTTGAATAATGAAATGGATATTTTGAATAATGGAATGAACTGCTGCGACCCTTTAGCCCCTAATTATAGATATACCTTATACGTGATTCGAAAGTTTATTAAGAGAGGAACAAAATGTATATAGTCAATATGTTCCGCAACCAATATTAGAGGAGTAACGAAGGACCTAAATATCGCGGAATACGCTTGAACATTAAGAAATAGCTGATTTTGAATAATGGAATGGACTGCTGCAACCCTTCAGTTCCTAATCAAGGCAAAATTTAAACACCAAATCAAAGCTTATTGATAGAAGAATAAACTGAGTATAAACGATATGTGCCGTAATGACCATTAGAGAGATTACGGAGGACCTAAATGCCAAAATAAGCATGAAAATTAAGAAATAGCCAATTTTGAATAATGAAATGGATATTTTGAATAATGGAATGGACTGCTGCGACCCTTTAGCCCCTAATTATAGATATACCTTATACGTGATTCGAAAGTTTATTAAGAGAGGAACAAAATGTATATAGTCAATATGTTCCGCAACCAATATTAGAGGAGTAACGAAGGACCTAAATATCGCGGAATACGCTTGAACATTAAGAAATAGCTGATTTTGAATCATGGAATGGACTGCTGCAACCCTTCAGTCTCTAATCAAGGCAAAATGTATACACCAAATCAAAGCTTATTGATAGAGAAATATACTGGATATAAATGATATGTGTTGCAATGACCATTAGAGGGGTTAAGGACCTAAATGCTAAAATACGCATAAACATTAAGGAATAGCCAATTTTGAATAATGAAATGGATATTTTGAATAATGGAATGGACTGCTGCGACCCTTTAGCCCCTAATTATATATATACCTTCTACCTCATTCGAAAGCTTATTACGAGAGGAACAAAAGGTATATAGTCAACATGTTCTGCAATGCATATTAGAGGAGTAACGAAGGACCTAAATATTGAAATACGCGTGAATATTGAGAAATAGCTTATTTTGAATAATGGAATGGACTGCGTCTACCCCTCAGCTCCAAATTAAGGAAAAAATTATTCACCAAATCAAAGTTTATTGATAGAAAAATAAACTGAGTATAAATGATGTATACCACAATGACCATTAGAGGGGTTACGGAGGACCTAAATGCCAAAATACGCGTGAAATTGAAGAAATAGCCAATTTTGAATAATGAAATGGATATTTTGAATAATGGAATGGACTGCTGCGACCCTTGAGCCCCTAATTATACCTTTTACCTAATTCGAACGCTTATGAAGAGAGGAACAACAGGTATATAGTCGATATGTTCCGCAACGCATATTACATGAGTATCGAAGGACCTAAATATCGAAATACGCGTGAACATTAAGAAATAACTTATTTTGAATAATGGGATAGACTGCTGCAACCCGTCAGCCCCTCATTTAGGAAATATTTGTGCACCAAAGTAAGGCTTATTGATACAGGAATAAACTGAGTATAAACAATATGAGCTGCAATGACCATTAGAGGGGTGACGGAGGACCTAAATGCAAAAATACGCGTGAAAATTAAGAAATAGCCAATTTTGAGTATTGAATGAATATTTTGAATAATGGAATGGACTGCTGTGACACTTCAGGCCCTTATTAAAGATATATTTTATACCTCATTCGAAAGCTTATTAATAGAGGAACACAAAGTATATAGTCAATATATGTTTTGCTACGCATATAAGAGGAGTAACGGAAATGCGCGTAAAATGTAGAAATAACATATTTTGAATAATTGAATGGACTGCTGCGACCCGCCAATCTGTAATACTCTAGTTCAGGGAAAGCTTTTCGCGACGTAGAATTCTGAGTGGGTCAAGCTTTTAATTAAAATTCATGCGAGAATATGCGAGATTTGGATAAACTAGGGGCAAAGTTTCAAAGTCATATATGGTACACATCAATATTCGATGTTTATTAGGACGCCCGCCGCTTTCTCGTTTACCTGTGAAGTCTTTGAGTGTCATCTGTTTTTTGTTTGTTTATTTTTAGGTTTATTAAAGTAAAATAAAAAATATTGTAAACAATTTCGAGACCCAGTGTTTGAAAATTACGGGAGAAAATTGGGAAAGAAATTTGAAGGAAAGTTGAAAATTACGGCTTGCAAATAGCCAAAACGAAATGTTTGATATAGAAGGAACGAGGTTCTTCAAGTCCCTGGAAGCTGTTAAGAACTTTGAGGAAGTTTATGTGCAGAAATATCATCTTTGTCGATTGAGAATAATTTCCAGAAACATGCTGGCGTAATGGCATTAATTGCCAAAACAGTATATCATACAACGGCGAAACTACGTAAGTTATTCTCTTTAGTTTGTTCCGGGAGAATATATTAGATAAACAATTTAAACCATATGATTGTCATGTAAAACGGAGCTTTTTGAAAAGTTGTTGCTGGTCATAACACATTATAGTCGATATCATGAATGATATTATGCGATGTAGTCCATAAAAATAACCATGGCTTCATAAATTTTATGTTTTCAATACTGTATAAATAGTCTGATCGTTAAATGTCAGGCTTGGGACAGTGTATACGTTCCTTGTTCAAACCATAATAAAATAAGTTCCCATAAAATCAAACAGCTTCAGGTCGTCATATGAAATTAAACTCTTAGCAAACTTGAAAGTCTAATAAAATATATACAATGTCTTTACTCTGACTGTTGCATTTTGAACAAACAGGTGAAAAGTCCAGCGCAATGTAGAACAAAACAGTTTCAACATTCATATATCATTATCATGATCTTGCATTGGCCTGCATGGATATGCATTTAACTTGCAACTGGACGATTAAACAAACCGGTTATTGATGACTGCATGAACAACTTCAACCTCAGACAAAACATGAAATAAACTGTTCAGGAAAAACGAAGTCCATCTAGTAGTAAAATACGGAAAAATGAAAATAAATATTTGCAAAATTTTGCTCTGGATACTGTATTTTGGACAGTAAGAAGCTTCTGTCCTAATTTCCCGAAATTCGATTATAAAAAATTATAAAAAAGAAGATGTGATATGATTGCCAATGAGACAACTGTCCACAAGAGACCAAAATGACACAGACATTAACAACTATAGGTCACCGTACGGCCTTCAACAATGAGCAAAGCCCATACCGCATAGTCAGCTATTATAAAAGGCCCCGATAAGACAATGTAAAACAATTCAAACGAGAAAACAAACGGCCTTATTTATATAAAAAAATGAAAGAAAAACAAATATGTAACACACAAACAAACGACAACCACTGAATTACAGGCTCCTGACTTGGGACAGGCACATACATAAATAATGTGGCGGGGTTAAACATGTTAGCGGGACATGCTTGCTTTTTACATTTTATCTCCATCTATAATGATATTCAACAAACTGAACAAAACTTAGCATATTTAAAAGGATATATCATTGTTACAATATGCATGTAATGCTGGTCATGTTTTTAAATGGTTTCTTGGAATATTGGGCAGGGGTGGCACCTTTCCATTACTAAATAATGGGTTGTCTTGATTGGTCTGAAATTTTCATAGCCCATAGATGTTGTCTTGATAAACATTTTTACTCCTTGTCGGATTTGCTCTAAGTGCTTTCATTTTTGAAATATAAGCCAACAACCGCATTTTACCCTTATGTTATATTTTATGCCATTGCGGCCACTTTTGTTGGTGAGCGGGGTCGTCGGACATAATTTTAAACAAGATACCATCAGGATGATTTAGGCCAAGTTTGGGTAAATTTGGTTTATTAGTTTCAGAGGATGGTATTTTTGAGAAAAGTTAACGGACAACGGACGCCAGACGAGGAAAGCTTACTTGATCCTCTGATTCAGATGAGTTAACAATGAACAAAAATTAAACCCAAACCTTAACACTGCTACAAAATTATTTAAAACGGTAAAAGTCATTCAAATTGAAAAATAAAGGCCAAAGTCACAAGATGGGATGCAACTGTGCTAGATTATTACTGGAGCGTGAACTGCATTCCAAGTTTCATTAATCTAGGAAGGAATTGTAATTCTTGGAATATGGAGATGTAAAAATACCTTAAAATTGATATTAAAACTATTGAAAACAGTCAAAGTTGGGCAATCTTGAAACAAACAATATAACAAAAAAAAAGGATGCAGCTGTGCTAGACTATTACTGGGGCACCTGTTTATTATGTAGGAGTTATAGATCTTTTAGATGTGGAGGTGCCAAAAAACCCTTAATAATGCTACAAGAACTATCAAAACTGTCAACGTCGCTCAAAAGAATTCAAGGTCTAGGTAAAATGATTGGGATACAGCTGAGCTAGACTAGTATTTTGACATATGTATAAATAAGGATTAATAGACAAGTTCTTAAGATATGGAGGTGTTCATATCACCTTAGCATAAATGTTTAAATCTTCTCCTATTACTGAGCAAACGTATCCCCCGACACCCCGACACCCCGAGCCTATATGTTTCGCTTCTATGCAGATGACATGTTTTCATAATTATAAATTCTCTGTTCTCGGTATTTGAATTTAAGCTACGGCTGTTAGTGGTTCAAATTTAAGATTTAAACAAAATACAACTTGTTCCTTGTTGGAAGTTAACGGTTTTTTTAAGAAGCATTAATATATAAATCGGTCAGATCTGAGAGGTTAATAGAGCAGATGGTTACTACGGGAATAAAGACTTCAAACGTAGTCAAAACTAATGGTGTCACACAATTTTACCAGGAGAACATTTCACGATCTCATCTAAAAACCTCTGAAACTTTGCATCACTATTTTCTTTTTCAATTATTGATTTTGAACTAAAATCCTTCCTAGAAAAAAACAATTTCAAAAATATAGAATGATTTGTGTTAATAATTCTGTGACTTTTTGTTAGTTGCGTTAACATAGTGAAATGCTATACCCCAAAATAACAAACACATTACGAACACATAATATACAGACGCCAAGATAGACAAACGGAAAGATATACAGATGCAATCTTGATTTAATGTAAAAGGAACACATATATTTTTGGTCCTCAACAACCGATATATTGTGTTCTTCGAACGGTGATAATCAATTTAAAACGAAATTATTTTAAGAAATCGTTTTAACTTAATTTGAAGGAACGAGCATATACTTCTTTATAATCTAATTTAAAGAAAAAGCTATAAATAAATGTTTAACCTTAACAGGATTTAGTATATTGTTTATTGTTGTAGAAAATCCGTTTTGGAAATTGATATGACTACAGGAGATAAGGTGATAGACCTCGGATTTTTTAATAAACGACATTAATTTATTTACACTTGACACTACAAATAAATTTGTTTAGAATGGTTGAAGTGCAAACCGATTTATCAGAAAAAGTAATCATTTAAACTATTTATAAAGTAAAACAAAAATAAAAATACTGAAATCTCGTAATTCAATCTTATTTTGCATTATGTAAGCAAACATCTAATTACACACAACGTGTAATGAATTAATTCCGGTGAAAGTCTTCATTGTTGAATTCAGAGTATTTGCCGTTTTTAAGATTATAGGTTTAAAATGAAGGTACTTGCAACTTTACCAAGGCCAAATAAAAATATATGTATGGTTCCAGTTACCTTACCGTCCCAACTTTTTTGTCTTAAAAATAGCCTACCCTAAAGATTTTATTGTCATTTTTCATCAAGCACTGTTGAAGTCAGAATGATGCTCCCATAGATTCAATGTAAAAAAAAACAACATAAAATAAAAAAAAACAAAAAATCCCTACCTACCTACCCTAACTTTTTTTCAGATGTAACTGGAACCACACATACTATTTTATTTGGCCCAAGCACAATGAAACACATTTAACAATATCACAGGGACTTTTCACTAGGTCCGTTTGCTGATAATTTGATTTTGTGAATAAACTCATTATAGAGACCAGGATTGAAACTTTATATTTACGCCAGATAAAATGTAAAAAAGGCAAAATAAAGTACGAAGTTGAAGAGCATTGAGGACCAAACATTCCTAAAAGTTTTGCCAAATACAGCTAAGGTAATCTATTTCTGTGGTAGAAAGCCTTATGTTTCAAAAATACTAAGTTTTGTTAACTGTGATTTTCAGTTAATTTGTAATTATGAACATATCAATGATAACTGAAGTCAACACAGAAGTGATGATTGCAGGGCTGGTGATACACTCGAGGAATAAAAACTCCAGTGATTATGGACTCCCCCTTTTTTTGTAACTCTTTATATTTTAGTTACATTATTTACATTTTTTCATTTGATTTTGAATTAAAAAAATGATATATAAAATATTGTAATTATTCTGAATCTGAAGAATACAATTTTACTTTGTGAAAAAGGATTACCTTATGGTAATTTCCAAAGTAAAATACTGTATAGCACAACTACAATAGTACCTTTATAATATAACATACATTATAAAATCACAAAAACACATGGTTTTACTACCGTTTACATAAACACATTCAACAGTACATGTACCTTTTACTTATACGACGTATAATGTAGGGAACTATTATGTTTTTTATATATTATGTTGATACTTCATAAATATTTGACCCTGTAAGAGCATCTGTTTTCACAAATATTCCTTTTTTTACATCATTGTTCAAATCAATCCGTTACATATACATGTAACCAATATAAGTACTTTTCCAGATTAGCAACAAAAAAAAAACCCCAAAAATTCTCCGAATATTCAGTTGAATTACAGGTAAATTAAGTCATCAAGTTTACATCATGAGAAGTACAAGTCCTCTATTCGTGCAAAATTCTTAATATATCATTTTTCAATTAACAAGTTCAAGTAATTACATTGAAAGTAGTTAAATATTACAGGTAATATCAAACTAGTTTTACTGTGAGAATTGTAGTGTGTTCATTTATTTCCACATTGTTAAAAGGTAAAGAGAGAGGGTTGGCATCTCACTAATCATGCATAACCCCGCCGCATTTGGCCTAATTTATGAACAAAATTGAACGAACAACAAATATGTGCCTGTTTCAAGTCAAGAATATATAATTCAGGTGGCAGTCACTGTCTATCGTATTTATTTTTCATTTTTCACTTTATAATTATGTAAATTTAATACATGAAGTTCCAAACCCTCCTTTAACCTGGGACAGGGGTGTAACAGTTCAACACAAGAACGAACTATAGAAATCATATGGATACAAATAGAAATACTACACTCATATGTATGCTTGATTTGTTCACATAATGATGTCAATATAATGGAATGTTATGCTACTGTTATACAAATACGACGTTTAGTTAGCTATAAAACAGGTTTCCTCGCAATTCGGTATCAGTGTCATTCCACCTTTTACACACACTGAGTGTTGCAGGGTTTCAGGTGCATGTTACAACACTGGATGCTTAACATGTTTGTTTGGAAATTCAATACTTTATTAAATATCTCTTCTACATCAATTATATGCCACTGAATACATTTTTGATAACATTAATATCTATGCGTGACAACATTGCAATTACTAAAATTGAAATACAAACATTTATTTGTATTTTTTTTAAAATATAAATGATACGTTTTAAAACTTGCATAGTGTTACCTTGGACACATGCACATGTAATTTGCTTTAGCACAGTATTCAAACCGGCTGCGTTAAATTAATGCATCCATTATACAAATAGGCAGAACGGAAATAAGCAGGTAAAACGAAATGAAGTCATTTCATGCCCTGAAATCTAGTTATTAATTCTAAGAAAAACTAATCAGTGAACATCATTTGTGCTATGTTATTCGATGAATAAGTGACAAATATCGACTTGCATTATACATTTAAGAAACGTACTACTTTTACTAAACTTATTACATTATGATATCATCGAAACATACATATATTTTATATTGAATTCCTTGAGTGTATCATGTTGAAGTGCTCAGAACTATTGGGAAACATAAAAGAACCAAAATATATAAAACTGTGAAAACACCAAACAGGAAATAATCAAAGAATTCTGCTAGCTCCTTGTTTGTGTAAGGCATAAATTCCTTTCTACTTTCCAAGCAGACTCTGCCGTCTTTCGGTAGGTCATTTTCAGTAATCTGACGTTGACCAATATGATCAAGATGATTTATTCTTCCGGCTTTGCATTTTAACTTTAAGAATTTCCTCGCCAAAGAATGCATCCACTTTGGAGCCTTATCGTGTTCTGGTTGATGGAAAAGTCTTATGATAAATATCGTAAAGACAATCACAAGACAGGCCATGCCCAATGTTACAGTAAGAAATACCACTGCAAAATAAAATTTCTATTAGTTAAAAACCATTATAGTTTTACTTATATTTATTGATCAAAACAGAAACTGCATCTTTCGAAGGCAAGTGAGAAATAATTAATATTATGCAACTGTTTTGCTGACATTTTCACAATACTTGCCAATAGATATGCAATCGTAAAGGAATTTTAGTCTTAAATGATCATTTGATCTTACCATCATTTAAAAAGTATTATCAAGAATTAAATCATTCGGTCATGTTCAGTCTTTCAGTCGATTGTGGGACTCATTTGCTCTGTTCAATCGGATCTGGTTAGATTATTTGTTTAAAATCAATTAAGTTCTATTCAGTAGCTTTACGGACATTTGAATATGGTGTTGATGTGAACAGGAAATAAAAATATCTACCGAACAGTCTGAATACAAATTTAACCTTAAAATAATCATTTTCAAGATTAAACCATAGTGAAACGTGTTTTAATACAGAATTGAGTCGACTCCATTAGAAACAAAATTCCTTGACACTTAAAAAGACAACAGCATGACATATGTATCCTTTGCTGAATCTGGTTGATAATGTAGACAAAACAATTATTGTTTATGTATATCTTTCCAATAAATGTAACTTTACCTAGAACTGATGTATGTTTTGATGTCGTAGGCATACTGTCTGAAAATAACGTCAATAAAACCGCCAAAGCAAGTAACACTGTTAGTATATATCCGATTTTGTCTCCAGATTCAAGCGGCAGAAAAAATGTAACGAATGTTAGTATGGCAGTAAGAATAGCCGGGAATATTACAGTCATGAGGTAATGACCATAATATCTTTTAAACTCCATTCGAAACAAAAGTTCCGAAAACACCAGTTCATCCTCAGTTAGATAAGATGTTTGCTGGGAGATTGTTATAATTTCCCATTCCTCATCTGGTCTAAAATCTTCTAGATTTATATGAGTTTTGAGAAATTCTAGATTGACAAAATCAACAGAGAAACCCCAGCTAGCTATTTCTATGTCACAGGTTTGACTGTCATATGGGAAGTACGTCACATCCATGTCACATGACGTGGACAAAACAGCGGGTGGTTCCCATCGTAATTCTCCATTATATTGTATTCTAATAGTTTGGTCGGCACCAAGATTTTTCCGTAATTGCACAATGCTATGATTAAAGTAAAATAGTATTTTGTTAGATATTTGTTTCATAAGAAAACGAAAGAAACTTGTTATTTTTAAATCGTTAAGTTGGAATGAACTAATAGATGATCCAAACGGCAGAAATATACAAAAAAAATTGGATATATTTACTTATGTGTATAGAGAATATCATATGGCTTTTTCAATATCGCATCCGTATCAACCCGAGACACCAATATAATCCCAAGAGCTCTGCTCGAGGGATTATATTGGTTGAGGGTTGATACGGTGTGTGATATTGAAAAACCATATCATATACACTTTATTATATACATTTACCTCAAGTAGATGTTTTTTATGTGACATACAGATAAGGATTTTTGAAATGACGTCATACAGATTATAGGTTTGACATGACGTCATACAGATTAGGAATTTGATAAAGCTTTGCAACAGTGACTGCAATCAGTGACGTGACGTCATACAGATTAAAGGTGTGATAAAGCTTTTGCAACCGTGCTGATATCGATATCATCACGGGTGGTTGATACAGCACGCTTGCCATTTATTGTATTACACATACAATTTATCTGTATTTACTACTAAGTATATAATAAATACTAGTTATCATAGCTAGTCAATATTTACTTTTCAGTCAAATTCTGCTTTTATATACAAACTGAATAATATATTAATATATGAGAACAATTCTGTACGATACAATACCCTTACTTTTTTTTTTAATTACTGTTAATAATTACAATACAATAAAATTTGATTACGTACGAATTCTGCACAATCAATTCAGGGTGCCAAATTTTGTCCACAGGAACAAATATGTAATCAATATCTCCGTAGGATGATTTATCCCATGTTAATCGACTATCATTCCATACCTAAAATTTCACATAAATTGTTCAGCTACAGTAGATAATCAAGTTTAATTTTAGTTTTAAACGTAACGCTTACTTTAAAACTGAGAAAGGAAATGGGGAATGTGTCAAAGCGACAACAACCCGACCACAGAGCAGAAAACAGCCGAACGCCACAAATGGGTCTTCAATGTAGCGAGAAACTCCCGCGCCGGAGGCGTCCTTCAGCTGGCCCCTTAAAAAAAATATGTATACTAGTTTTGTATATATAACGCAAATTCGCAGATCAAACATTGTTAAATAAATTATGAAGTAAGCACTGTATTTTAACTTGTTACTCGATAAAGAAAATATGTCAAACAGTGTTAAATAAATTATGAAATAAGCACTGTATTTTAACTTGTTACTCGATAAAGAAAATATGTCAGAAATAGTCATATATTTTAATGTATATGATTTGATTTGAAATCATGTTCCGTGCAACAACCCTCGATAAAGTCGACGAGCAAAGCATTATTCGACTAACGAAAACTATATCATATAAAAAAGTTGGCCGAATGGTGCATGGCGCTAGACACAGTACATGTAGTGTTGCTACACCAGGGGAGCAAACAAATAAAGGTTTGGAATGTCTGGGGACTTTGTTACCATTTAAACTGTTACTTGTATTGTGTTGCTATTTAAATACCTTATACACAAATGTAGATGTAAGGGCATATTGTTCACAAATTATTTGGATGGAATATTTAAATTTTTTAATAAGTATAGAAAATTCTCTATATAGAAATGTGTATGTTCCTTAACCCCTGCGAAAACGTTAAAATAAATCAAAAGGGATAATTGGTAGAAGCAGCATTTAATTTATCAAATATTTAATAATATATTTTATTATATCTTCATGAAATGATAAATCGTACATGTAACTTATTTGATATAAGTTGTGTATATTAGAATGTAATTTCACATGTTTCACCCTAAAAATAAAACAAATGAAAAAAAAGGATGAAATGTAATTTTATTGACCTTTTTGTTTGTAAACCAAATTAAATGTCCTTCATCTATGTTAATCTTGTTCAAAATGACATAAAGATTAAAAGAAAAAAAGTTATTTTGTGTGCTTAAAGAGCCCATTCACATAGACAAGTTCAAAATGTCATTTAAGATAAACGTATGCTGATTTCATAATCCGATATTTAACTAATAAAAGGCCATTATTGGAATGTCAAACGTGCCAATTCACGTCTACATCAGTTTGGAGTTGTAAACAAAATCAGTCATGCCTACAAAGTATAGACTTTTGTTTTATTTTTAATATACAAGAGTATAGAAAAATAGTCACACGAATGAGATGAACTGATATTATATTGACACAATTATCATTGAATTAAATTTGCTATTTTAAAAATGTGTCACTATATCTGTCTTTGTTTTCGACGATAAATTCAACATCTCAAATGTTGAAGACGAAAATATTATATCAGTACATTCACCATAAAAAATAATATAGAAATAACTTTTGTTCAATTTAAATGTATTCAAAATAAAATGTTTTACTGACCACGGTAAACCATCCTGTTGTCTCCAATATCTGTTCCTTCATATCCTTAAAAAGATAAGATAAAGTCTGTTTTATTGATGAATAAACTTTCTCAGATATAAATAATAGTTTCTAAACAGAAAAAAAAAAAAATAAGAATGGTTGTCGTTCATTTTGCATATATTTTAAAATTTTCTTTTTGGAAGGCACATTTTCTTTTCATTTTAAAGGATACATCTTCATATTTGTCACTGCTATATGATCCTGTATAAGAATGATATTTTTTTATGGATCGAAGCAGTGAATCAAATGCTTAACGTTGTTTCACTGTCAATGCTGACATTGTTTTCTTTTAATAGCAGACAACACATACCAATCATGCATAATACATCTTTACCTAAGGGGTTGCATGGAAGTTCACTTGAATATTGATGCAATGAGGTCGAATTATTCACTTGGCTTATTTTGACAAAAATGAACCATTCTTGCTGCTAAAGGCGAATGATATTTGACTATTTTACTTTCACTTATGATTGAACAAAATAAATCTTAATTTTAATTGTTTACGTATCTCGTAGCTAGTGCCCCTTTAATGATTTGCATTTTCATGATAATTTTGCAAATTTCCGAACACAGAAACTGAGAATATACTTACCAAAGAATTAAGGGCCAAGAAATTGTACTCTACACTGATATTTACTGGATAGTCAGGTAGTACCAGATTATTGTAACCTTCATCAGTTGAATTAAATAAGAATTTGTGAATTCTATTTGCGGCACTAACAGTGTAAGATGTCGAATGTTTCAATAAATCTAGAAAAAATATAAATTACTCTTTACTTTGAATAAAAGAAAGCTGCAATATATATATAAACACAGATAAATGCAGAGATAAAACTTACCCGTTTATATGAGAATATAATTCCATTGTTTGTATGTGATTACTGCAGTTGTTTACACCTGTCCTAAGTCAGGAATCTGACGTTTAGTAGTTGTCGTCTGTTTATGTGGTTTATAAGTCTTTCTCGTTTCTCGTTTTTATATAAATTAAACCTTTCGTACTTTGAACTATAATGGTTTACTTTTATAAATTAATACATGGATGGAGAGTTTTCATTTGCACTCAAGTACAAGTACAAGTACAACGATTTGTTCTCCAATTTATTCAAAACTTTGATAAAATAATTAATTATTTACTTTATCCAGAACAATTGTTTCTATATTGTATCACCTGTTCGTTTCTGTCTTAGGCGTCAACTATTAATTGTAAAACAACGATGTCACATAAGTCGATTTGTTTTGTAAATTACTAATACGACAAACGTTCACGAAATCGGAGGTTGATGTTTTAAATATGAATCTGTTATATATTGCTAATATATAGATTGACAGTGTAACCGAATTGTCTGTTTGTCATCCCGGCCACGTTGTGTATTTATTAGTTAGTTAGAAAAAGCATTGTCTTCTAGTCATAGCGGTTGTTACTTCTTCTTGAAAACATAATAATAATAAAAAAAAAATAATGAGCCGAAAAATAAAGAAACAAAGTCGCTGCTTACATGATTTATATTGGAAAATGAAAAGGCATTACTCACTTAATATGATTTATCTTTATCTATGAAGATTACTAAGTTTGAGTTATCATATTTATTTGCATTTCTGGCTAGATATATCATCTATGAATAACTTAAGCACTCTTCTCTCTGGAAAATTACAAGGACATCAAGCCTCGTCCGATCATTTGCCCGAATTGTACAGTAACCTTTAGAATAAGTTATTTTAATTTGGTGCCCATATTTAAAGCAGCTAACATATCGAACCTCAGATACAAGTAACCACACATACAGTTAAGTCTGCCTAATATATTGACATAAATCTATGAAATATTTACACATACAAGAAGAACTGATAACATATTAACGGGTATTTTATAGATATCTAAATGGTATGGATTTTGCTCATTCTTTAGTACTGTTCAGTTACCTTTATTTATTTATTTTTTGCTTGCGTTGGATAGACAAAAAATATCATACCTACATATTTGTTAGTAAATCATTGCAACTTTGCATCTTCCCAGACAATTTTATGAAGCACATCATTAGAATCTTAGAATGTGTAAGAGTGTCAATACGTATTGCATGTATTCTCCTTTTTATTAAATATTTTTAAAATGACTGAAATTACGTTTTCGTATTTAGTCAATATCAACGAAATAATGCAAATATTTTATGATGATATTTAAAATGATACAACGTCAGAACAATTCTGTAAAATAATATACACCTTTTTTCTGGGTGTGAGGGTAAGAGGAAGTTTGTTGTCCCTGAGCTATCGACTATTGCCGAGAGCAATAGTTGGTATGGAAGGGACAACAAACTTGCTATTATCCGCACAACCAGTCATTAGGTGTTTTATTATACTGAACAACACAGTCATTAAGTGTTTTTATATACCAAATTAACTAATTTTCTAATAGTGTACATTTGTTTATATCATATGAAAGAAAGGAAAAAAATGTCACATAAATTGACATGCACAAAATGAACCATACGTTTTTTTTTATAGTTCTTCTTGTATGTCTAAATATTTCATTAATTGCAATCAAGACTAGAAACACTTGTGTTAAATTTTCCGTGCACATAATAAATTTAAGCTAAAGTACACCAAACGCAAATTCACTTTTCGAATACGATGACTGAACCAATATTATGAATAAGGTACTATATTTTAGATCTTAAAAAAATGCACGCGACGATTTTCTCTCTTTTACAATTGCTACTTGTAAGTGAAATTACAATCAACACAAACAGATTATACCGTTTGCAATATTAGAGTTTGAAGTTGCTAAGCAAAATAGTCAATGCCATCATTATTGTCCAATAAAAAATAAGCATGAAAAAGTGCGAGAAAGATGATTATGAAACTATTAACCGGAGTAATAGTCTTTGAAACTATTGACTGGCAAATAGTCTGTGGAATGAAATGGCACAACTATTTCATTATTTTTTTTACAAGAAAAAAATACTAAATATATTTATCAAAGTTATGTACACCGGTATATGAACATTACCACGCATATTTGTTTATAACTATACATGTGTTGAAAGTATATAATAGGTTAAATGTTTTTCATTGATCGAGTTAGAACTGACCGTAATATTTGAAGAAGGTCAATTCAAATAGTTCGTGCTATACCGTTGGCGGCTATGCGAATTTAAGATATTGTCATTCGAGGTTCGCTATTGGTGCCGTAAAGTTTCCCGCCCTCACACCCGACTTAATGTATTTTTCATGTGTTATTCTTTATTATTGTGAATAATAATGTGTGGAAGACAGAATCTTTAATTTGATTCATAATATGTATTTGAATACATAATGAAAATTGTTTTTATTTTTGTAGAATATGATCAAGCCTCTTGGTAAGAAATGCAAGGCATGAAATACATTACTTCTAAGGAATTATGCTTAATATCTGTCATTACGATATTGTTGAGTGTCAGTATACATTCTTAACCAAAATCACATTGAACTGCGAGGATTGTAAAATCGTGTTCTTTTGTGACTTTTTCCTCATATTTCTTATTCGTTGATTCATCATATCTGCCTGAAACCTGCAAAAAATCTTTATATAATGGTAGATAATTTAACCCCTTGTGGGAGTGATTGTGTTGGATTTTCATCTGATGGCCTTCGTCTGTCATGTACTTTTTGGTCTGGTTGTTGACATATTCCCCATTTTCATTCTCAATTTTAGTGATACCAATTGTTTTCTATACAAAGAAGGCAGCATTTATGTTGGATTTGTTTAAAATTTAATTACTACTTTTTGGTTAGGCTTACTACTGTTCTCTCTTAACTACGCTTATAGTGCAAAAAGGGATTGGTCCGCAATTTTGAACAACTTATGTGTAGCGATATATTGTTTTGCCGACTTTTTTTGGCACTTTACAATCTATAATTTTACTATTATATTGTTTCAACAAGTGTCAAACATCAATATCAATCATCAGCGAATGCCAGTATCTGCTATCATGTATATCAGGCCTCACGGTCATAAAACTTTCGAGCATGATTTTTGTACTCAGTTTCGAAAATCAACCAATCAAATTGCTGGATTTCATGTTTCGAGCATGATTTTTGTGCTCCGAGCACTGAGCAAAGTGTTATGCCTTCAAGGCCAGGTATCAACAGTCAATTATAGCTATGTTGCCTTTTGATAGATCTAGATTTACTGATCATGGTTATTGTCAAAATTTCTATATTTTCTTAATGGTTAGTCCCGAAATGCAAAATAGGTTGAAACTTTTTTTTATCGACAACATCATTTTTGAGCACTCGACTATCAAACTTCGATATTTGAATGATTTTCAGATAATCCAAGGACAACAAGTAGTCGTCAGAACAGTTTGGTTAAAAAGACAGTATACAGATCTTGTTAATCTGCTCATTTTATCTATCTTAAACGGTTTACATACACGCAACAACATTTGCGTCTTTCCTCTTATAATCAAGTTTTAGCCTTAACAGCAATGTTGATTTACATACAGGATCCTCGGACTAATGTTTAAACAAGTTACTATTAAAATAACTTTGATCAGTAATTGGTCCAGTATCGGTAGAGGAAATAAGCTAATGAAAAATATTCACACCGACCCTTTTATTTTTATGTCACTTGATGTAATAGAATACACATGACCTTTCACGTAGCACCCTCCACACTTACCTATATAAATAAGGAAACGTAAAAGTCCTCTTGTGCAGAATCCTTTAGACATTATTTTCCTAGAAAAATATGCAGCAGCAGCAAATTTATCCGTTTCTCGATTTGATTTATAGAGTTTTAAAAATAAATGGAAGTAACTTTATATTATATCGTCTCTATCGCGGATGTCTGTTTTAATAAAAGTTTAAATCTATAAGAGCAGAACTCCGACATCAAATGAATTAAACTGTTTTTAGAATTACAACAAACGTCTACAAAAATCAACGGATAATGCTTAAATGATACATCTAGAGCATATGGCTTTATATAACTTGCATAGTAACACATTCATGATATTCCTGATTGATCGCAAAACTGAGTTATCAAAATAACTTTAAAATAATCTGTATTGATTAATATACATCTCCACAGAGAAATAGTATCAAATTTCCATTTAGTGCTAAATGTCATTTTTTATAGTAATATATGTTGCTTTAAGTAAATCTAATTACAAAAAAATCAGAAGTTTAAATACATTTTTAAATTCCTTACAATAACATGTTTATCAATTTGCATTTATTTGTCATTATTTTCATAAGCAGTTACCCCCAAAGACGAATTAATTTGCACGTCATTTGATGCTAGATATCGTTTTAGAAGGAAATTTTCAAAGATTATGTTTCTTTTTCCTGTTTCTTTATCCTTGATAACAAACAACTTGTATAGTTAATTAAATGAATCGAACGTGACAAAATTAAACGAGTCTCAAATTTATAAGGGTTTTTATTTCAGGTACAATAATTAATTAATGAAATTAAATTCTAAAAACAAACTAAATCGGTTAATCGGTGAGTCAATCCCCACACTTTCTCTCAGTTAACATAGTTACAAAGAAACAAAAACAAAAAAAGTTTTGTTTTCATGAGTATTTTCTGTTCTGTGGTCGGGTATTTGTCTCTTTTGTACATTACTCTTTTCTATTCTTCATTATATTAAGACAGGTTTGTCAAACGGTGATAGTTCAGGTAGCAAAATAGGAAATTGTGTATCCCCCTTTTATTTAGTTCAATCTATTTTTATTCAATTTCTGGGGTTAAATTAATCAAAACAAAACCGGGGATAGACCAAAGTGTACCCGATTCGTTAGCAGTGTGTGCTCAATGTGTGAAACCCGTCGTATTAATTTGGTAATTCTACGTTATATGCGGAGGGTTGGCACTAATCAATAATAACAATTGATATATTCAGACTTAGAGGAACACACTATGAAACATGTCAAATGCCGACTGTCAGTTGTCACCTAATTAAACAACTAAAAATAATAATAACAAAACCGTCAAAGATAACAACTTGCATCAAAAAGCCTTTGTAGATTTATCTTCTGTTACATAGATATAAAATGGAGTATGAGTGCCAATAAGACAACTCTTCATCCAAGTCGCAATTTGTAAAAGTAAACCATTATCAGTCAAAGTACGGTCTTCAACACGGAGCCATGGCTTACATCGAACAGCTAGCTATAAATGGTCGCAGAATAACAAGTGTCAAACGGGAAAACTACTGGTTTCATCTATATAACAAGCAGAACTAGATCAACAAATGACACCTATCAGGTTTGACACATGCAAGTAAAGGTGTTTTGATCCACGCAGTAAATGAAAACAAAGTCAAGTATGAGTATTAATTGATTCTTGAATGTTGATGTATACGATACGATTATATGAAGTACATACATTCTAAATCATAAATAAGAGTGAAACTAAATTCCAATAATCATAAAAAGATAATACAGTGTATTACTTCTCAGTCGACAATAAAAGATAAAGAAACATGTTTTCCAATAAAATACGAAAGATTAAATCACGATATTTCATTTATGGAACATTGTAACAATTAATGTTGAAGAAATAATGTTTCAGTCAGATCAATTATATTATTACCGAGTATGCTCTCTTATAAATCATATTGCGTATCTAAATACAATCCAAATAATAAAACTGCCGTAAATAAATTGAAATAATATCATCATAGAATTAACGTCAAACATACGGGCGGCAAAGATGGCAAATAATGTTAGCGCCGTAAACGTCAATTATTGTATAGACAAATGAAGCTTTTACAAAGAGCTTACATTTAAATTAAATAGGCAATAACAGTATAGAAAAATGTAGCTTTTACAAAAAGCTTACATATGAGTTAACTAGTGGCAGCTAAGTGATACAGTATTGTTCTGTTACTGTTTATATCAATGTATCTTTTAGCAAAATTATACAAAAAACAAGAAAAAATAAGAATAGATATAATTCTTACAAATAGGCCGTTTCCATTCGTAAAAATATCCCTAATTGTTTCATTTATTTTATACATAAATCATCAATATCGAATTATTTTTTTGCATATAATTCTTACTTGTTCTGCATTTTTGTGTACTGTATTATTGTCATTTCAGCGGTATATAAATCATTGGCATACAATGTGATGTTTGGCTAGCCAGAAAGTCAGATTCAATCCCCCATTTTTCTTAAAATGTCATGTACCAAGTCAGGAATATGAAAGTTGTTATCAATTCTAAATGACGTGCTTCTTTCGCTTTGTGAACAAACCCATGCTCTTAATCCTATAAAATTTGTTTGCACATGCGTATATTGACTACTTCAGAATAACGAGTTCTTACAAATTATCATGCACTTAATATATTTAAATAATAAACACTGAAATGGTGCCCTTGATGTTACTAATTCATTTATTATGACTGTAATGTGTTGCATTCCGAAATTGACATATTTGATCTAGATACGACAACCGTTCATGCTGGCTTTTCAAACTCCTCCCTCTGAAATATCACAGTGCCAGATTTTAATAAGCGGTAGTAACAGTTTGATGAACTAAACAAAAGAGTAATTAATAGTTAACAGCATTGTCATTAACAAAGATCAAATAAAGTTCCATTTCCAATTTTCTTTAACAGCTCTTTATATAATCTAAATATAAATTGTTGTTGTCCGTTTATATGTAAAATGGGTACCTTTGGGGGAATAAATTCTTTTGGGTAATTTAAACCTTTTATAATAATATTATCGTGTTGTGGTTTTAATATGATATACAGATAGTTGATATCTTCCAAAAACGTTTCCAAACATTTTAATCGGACAACTATTTAAACAATTATCGACTTTTGAAATATGACCGTCTGTAAAGTGCATATCTAGCTGGAGTTATAAACGGGCGTTTGCGCTAACTCGCCTTTTTTTTGTTTTCCACCAAAAAACTGATATATATCACATATATTATTATTTAAGCATAGTGGTGGGAACTTTCTGCAGTTTTCAATTAATTTTTCCCACGAAATTGTAAAAAATAGAAAAAATATTCGACATATATATGGGTAGCATGTCTAAAATTTTATATATATTCTTTTGAAACTCTTATTCGGAACACCTTTGGTTTCATTCGCTTCGATTTAATAGGACAAAATGGCAGCTTACAGGTAAAATCGTTCTGTTTATATATCATTATTTTATATGTCATTCTTTCAACTGGTTTTGGTAGTACTGTTTCAGGTAGATGTATTTTTAGTCGATTGAAGAAAGAATTGTTTTTCCTTTTAATTTATTCGTTACTCATGCATGTTGTAACGGACGCTTGCTTCTGAATGTTCTGTCGGATATAAATCATAAATAAAAAAAATATACTGATAGCCTCCTTCATTAAGTCAAAGATTTATATATTTTATATTTGTTTTCAAGACGATTGTTTAGTAAGGTGGTGAGATCCAGTGAAATTTATATATACGTGAACTTGTGAAATTTGAGCTTTAAAAATTGGCTATTAAAACAGCTTGCAACTATGAGCTTGGATGATCTGTGGCAGGATGGAAATCAATATGCGAGTGTGTTACTTGGTTTTCTTTTAAATGTACATGTATGTTTGTTCCTTGGCGCAAAATGGTGAGTTGCCTTCTTCAGATATTCATGATATATATTCTCAAACATGTTACTGTCATTTTTGTAAAACATAACAAGTCTGGTTTCCTTTCTTAGTTGTTAGGGGGTTCATAATGTCTGTGACACTTAGCAGTTGTCACATACCTTGCATCCCTTCTTTGTATAAAAAAATGTTCTATTTAGTCATGTTAGTACTAAGACAAAATGGTAGATGGATTATTTTGTGGCAGCTGGGTCCGATACAGTTGTGGCATATTCAAGTTGCGGTCTTACTGGTAATATTTTTTCAGCCTGAAATTCTTTCAACTTGTGGCGATAAAGATGGTATGTTGATTTCATTTTGATAGGTGTCTTCCTGTTTGTTACCCTTTAGACATTGCATTGGTGGGGAGAACATTGCATACACCAATGATCGTTCCGATATTGCAAGTGTTTCGCCTGAGCATGTTTAGCATGGATAGATTCTATGCCCCTTTTAGCTCACCTTGTCCATAGGGCCAAGTGAGCTTTTCTCATCACCTTGCGTCCGTCGTCCTCTTCCATCGTCGTCGTCATTAACTTTTACAAAAATCTTCTTTTGTACTTATTAAAACGTTATATATTGAATAGAATAAAAGTAAGTCGTAATTTAAAAGACGAAAAAACAAAACACTTAACTTATTTCACTTTGATTTTTTTTTGTGTTTATTATTAGTTAAAATATAAGGAGGCTCGCAGGATTAAATCAATTTTTTTTTAATATAGGATTTCGCTTTTTTTTCTATAAATGATCATTATCATACATGCCATATACTTAATAGAAAAATGAAATAAAAAGATGGAGTCACCGTTCATTACTCACCATCTGCCTTCGAAAGAAGCATGCATTTATATTAAGGTACTTTTTTTCTGTTGAACTAACAGGACAAATAAAGGTAAAATCGGAAAAAAAAGAAAAAAAAAAGAACTAAATTACAGAAATCCGCTAAATGTTACAATTGTTGAGTTTAAATACAGTTTATCGGAAAATAGTGATAAAAAATACAGGTCACCGACGAGTTAAAGACGATCTTTTAATTTTAATGCCAAAAAATGTCATTGCTGCACCAAAGGGAGATACTTTAGGAATTTTCAATGATATACACATTTTAAAACTCATCTGGGGCCATATCATTAAGTAACAATTAATCGACGTGTAATGCATAAAATTTATAATGAAAAAGAAAATACTTACTTATTTTCTGAAATTGTTTGTACACTCGGGCCTCCTTAAGTATGTATGACAGATAAACTGAAAAGACAAATTAACATACAAATGTTTTTGATAAAATATATTACGAAATACTGTATTGAAATAAAATATAGACCGAGAAAAATACAATTGACCTTCCTGCTTGGTCATCGTATTCAGCAAATGCATGGTGTCTGAAGGATTCTCCACAATATATGACTTTTTGGGTGACGATTGGATCAATGTACTCATTAAAACGTCAACACCCACTGCATTTGTTTGGACTTGTCCTAAGTCACCTGATGTTAAGTGGTAGTCGTTATTTGATGTTTTTTTCTGTTTTACTTTCGAATTCATATATTTATTACAGACCATGCTAGTATATGTACATTGCAACTCAATAAGTGTTTTATTTGTGTTCTTGGAAACAGATTTGTAAAAGCAAATTTGCTTGTTTCTGAATCCAAAATACTTACTAGAAATGTAATGAACAAGTGTATCGACTGGTCCACTAGATATCTCGTAATATACAGGTACATCAAATACAATTGAGGTAAATGTTTGTATCAATTAGGAGCATCTTTGATTGCATGTGTAAATGGAGGGCGAGTAATTCAATCGTTGATATGGAGACAAAGAAATGTTGCTGTATGCTATTTTTGTTTTTGTTTTGTTATAAACAATTCTAATATGACGACCTATTATCGTCAACCAAGGCTAACGATCAGAGTAAAATAATTGAATATAAATGCCAAACCCAAATGAAAACAAATCTACGGCTGCCATGAATTATTTCTTACATAAAAACATATGTTTGTCCCACGGCGAGAAATACTATTATCTGCTATGTTCAGGGCATTAAAGAGTAAGAACAAATACTGAAGGAGTAAGCTTCAAAATAATGTTTCCATTAAAGAAGACATGTCATCTAGCAGACGGTCACCATTTATTCTTAAAATGTCCTGTACCAATTCAGGCAAATGACAGTTGTTATCTTATAGTTCGTTTCTGTGTGTGCTACTTTGCGTTTTTTTTTTTTGTTGCACTTTATTGTTTCAGTTGTTTTGTTGATTTCCCCTCATATACACATGGAAAAAAGTATTGCAACACCAAATTGAAATTGAAATTAAAAAAACACTCTTTATTTTTTTGTGATATACTTTGGTAAAATAGAACTAGTTAAACATTATTTAAGTATCACCTGAGTTTAATCAATAAATATCGACTCGATAAGTTTTTATCTGCACATGCAGCTACTGTACCCGTAAACAGCAAAACAGATGTTTTTACCCTCATTGTTTTCAACACTTTAAATAACCAAGTTTTTAAAGTTATGTGATTGACACCTTGTAATGGGTCCTTGACAACTCTTAACTGCAGCAAGATGGCAGATTATCAGCATAAGAGAAGCAGGGATGTCGCTGTAACAACTGCACGTATTGTTGGTCATCACCATTCCACTATAAGTCGTTTTGAGAATAAAAGTCAGGCAATAAACGCTGTTAAAGACCTTCCGAGATAATGAAGACCCCCTATACCATTTGCTAGAGAAAATCAAGCATAATGAAGGTTGGTCAGAAGGAAACCCATTGCATACAAGACAATCATAAAAAGAGAGTGGTGGCAATACAGGAGCCTTTTAACAAGAACTGTTCGAGATCAACTCATCGCTACTGGTTATCGTGCGATAAGACTATTTCGGAGACCTTTGCTAACGAACAGACACACAGTTTTCCGTATCTAATGTAGTGCAGAGCTCGCCAAAGTTGGAAATTAGCATCGTGGAGGAAGATCCAATGTTCAAATGGAATTTGGTTCATCTTCCTTGGCTCGATCGTAGCCCGACTTTGAACCATATCGAGCATATATGGGACACTATTGGGCGGAAAGTGCGCGAAAGGACACCCAAGTTCAAACACATCATGAAATAAACAATGCCCTTCATCAGAAGTGATTGCTGCTACCTTAGCAACAAATTAGTCGATTTATGGCAGGAATCAGAAGACGTTAAGATACAGTTATCCGTTTGAATGGAGGCTGCGCACAAAGTACTAATTCTTTGGCATATAACGATCAACCATGATGTGAACAGTCATCTGAAGATTAATTTTGAAATGTCTGACATTGTAAAGTTCGACTACAGTAAAAGTTGTAAAATGCATTTTTTTGTACAAAAAACACTTCATTTTGTTATTAAAATTGTGGTTATATAAATCATTTTTTTCAAACATTCTTTGTTCGTTTCAATGCCAATGTTATCATAAACTATGTTTCAATAATATTATACACATATTTTATGATATTTCATCCAAAAAAAGAGGCTGATTTTTCAAGTTTTAACAAATCAAGGTGTTGCAATACTTTTTTCCGTGTGTATAGATGATGTGTTTCCCTCGGTTTTAGTTTGTAACCCGGATTTGTTTTCCCTCAATGGATTAATGACTCTCGTAACAGTGGTATACTACTGTTGTCCTTCTTTTCCTTGTGAATTAGCACATGGACATATCATTTAGCGTGTTGGTGTAAATGATAATTATGTTATCGAAGTCCACTAGGTCTTTTCTATACGTTTTGGGTATGGTTTAATGTCTTAAAATAGTGATACAAATGGTACAGTCAATTATTGGTTTCTAGATATTGTCTTACTTCCAACTTTAAATGATATCTTATATTATACACCATAATAAACTATCAAATTTTCTAAAACCACGAAGCGGAAAATTAAAACTTAAAAATATAACGTTAAGTGTGTGCGTTGTAAATCCCGTTGTATACTCAGATTCTGAATATTAAAATTCAAAGGCGACCAAAAATGATTCAGTAGTAGACAAAAAAAGAACAGGTATGTCGAAACATTTTATTTTATTTTTCATAAGCATATATCATGTATATGACAAACAAATTCAAACAAATATATCTAATATAATATAATAAAAAAAATTAAAAGATATACAATTATTCCACCTAATCCTTTTTTCATCTTTTAGTGTAGGGAACAGCAACTGTTCTCCTGTTCTTCTGTCTGAACCATTGATTCAATGACATACCAATTATTCAGAGTGTTATTGATATAATGGTTTATTTGAAATGATACAAAAACATGTAAGCAATTAAAAAGAAAATGCAAATCGTTTGGTCGGCTAAAAAAACCCGAAATGAAACTAAAAAAAAATGTTGATTTTAATAGTATACATATTAAAATATATTCAACAAATTAAAACAAAAAATTGAAAATGTCATAAATCATCTTATTTATGGCTGCAAGTTTAAAAATTGTGTCAACCGATAAAATTTGTTGTACATATAAATGACGTAACAACTAATAGCGATATGATTGACCATTTGATTATTTTAATTAATACGGCTTGTAAATATGTGCAAAACATATATAATTTATATCTTTTAACAAAATATAAATGCCTACCAGGCCAAATGACACGCATGGTACAGATATATCTGCATTAGATGCACATTTTTCAACTGCATATCTCTTCAGTGGTTTCCATAGGCTAAACTACTTAAATGACCGAAATCTGATACAATAATTGAAGAGCTTATACTCTATTTTAACTCTCTCTTTTACATATAATTTCGACGGCGAAGTTTACATTTTTGAAAGCATCAATTAGTAAATAGATTACCAATTATAAAATGACAAAAACAAACAAGTGGGTGTTTTGTTTACGAGAATGAAGCTGTTAAATTGTTTCCATTGATAATAACATGCAAATGATGATATTGAAGTACAATCTTCAAACTAGCTTATTGTATAGTTTTTGTATAAGAGACAATATCTGAAAAAGTCTAATTTCCATGTCCCATCTTTCACCAGTAATTATTTTTTTTTATTCAGGCATCTTTTTGGAAAATTTTAAGTTTGAGTAATAACAAGAGTATATAATGCACCAACTGCACCATATTAAACATTCATTTTAATATTTCTTCAAATAAAATATTATGATTTAAATGGTCAACCCCAAAAAAATCATGTTGTCCCTGTTGTTTTCAGCAAACAGCCTTCTGATTTTCACAAATCTGATAGATAATATATAAAACCTCTCCATTACTGGTCTGATTTTTTTATAACTAAAGCATGTAAGAAAATTTTACACTTTTAAAAGTCTTTTAAATGTTGTCCCCAGGGGTAATTTCCCTCCTGTTACCGCTGTTTTTTTTTCCACCTGTGGACACGTTTGAAAGACCAAACATGTATTTCTTGTAATGCAACGTGAAGAGCATCATTTACTGAATGTACGACTTCATATGTTTAGGTGAATAGCAGCCAGTTTGAAAAGTCTGAACTGCCCAAAGATCAGAATTCGGAGAAAAATAATTGTGTTGTTCTCTCCTGTTGCAGCCTTTTTGTGTACCTTATGATAATATTTCATTGTCAGCACTATAACAGTACATGTGTTTTCATGGTATCTTATCTAATTGATATGTAGATGGAAGTAAACTTCTACACAATTCGAATAAATGAACAGAAAGAGCTGCGTAATTCCTTTCTGTTACGTTCTGTCATATTACCTGATAAAACGTAACGGTAACCGGTAAAAAAACCAGTAACAGGAAGGATGTTCAAGCCAATTTCACTGATGAATCAAAAAGTTAATCTAATATATGCCAATCATTTCATTTAATATAAGTTATCATCCCCATATTAAATCAATTTTAAAATAATATGTATACAGTATATTTAATGAAAAACATTTTTTTTTCTTCTTTTGATTACAGCAGAGAACATTGTGCAATTCTGGTATAGTAGATAGTAACAGAAAGGAATTTATTCTAGAATTTTTCATTACCTAGGCAGATTTTTCATCTTGCAAATACAGTTTCAAAGAATAAATGACATTGCTGTTATCTTCCATTTGTGACCAATCTGAAATGATGTATTTTTCTTAAATTGTAAAATAAAGCAATTTTTGGAGAAAAAAGTCCTTTCTGTTACCAACTCTGTCCTGTTACACAAGATTTTTTCATGTTACCGACATATCTGACTATCTTTTAGTACACTTCCAAACCTTTATATTGCAAATGCTAAAATCAATAATTGGCATTTGATAAATTATTGCAGGATATACTAGTGTGTTCTTTGATTTGTGCTCTTAAAATACTGGATCAAAAGACATTTTTAAAGTTTTTTCTTATTGCCAAAAATTAGACTTGTTCAGATAGTGTCTCATAAAATAATATTCAAAAATAAAGAATAAAGATATATTGAAATGTTTCAATGAAGACCTCTTATTCATTAGTAGAAAACGAGAGAATTGTCTCTAGCCACTCTATAACAATAGATCACTGTTATTGGGAAACTTAAGAGATATAAAACAGTGAAAACAATAAAAAGAAAATAATCAAAAAATTCTGCTAGCTCCTTGTTGCTGTATGGTTTTAATGGCGTACTTTCCCTCTCTTTCTCCTTTTGTTTTGTTGATCGGCCATCTTTTCTAGGCTGTTGCTGTTCAGAAGGATTTATTCTTGTGGTTTTGCACTTTAACCTTAACTTTAATGTCCGGGTTTTCGTTACAATGAAATGCATCCAGTTTAGAGCAATGTGGGGTTTTGGTTTATTGTAAAGTCCCATGACAAAAATCGTTATGATAACCAATAAAAAAGCCATTGCTAATGTTACCGTGAATAAAGCCACTACAACAGAAAAAAGAAAATAAATAAATGAAGATCGCGATTCTAAGTCAGAACTAGGCTTTAATTTTAAACTATCTTAAATGCGTGTATCGGAAGGCTTACGCTCTTTTGCATGTTTAAATTGTTGGACAAAATTGTAGACGACTAAATACCTATCATGGTTATGGTGTTGATGCTTTATAATCACAGGTCATCCGATAATTGAGAACATATTTCATAAAGGTGTCATATGTTTAGACGTGTATAATAAAATTGAAATCCGATGTGGCGGCATGGTAAGTAAAATTACGACAGATAAATTAGGTGGTATGAAGGGTACAGCATCTACTTGCTACTCTACATCATGTTCCATGTGAACTCCGCGCATGAGGGTATGCAATTAACTTTACAAGTTGATTGGAAAAAGTTATAAAATGAATTACTTCCTGAACTTTCCAAACTGCAAATCCTAGCCTTTTTCTACCTAGATTAACCTAATTCTTAAATTCGACAGCAACACACCAAACAACATAATAACCAGGGATTCAGTAAGATCGTTATATAACTGATATCGCTGCATAGTTTAAAGAAATTCCAAGTTAATTTGAAAAAGTTATAAGAATAATTAAAGATGCCTATCTGAATTTTATCATTTTTGTTTTTACCTATTATTTAGATTATTTAATTTCAATGAACCAAACTTCCAAATAAACTGGAATTTTGTAAGATCTATATTTAATTTAGTTAGATGTCTAGACTAAATTTGAAGGTTTAGACTAATCAAGCAATGTGGCGTTTTGGTTTATTGTAAAGTCCCATGACAAATATCGTTATTGTGGAAGGGTGAAATTTAAATGGTGTGTATGTATATAGTTTTAACTTTCATAATTGTACTTCGATCTATATGATGTTATGGTTTTCTGTATAATAAAATATCCATTGGAACGTATTTATTGGATTTGTTTAGTAATTTACAGAATAAAATCTTATGTCAATAATAAAAGAATAAAGCATGATGTTTTGTTTATCTTTATATGCTAATTAAGGTGATGACCTGAGTTCTGGTATGTGAACCCTTTAAATGCCTATTCATTGTATCGATGGTCAGTATTGGTCACTTGGTATATTCTCATTGGTCAGTTACATCACATGTATATGTGTGGAGGGAAATCTCTTTGTTCTTAAAAGTATTCTTTTGGTTTTACTCAGCATGAAGGCAGACATTTTGAAATATACAAACTAATTCTAATTCTAATGTCCATTTGAGACTTTATACTCAGCCACTGTGTTACTTTGTCACCATATTATTCATTTAGGTATTTATGATTACTCACATATATTTAACTGTCATTTAATTAATAATTCTAGTGTATTTGAAATGAGTGATTGATTGACTGACGGATAATACAGCTAAATTGATTAAATGGTTGAAAACTATACAAAGTATTAAAAACGTTTATGAGTTAATATTTAAAACCATAAGATATTAATATAAACTCTCTGAGTAGTATTTTTCATTAAACTAGTAAATATAAACTAAAAGTAAAGTTTCATGTACAAAATGTGTATTAGTGTAATTGTGCATTTTTGTGGCACAATAGTTATATTCCTTATTTTATATTCAGGAGTTACTATCATGACTATGAACTGTTGATTCCATCCCATGAGGGGATATTGTTATTGACCTTCGCATCTAAGTGTGAGGTAAGCATTGAGTTTGGTTTTTATATGTTTGCTATCAATGCTTATTATTTTGCTTGCTTATGCTTATTTTTAGTTGCTTTGCCTTTGCTAAACATTAGCTATTTAGTTTGTTTCGTGTAGAATTTAGTTTTGTATGTAATTATATTTTTAAGGCATTAATAATAATTGAATACATGTAGTTTGTAAAATCAATAAGCGACTTAATTAAATTAGATTACATTGATATCTTGTTAGAATAACAAAATAGGAGAAAGATTAAGAACTTGTATTATTTATTTTAATTGGAAATTCATTGAGTTCATATTGTACTCATGTTATTACTTTTGAACCATTGGTTATAATTTTATATTTAATTACAGGGTCTTTTGTTTACAACTTTTTCGTTATCATAATAAACAGAATCCAACCTGAGGAGTGTTTTATTTGTGTATTAAGGCCAAGAAAACCACTCGACAACACAAGTATCTACACAACTGAAATAACGAGGTCCAATATGTAAGCCGAACTGACATAAAATCGACGAATCAATGAATTCAACAATATATAACTAATATAGGATAATGGTGTTTATTGAAAATCATACCATTCCAGACCCTTTTGTTTTCCAAATTATCAATATAATCAAACATTTACAAGTTTTGACTCGAATCCGATACCGATTCCAATAGTATATGTCAAATGTAGCTTCCGGTTGTATGTATTTTCCCCTTTAATAGGAGCACCACTATGTAAAGGAGGACATTTAACACACTATATTGTTACAGATTTATCGTGAGCATTTGACATCCCAGTTTCCCAGCATGGCAGCGACGAGACTTCATACCAGTAAGATAACTTTACCCCAAAACAATAAGTGTAATCTCAATGCATACAAACATGAACATGGACAATTTACGAGATATAACCAAGCATTTCCTAGATCAAATAGATCGAACAAAGTATAACTTTAAAGCACCAAACAAATTAGAGGTAATATCTTTTGCAAAACTTATATTGGAAAACAATGAGTTCCAATTTAATGAGACCTTATATAAACATGGTATAGGGGAACCTCAATGTTAAATATTATCACCCAATGCCACCGATCTGCATCTGTCAGCAATAATTCCACAAATCTTATACATATATCAATCTAGAAAAAAAGCATAAGTATGATTTCCAAATATCTTGACCACGGCTTCATGATTACAGAGTACAACACATCACACTTGTTCGAATACAGAAGTGACGTACTTAGATACTGATGTGTACAAAAAGGAGTGTTTTAAATCAAAAATTGTCATTAACATAATGTTACATGTCAAACCAACTGAAACTTATTAGTATTTCCCAATTACAAGTGCACATCCTTGACCTACTTTTAAAAGTATAAGAACAGAAATTAGTCGTAACATAACACACTAGAGCAATGAATCTGATCTTGATAAACATCTGATGTCTCTGGAAAATAAACTTATAGATAGAGGCTATGATAAATAAGAAACTGCAAAAAAACATAGAAGATGTGAAATACAAGAGTAAACGATGCAGTACCCTGTCAGATAATTTTAGAAAAAGGGAAATTCACTGGTAACTGAATATCTTAACAGAGCTATTAAGAAACATGTAGAATTGTCAAAGAGATGAATATTGTAAAACAATGTTCAAACATAAGCCTATCATTGCGTTTAAACGCAGTAAAAATTTAAAGAGCACCAACAAAAACAAGACTTTTTAATAGGGAGACTTTTGAGATTTGACCCTTGCTAAGATAGAACTTAGCTAAGAAAAGTCCGAAACACTTTTAATTAATTATATATATATTTACATATATTTCTATATAATTTCTAAGAGAGATTTATTTGTTTATATAATAACAGGTGATGATATGACAGAATACAACGGTAGATACTTTACAACATATGACAGAGATCATGACACTTGGTACAATTTGAATTAGCTAGTTTGAATGGAAAATACACTTCTGGACCAAGTGACAAAGCAGGCATTATATACCGAGCATGGACATCTCAATCCTTGAAGAAATCTACTATGATAATTCGGAGAGTATAAAAGACGGCGATTAAACAATAATGTCTTTTATCCTTAAAAAAAGTTAACATCAAAGTTAAAGCTGAATTTTATGCTGTCAACATTTCTTTCCTCTTTGTCATGAATACCACACAAAATAACAGATATTCATAATGTACAATCATTTATTTTCGTGAAAACCTTTTTTTTATAATTTTCGTGGAGAGCAAAACATTTCTTATTTTCGTTAATATTTGAATATGATTTTTTTTCTTCCAAAAGCGCATACAAGACTATAGAAAATATCTACGTCGATGAATGTTAGAATTCATGGTTCAACTATTTATATGAAATTTGGTTTCTAACAAATGTTAATAAACCACAATTGAAAGTCATCGAGTTACTCACAGGATGAACTAGAATAGATCAAAGCCATTGCCTAATTATTAGTTACAATTTAGATGAAGAAGTAGCAAACCAAACGTTTGTATAGTGTCGACTTTAAAAGACTAAAACTACATGTAGGTCATATACCAATGAATAAAAATCCCTTTAGTTGTTATTTTCTCTCAAATAGTACTTTATAATATCTAGATAAATTTTAATGTTTACAAGTAATCAAATAATAAAACAATATAATCTTTTTGTATTATTATGCGATAACTACCAACAAATAAATTGGAAAAATGTACTCTCTGTCAACATGGCAAACATAGAATTTGGTTTTAAGGATACCACATTGGAAATAGTACAATTACATATCAGATACTCGCAATAGATTGATCACACCATGTAAATAAAGTTATTGAAGATGTTTCACTGGGGACAAATAATGGTGTGGATAGGTTTAAGAGGATAAGAATAATTGAAAAGGAATCGATGGGCCGAAAATGTATGAATAAAGAAAAATGGAGTGCTATAAAATAGAGAACATACAAGAATAGGCAGACAAAGAATACGTGGCAATTGCTCGAGAAATTAATCAATACAGAAATAGAGGCAAGATCTGCGTTAATGCGATTGTACTCGAAAAAGATGCAGTATATGCAGTAGCTACAAAATTTTTGTTAAAAAAAATATTTCCATTGTCCGTTCCCAAAACAGGTAATGCTTAAAGATAAAAAAGTGAGGTTATTAACAAATCCAAATAGAAACCTGACCAGAGACGGACGCCCGGATGCACGGAACAGAAAACAAAAATGATCCCCATTATACATCTGTTAAACTGTTTATAAAAAAGTAAGAAAAAGATAACACATCAACGTTTTATTCAAACAGGTTTCTTTTTTCAATGATTTTCATTTACAAACATCTTTAAAAATTGATAAAGTTTACGTAGAAAGAAGTCAATTGCTGTCATATTGTGTGAAAACTATTTCTCGACATTTTTACGTGATTTTAATGGACTGTGATATTACTGCTTAGCGTAACCTCCTGTGAAACGCACAGTACAGCCACTTTTCTCAAAGATTTAGCCATGTTTTTAATGCATTCTAACTTACATGTAGAATTGTGAGATCACTCCAACAGAACTAAAATACTTACCAATACTTAGACACACTTATGACATATAATCTCTTGAAATTTCCTGGCGGCCATTACCCAAACGAGATTATTAAAACAGTTACAATCGTAAAAGGTTAGTTCCTGAAAAAGTAATAAGCCTGTACGATATTTACATTCTAGTTTTTTTTTTCAATTTTAACATATCAATGAAGATTCAGAAACAAAAACCTACAATTAATTGCGTTAAACACGTAGACAAATGCCTATTAAAAATGTTCCCTACTCGTTGACCTATCTGGTTTTTTTTACTCGATAGAAATAAAATATGTATATCTAAAGAGTACAACAGAAGACAAAATGTAAAAAAAATGCTGTTTGCTTATTAACATAATCTATAAAATACATGTATAACTTGTAATCATGTTCCATATTGATATTTGACAAATTCCTGTTCTATGAAAGCTAGCTATTGTCAATTTATGAAAATGCATATCTATGAACACAGGATACATTGATCATATGAATATTTACGAGTAAAATGTTCACTCTTTTTTTGCTGTTTATTTATAAAGATTCGTTTAAAAAGTCTTCAAAAACAATAAACCAGTAAAACAAGTATCTGAGCACGTAAAAATTACAAACGGGAAATAGTGTTTTATATAATAGAATTTTATGCGGCTGTCATATTAGTGACAGGTTTGGCTAGCTATAAACCCAAGTTAAATCCAACATTTTCTATATAAGAAATGTCTCTACAAAGTGCGAAATATATGAGAGTTGTTGTCCATTCGTTTGATGTGTTTGAGATTATGATTTTGCCATTTCCTTACTTTCAGTGTGGAATTTTTCTTGGAGTTTAGTAATTTTTGTTATTATACTTAATGTTTTTTACTTGCACAGGGGACTACAAGGACTATTTTAGAATGTTTAATTTTATTTTGAAAAACACTGTAAGTCTTTGGTTTGCTAAAATATTTTTTTTATTTTTATGCAATATCATTATAAATAAGAAGATGTGATATGAGTGCAAATAAACCGACCCTGCTTCCAAGGCACGATGTATAAAAATCTAACCATTATAGGTAAACTATGTTATTTAAATATGTCTGTAAGAGTAGCAGACACAATTTTAACTCAAAAGTATCAAACTCTTACACTACGGTAACAAAATTATAGGCAGGAACTATATATCAATTTCCAACAATGATGTAATAAAAGGGTATTTAAAGTCGTCAATAAATATATAAACATTTCACAGACTCAGTACTCTGATAAGATCAGATATATTGGGTTCCGAAAGATATCCGATTACAGATAAAGATAAAAGATTGGACTCATATCTTGACAGGTAAGTTGACAGTAATATTTGTGTAATACTTTTTGTAAACTTTTGTATAATAAATATTGTTAAATTTTATTATTGATTTGTGTCTTTTGTTGGCTACAATTTAAAAGTGATTTCTGGCCGTAACAGAAAGTTTTAGTGTTGAATTGGACATTCCAATAAAAGGGCGAGTTTTGGCTAGCCTCGAATCAGGTTCAACCTACCATTTTTTTCGTAAAATGTCCTGTACCAAGTCATGACAATGACAGTCTCTATCTTATAGGTCGTTTATCTGTGCGTTGCATTGTCGTTTTTGTGTTGCACTTCAGTGTTTCTGTTGTTTCGTTGTTTTTCTCTTTTATTGATGTGTTTCCCTCGGTTTAAGTTTGTAATCCGGACTTGTTTTCTCTCAATCGATTTATGACTTGTGGACAAATGTAAACTACTGTTGCCTTTATTTGTGAACAAAATCAACAAACGACAACTACTGACATCAGGTTACCAAATGTCACCAAAAGCAATTCAACAACACACAACTACGTATAAAAATGTATCAGATTTTCGTGCACTTGAAATTCGAATTGAATAACGCTTTACCAGAGATATATACATGAGTTATTTATCTCTGGTTTAACTTACTAAGTTCGTAAGATGTCCAAAAGTCCTTTTTAAGTAACAATATTGTAGAGCAAACAGAACACACCCACAGACACACACACACATGAGCTGCTAAAAAGGGGCGAAATATACTCGCTGTTACGATTACTTTTTATACTACACAAATTTCATTTTAAAACCGAACATGTATTCCTCTGAATAGTATTATCCTTCCACCTTAACAATTGCACTGTCACTAGAGAATACAAGCAGAATAAAATAAAAACACACATGAAGGATTTAAAGGGGACCGAAACATTTTTATAATTCACGTAGACATGAACGCTATAAAATATTGCATATTAATCTGCTTTAATATGTCCACATTTTATCCTCTGTACTATGTGTGGTCTTTGATTTTAGCAACTGCAAGAGCATGATATATTTAGTATTAAACATGGAAGTGTTTTAACGGTATCTTAGGCAAATACCAGAAAATGAAAGAAGGATAAAAGGTCCTATAATAAAGCAGTTGTTGACTTTTGATCTTAGTTGATACATACGATGATTTATCAACCCGATATATATGCATTCACCCTCGAGCCGTTGGCCTCATTGAATATCATATTTCTTGGGTAAATTAATCATTGTATTAACACCATCAGAAGTCAATTATTGCATAATATCCAATTGTCAAGAGTTGCTCAACTTATTTATGTTACGGTCAACACACCTATTGTGTTCATTGCAATTTTTTATCAAGCCAATTGCACATTACAGTATGACGTTAATTTCATTTTCCGGTGTCAAACTTTAGCATCAACCTTTTGAAAACCTTTTTGTACGCTTCAGAATGTAATACAAATTGTTAAAACGAAGAAAAGGTGAAAAGTGCGAGTGTTTTGTATATTATTGAAGCAAACCCATGTCCGTTGCCATAACAAAAATGTGCATAGTCTTAACGTTTGAACGTTATCAATAAACTAAGGAAAAGCCAATGGAAATGTCGTAATATCGTCTCATAATGCTGGATTAGCGAATCGAATTAACCATTTAACGCAGTTTTTCATATAACATTTTCGTATCACCTTCCGTCTAGTGTGTTGCGAGATATATCTCTTCGTGCAATAAATATATAAAAGGACACCGCGGTAATAGAAAATGAAGTATATAGTATCATATGAATGGGAATATGATAATTGATACAGCTATGATTATATATTTATTTTTTACTCAAACATGACTTTTGTTACATAGATCAAGGCAAAGAGTGCAAAGATATTGAGGGTGTCAATCTGGTATATACACTATTTCACCTGACCAAATCTACACATTCAAGGTGCTGTGTGAGGATGAGAACTGGACGGTAAGAATAATTATTTTTTCTAGAACCGTTTTCTCATTTTGATGAAAAGTTTTATCAAATAACAATATTTATTGAACTGTAGTTAACAGTACGAAAAGAAGCGAACACTGTCATATGACGACAAAGATATACAATATACCTTTTGTCACATTTTGGCTTCTGTAAATATAGTCAATAAAACTCCCATATGAACTATTAAAGCTCTTACTTTACTGTGCCTCGAACTTTTCGGAGTTTAAATTAATATTCTACCTCTCCCCCCAAGAAGAGGCGTGGTTTGTGAATCAGCTGTATTTACAAAAAAAGTACTGATCATCCACCTCTATGGCAATCTGATACGATGCTAGCTTTAAATTATGTCTGTGCAAAAAGCCGACCCAGAAACGCAATATAATATATATACATTTTATGTAAAATGAATTTTTTAGGTTATTCAAAAACGTTTTGATGGCTCAACAGAATTTTACAGAAATTGTGAAGATTACGAACATGGATTTGGTGATCTAAATGGGGAGTTTTTACTAGGTCATTTTTTTTGTATTTGTATTTATTTATACGATTTAAAAAAAAAGGACAACACAGAAAATTATGTATTTCTGACAAATTGATGTGCACTTTAGTTATAGTGGGAAATATTACATTCCAGAGAGATAATACATTACATTACAAATAACAAATATGAAATTTGTTAGATGGAAAGTTCTTGCATCAGGATAAGGTATTGTTTAAAGATACAGCTAAATATAAGCAGAGAAGCAAATTACTGTTTTAATTGATTGCTGGAAATACGTTTAACGTCTCCATAATGAGTCACTCTTGTAAAACAATTAATAAGATTAATCCAATTTATGTTCGGGAACGCGATATTTAATGAAAGTCCAATAGAACTTATCGCTTTTCGGAATATGCAACATTTGTACAGATATTTGTTACCTCTCATGACGTCAAAATGCGGACACGTAGTCATTAGGTGTATGAAGCTTTAATTTGCATAATTATTTTTTTCACTCAACAGGAAACAGGTTCATTTCATTACTGACCTCAATTGGAACACACGAGTTAAGAATAAATCTAGAAGACTGGAACGGAAATAAAAGATATGCTAATTTCCAGAATTTCAAAATTGACGGTGCATCGGACAAGTACAGACTTCACATAAGTGGCTATTCAGGCGATGCAGGTAAACATTTATGTAATTATACATGTATATATTTTTCTTTAATTCTTACCCGATCAATCCTTTTCATAACCTGTTGATTTTTTGTATTCAATAAACGTTGTTCCGATTGATCTCAGTTTGATATTGGTCAAAATTCGATTGTGACGTCTAATAAATAAACTCATCATAGATACCAGGACTAAATTTAGTATATACGCCAGACGCGCGTTTCGTCTACAAAAGACTCATCAGTGACGCTCGAATCCCAAAAAGTAAAAAATGCCAAATAAAGTACGAAGTTGAAGAGCATTGAGGACCAAAAATCCTAAAAGTTTTGCCAAATACAGCTAAGGTAATCTAGGCCTGAGGTAGAGTTTTCTGGCGTTCCTCTGAAATTCCCATTGTGAGGTTATAAAAAAGGCGACCATGTCTGATGACGTCACTTTAAAAAGTTACATAATTTTGCAGATAATTTAAAAAAGAAGGATAATGGTTGTCTCTATATCGTCTACAATCATTTGAAGAACAGAGTCCATCACCAAATCTCGTGCAATACGACAGTTACAGTGTACATTTTAAATATTTAAAACGCTCAGCGAGCCTCGCGTTTTAAATTCGAGTGGATAAATATAGTACCACACTTAAGGGCAAACGATACAGTTTTGATCCCGTATTTACAAGTTGATAATCATTTGCATATAGGCTATTTTTTGCTTGATTACATCAAATATGTCATAAAAATTAAACCTTCATGTGCTACTTTTTGAGTTAAATGAGGTCGAAATTTTGTATATTTGCTCAAAATTCGGATTTGTGGCCGTATTTTCCCTTTCGAAAAAAAGACATCTTTTTTTTTTGTTTTAAAAGATAAACACAAATTGTTTTTTTGTTAAATAATTTGTAATTTCCCGTTATATAAGTATTCTAAAAATTTATGCATTTTTTTGTTCAGAAATAACTCATATTTATCAAATGGTCATGCATTGAGAAAAAAAACGTAATTTTTTGCTGTATATTTTGTAAAATTAACAAAATTGCACTATTTACAGTTTTATCAAATTTGGTCCACATCATCTCCTTGCAAAATGAAACAAACTTTGGTTTTAAAAAATGGGGGTCCATTCACTCGTTTTCAAACTAAATCAGTTTGAATGATAAAAATCAGTCGAAAAATGCATCTTTTCCCGATATGTCATAGTTTGACGTGGGGAAAATAACATTTTACGTTAGCAACGTCATTACCTCCCGTGTAACTGTATCGTATGCCCTTAAAAATAAATATTAATGTTTGGTGTTATGAAATGCACTGAGTTATAAATTCATTACGACCAAAATGATTGAACTCCGATAAAGTGGTCAAGCAACTCTTTATTAAAGGCCATCTGCGCGTTTACAAATGCAATGTTTCTATAGGTGGTCGTATTAGTGTGCGCACACTGGTCCGTCGACTTCATAGAGGCAATCGAATGGTAAGTCGTGTTGTCAAGAGACATGCCCTAACAGGCAGGCACTGTTTCGGCAGGTTCCAATAGAAAAATGACGATGTATGCTTGAACTTGAGAAGCTGGCAAAACGCTCATTGGTCAAATGAGAGACGGATTATGTTTCGACCAGTAGACGCCATAATACGAATTGCGCGGGGAAATAAAACGGTCTATGACCAATCCAACATTTGACCAATGATTTCTGTCGGTTCTGGTGGTGTTACAGTACGGGGTTGCTGCTTATACCTGGATGCCATTGGCTGAAATCTCAATCGCGGAGACCCACTTTTACATAATTTTGTCGATTTAGAAGTGGCAATTATTGATGAATGGCTTAAATTTCCTCAACTAAAGTTTTCAAGGCTTGTAACGAGTATCATGACGTCGGATTTAAAACTGTTTCGGAAGAGAGGTTGTTACACATGCTTATGACTCAAATATTGACATTAAATTTGTCGAACATACCAAAGATTATTTGTAGAAAATTTTAATGATGTTGGGTTATTAATTGTTGTAAAAAAGTAAAATCACAGTGAAACTTAAATTCCGTTTCTGATTTGTGTAATTTACACTATTTCTATGAACGTTAAACCTTAATGCATAGAACCGTCATAAGTGACCAAAATTATATTTTTTGTTTGTTTATGGTATATGTTAGCAAAATTGCTACATGGATGTTTTCTTTTTTTTCAAGGAATAATTGATTTTTAATTGGAAAAATTTCGATGGAATACATATAGGTGGTGCTTAACTTTTGGTGGACTGTATATATCGGTGTTGATACATGGGTTCTGATATTATATGGAAGAAACAAAATTGTAGAACGGTACTGATACAAAATGAATAAAGATACAGTCTTTCGACAAATGAAAAAAGCTTTCTTTTAGATTTTGACTTTGTTAAACTTATATACATAGTTTTCCTGATTGTATATTATCGCAATTTCGAGACGATCATTTATCTATTTAGTTTCTTCATAGTCTTTTTCCTTATGATACATTAGAAGTCTCTACATAATTAGAATACCAACGTCCAATTTGTTAGCCGACATGATGTTAAATAGACGAATCAGTGAATTAAACTATACATTACTAAGAGGGTACGAAATATACCAGAGGGAAATCAAACTCATAGATCAAAAACAAACTGACAACGCTATGACTAAAAAATTATCCCTGAAAGTAAAGCAAAAAAGTTATATAGCAAAAAAAATAATGGTTGTATAATATCATGCATCAATTGAAGATAAAAATTCAGGGCTCTGTGTTGAAGACCGTACTTTGACCTATAATGGTTTACTTTTATAAATTGTGACTTGGATGGATAATTGTCTCATTAGCATTCATACCATATCTTCTTATGTATATATGTATTAAAAAAGAATGCATCATTTACTTAAAACCACATTACTTACAAACAGCATGAGTTTAGATTCTTCAAAATTATGAGAAAAGAGTACAATATTTGTGTCAATTTTCACGTGATGGTATGACAGAAGACAACGGTTATTACATGTACTTTTCAAAAAATTGGTTTAAACAAAAATAAATTTCTAATGCGATTTCGATTGCAATAAAAAAAAAAGAAAAGTGTGTGAACGCAATTGCATTCGATTCGAATTTAATTCGAAATAAAAAACGTGTGAACGAGAAATTAAATTATTTTTCATTTTATTGGAAAAGTACAGAAAAATGCATCTTATGTTCTTATTCAAGACTTCAAACGAACATAAAGCATACATAAAGTAAAACTCAACACCGTTAGCTCGCCCCGACAGCACAGAAAGCTTATTGTATTATAAACAATAAACAAATGTCCAATTTGCTGTCATCGATCACATATAAACACAATCTACAATAGAAAAATGTTCTATAAGTTGAAGAAAAAATTTCTTTACAGTAATACTTACATGTATCTTATCAACTATTTACTACTTAACATACTATTTACATTCTTATGAAGTCTTAAAAAAGGGTGGGTGGGTGGGTGGTAAACGAACTTTTACTGTCGGATAGGCGAACCTCGAATGACAATTCTAGACTTTCTTATTATAATTTTAGCGCTAAAATTCAAGCATGAAGTTATCATGATTGATATGACTTAATCAGGTAATAACTTACTGATTGTCCAATCAAATCAAACATAAACATGTTTTGATTTAAACACACATGCTAAAAGTAAACAAATACACGTGTTCCCGAGTAACCTTTATAAATACATTTATGTTCTTATTCAATACACCAAACGAACATAAAGCATTTATAAAGTAAAACTCAACACCGTTATTTGGTTATCAGCTCGCCCCGACAGCACAGAAAGCTTCGATTGATAAAGAAGGGACATATGGAAAAAGGGGGGGGACAAACAATTTATATTACAAGCCTAAATTCTTAGATACTGACTATCTGTATAGTATACTCTCTTTATCATAACCATCTTTGGTTTTATCACTTTTCCATCTCCCGTGTTTCTTAAACAACCGATCATCTATTCCAGCTTCTGCCGTAGCTCCTCCTGACTTCAAACTATGTCAGCCAAACTGTTGTTTATCAAGACCTAAACTGTCAAGTGCAGATAACAATAACTCTCTGGCTCTGGTGTAAGAAATTTGACTACTCTTTCTTAGTTTGTATATGTTCATAGATTTACAATAACATATAGATATAAAGATGAACTCATTCGATTCTTCAGGAATGTTAGCTAACTTTAGATAACGCTGACGTACATCTACCGGGCATGTAATATTCCATGTTTGTGAAATGACAACATCTATCCCTTCCCTTTATACGTCAGTTTCACTCTTGACTAAATAAAGTGTAAGGTAAGTAGGGGAAAACTGTATATCAGACCTTCTCAAGTTAGCTAACTCGGAGAATCTTAAAAAAAACCAGCATAGGCTAATAAACACATACATGCTATGCTTACATCTTTTAAATTAGTATTATTAGCATATTTACGTACAATATTTTTCAAAATATGTGGTGGGATAGGTTCCTTTTTTGACAACTGAATGACCTATTTTTCTATGAGCCCCTTCAAGAACAGATTCGACTAGATTATTTTCACTAGGATCAATTTAGCCAGCTAATTTGTGTGCCCATTTAATGGCGTAAAAAGCATCATTTAATTTTGAAACAGATTTTGCAGTTTCAGACAAATGAATTAAATATAAAGAAATATGTAAATGAGATGCCGGCAATGGTGAAAAGAATATTGACTAGACCACTTACACCATGAATTGAAGGCATGTCTATATTTCTTCTTAGTACTCTCAGCCTTGGATGAAAAAAGGAATTCTTGTAACTGGTTGAACAAACTCCTGATATTATTATTAAAGGCAACTTGTGAATTAAAGTCAGACAACTGTCCTACTGGAAAAATATCTGAAAAACGTAAAATTGCAAAAGCATTTTATAAACATATACAGAGGACGAATTATTCGCATATTTCAAATATCTATACACAGAGTAAAATATAATGTATATTCAAATATTTCTACGCCAGCTACAATATCCTTGTAGATACTAGGGCCATGTACTGTAAAAAAATGACCATGCCTGCTACAATATCATTATAGATACTAGGGTCATGTCAAATAAAAAACCATGCCTGCTACAATATCATTACCGATACTAGGGACATGTCAACATAAACAACCATGCCTGCTACAATATACATATATATATATATATATATATACTAGGGCCACGTCACAAACAGACCATGCCTGCTAAAATATATTTACATATATTAGAGCCATGTCTAAGATGCATCTAGCAAAACAGCCAAAACTGGCGAACCAAACGGTTCAACTCCGAATATCATATTCTTATTCGAACCTTGTTTATAAATACCATCAGTATTTTTAAACACAATAACATCTTTTACGTAATTTTGAAAAATCAAATGTTTATCGAATATCAAAGGCCAGAATGCAGCCGAAGTCCACTTAGGCACAACTAACGTGCCTCGAGCTTTACAAGCTTTAATGTGTTTAATCGATCTAATCACAAGATTAATTGGTGGAACTAGCCAATTATTGTCATTCGTCCGAACTTATAAAATAAGGAGTTAAATCTCATAACTTTTCTATTTTCGACACTTGCAAATCTTTCAATCAAATAAGGACCCCACATATCATTTACAAAATTGCAAAATATATGTGTGACTCCCCAGTCCTCGATATCAACCATTTTACTGATATAATCAGCTTTTTTATTTTCTTTTCTTGGAATCCATTGAATATCAATTGAGATTCCTTTTTCAATGCAAAATGAAAAAAAATTTTGCTAAAATATGAAGGTTTTCTTTCATACTTCCCGAATTAACTATTTTGACAAAATTTTAATTGTCAGTAAACCACTTTATAGTTTTTCCTGTGAAGCTGTTCTTAAAAGAAAAAGGGCTATATATATAGCTTTCAGCTCTCCAGGTGGAGCTTTGCACTGTTTCACTACATGTCCACATCTTATGGGAAATCTTATTTTCTAATTCAACGGTTTATGCACCGACCGCAATATTACTAGCATCTGATTAAAAAAAATGTATATGACAGCAGAAGATTTACTGTAATGACTTAATTTACGATAGTTAATCATAGTGACATTTTCTTACCAGAACTTGAACTCTGATAAAACGACGGGTTTGTACCCTGTAATGGGAATATCCCATCCGATTCTACTTTTAATTTCCATGTAACAGAACTTTGACATGATTCTAGCCACATTTCCGATTACGGGAGTCATTGAAATAATTATGCCTACCCCTTGAGCTAAAGATCTAGCTGTAACATAGGGAAATTTATGGAACGCCACAGCTGTCTTATGTAGAACTCTGATATTACTTGATGTTGTTTTGTCTTTACTTAATATGGTTTTGACATTACGTAATGATGTTTCAATATGGATAGTCATTACTTAATGATATTTCGATATTACACGATATGGTTTCGTTTTGACTTGATATAGTTTTGTCATTACTCGATATTGTTCTGTCATTACTCGATGTGGTTTCACCATTATTTAATATGGTTGTGTAATTAATCAATACGGTTTTAATATTACTTGATGTGTATGTGACTTAACGTAATGTAGTTGTTTCATTACATGATGTGGTTTTGTTATTCCGTAATGATGATTTGTCTATTCTTTATATGGTTTTAACATTACGTAATGAGGTTTACAATTTTACACTATTTGATGTGTTTGTTTCATTATTTGATGTGGTCTTGTCATTCTTTGATGTGGTCCTGTCATTCGTTGATGTGGTTATCCCATTACTTGATGAGGTAAAACCACGTGACCAATTCGGAAAAACCTGTTCTATTTTTAGATAGATTTCCATGTTGTATGATCTAATTAGTGTTCAAATTAAAATTCGGGTTACTGTTTGAGTTAAATTTTGAGTTAATTTTCGAATTCAAGTCAATCATGCTTAGAATTAAATTTCTAGTTAGCATTGAGTTTTGAGTTGGACTTCGAGTTTGAGTCACATTTAAAGGCAGAGTTCTAGTTACAACTTTCAATTTGAGTCACTTCTTGAGGTAGAATTTGAATTAGATTTGAATTTAAGTCTCATTTAGATTAATTAAGATTTCGAGTTGAAATTTCAAGCTATTTCATATGTCTTTTTGAGTTCGTAATTAAGTTTTCTATCGCGGAACAGGGGCTTTTGCTCGGGCTTCCGAAAAGACTGCTCCGGTATATGCTTACTAAATAAACAATGTTGCAGTATACAAAACGCAACATAGAGATTGAAATAAAGTTAGATGTGGTGTGATTGCTAATGCAACAACTATCCACCAGAGTGTAAATGTAGTGGATGTAAGACATCATATATAGGCAACCGTACAGCCTTCAACACTCCGTATAGTCAGCTACAAAAGGCCACTATGCACTATGTGAAAAAAAACCTATTTTTTAACAGATTTCACTATGTCGTTTGTGTAGTGTGCTTTGAATGGGTATCGCCAAAGTTAAAGTTCGAATTAAAGTTCGAGTGCTTGTTCAGAGTTATTTGGTATGAAAAAGGGGAACCGCAGATAATAATAAAAATTATAAAATCCTAAAATAATTACAGTATTTCGGACATAATTAGGATATCCCCAAACCACTTGGTCCTGTTGTTTGATCCGAAGTTCTAAAATAGAAGCAGTATTATAATAAATTTATAAAATAGTCCACGGAACGCCTGATATTTTTTTTCTGTAAAAGCGTAATGTTGATCGTGTTACATAATTGTGTAACAATACCCTGAAGCCAATAAATGACCATGTCTACTGTGAAATAACATGTATCCGTCAGGGGTTAATTTCATAGTTTGACAATTAACCACAGACTAGTGATTACTCGATAACCAGACGACTATGTAACCGGCCTACAGCTATAGACATTTGTATGGACCATTGGACTATAAAAGATCCCTCAATGGAATACAAGGACAGAATTCGATTAGACCACTATTCGATTAGGACAGATTGATAACGGAGATTCCGCCAAGGTCTCCCCCCTCGTGGGTAGGCTGAAACTCATGCGCTTAATATCCGAAATACTCTAACAGGAACGAACAGTTATACCACTATACGATCACGTGCCCGTGTGAGATATTGAACATTCGAACAATTCAACTTTAAAGACAGTTTGTGAACATTCAAACAATTGAACTTTAGAAACATTCTTGACTTTGTAATTACATAATAAAATATATTTAATAATTACTGACTTCGTCACAATCGGCTGTACATTCATCGGTCAAAAAATAAAAAAAATGTTTTTCGGTAGATGTTTTTTCTTGATATTGAAGAAAGACTCCTATACAAGTTTTAAAACACTTCATGGAAGTAATAAATTTATCATGTCAAAACAGTTTAATTCGGTTTTATTTAACTAAAGCAAAACTGTATGGTTTTCAACAATGAGCAAAACCCATAACCCATTGTAAGCTATAAAAGGTCCCGAAATGACGCCACTTTCGACGACGTTGTTGTGTCTTACTGACGCTACATTGATGTTGCGGACTCGACACAAAGCGAAGGACTACTGTGAAAGTACATTTATTCGTGGGGTACCAATTTTCGTGGTTTTCGTGGATGACATTATCCACGAATTTAAGTGTCCAACGAAATAAAACAATTATTGTCCAAATCAAGACATGGAAAGATCCTCATCGGTAGGATTGACTACTGGTATGATCTAGAGAATATATTGAATAACGCGAAATATGATAATACTTTAATAGCAGTCACAGAACTACAACCGCATGCAGGATATTACCCATTTAATCTTTAATATCCTAAACTGTACAACTTTTGATCTTTTGATTCTCATAAAAAATATTTTTGATATATGAAAGTCAGATTTCCGGTATTGATATGCTGTATGATAAAGTGTTCATTTTATATCCTCATAGTTCTCGTACATATTGGAAATAATAATGTCATGCCGGGCTTGATTTTGATAAAATTATTTGACAATTCAAGATACGTTTATAGCAATTGTTTATGTAACTGTTTTCTTTAGGTGACATGTTTATTGCCTAATTAACATCTTTGATGGTCTTTAATCTGTTGATCACTTTATCATGGGTTAATAAGTGTTATCACCACGATTTACACGGGTCAATGTTTACTTTGCAATTTCCTTCAATCCAGACTATTTTGTTACCTTCGTTTCTAAAGGCTTTAATTTTTCAATTTTTTTTTTAAACCTAAAATCCACGAATTTAAAAACCCACGAACATGTAAATATTGCTCAAACCACGAAAATTGATACCCACGAATTAAAGTACTTTCACAGTAATACTTTTTATACGCCCGTCAAAATTTTGACGGGACGTATTATGGTATACAAATATCCGGTGTCCGTCCGTCTGTCCGTCCGTCTGTCTGTCCGTCTGTCTGTCCGGCGTAAAAATGTCGCACCGTAACTTGAGAACGACTTATCTAAATTTCATGAAACTTTATATAGTTGTTTTTTATGATGGTCAAATGATCTGTATACTTTATGGTGATAATAAGATTTAAACTTTTTGAGTTACGGCACTTTGTAACTAAAACAGGTGTGTGTTTTTTTTCACATGTCACACCGTATCTCAAAAACGATTTTTGAGAATTGCTTAAAACCTTACACACTTCTTAGTTATATTAATCTTAATATCTGTTTACTTTTTGGTGATGATTCAAAATTTCATTTTTGAGTTATTGAGTATTTTGTAAAAAAGGGGGAGGGTTTTTTTACATGTGGCGCCGTATCTCAAAAACGATTTATGATTATTGCTTAAAACTTTACACACTTCTTTGTTATATTAATCTAAGGATTTGTATACGTTTTGGTGATGATTCAAAATTTCATTTTTGAGTTATTGAGTATTTTGTAAAAAAAGGGGAGGGTTTTTTTACTAGTCGTGCCGTATCTCAAAAACGATTTATGATTATTGCTTAAAACTTTACACACTTCTTTGTTATATTAATCTTAAGATCTGTATACTTTAAGGTTATGACTCAAAATTTAATTTTTGAGTTTTTGAGTATTTTTCAAAAAAGGGGAGGTTTTTTTTTACATGTAGCGCCGTATCTCAAAAACAATTTATGATAATTGCTTGAAACTGTACACACTTCTTTGTTATATTAATCTAAAGATCTGTATACTTTTTGGTTTGATTAAAATTTTTTATTTGAGTGATATTTGTAAAAAAAACAGGGTGCCGGGGGGGGGGGGGGGGGATTTCACATGTCCCGCCGTGTCTCAAAAACAATAAATGGTTATTGCTTAAAACTTTTATATTAATGTAAAGATCTGTATACTTTTTAGTTTGGTTCAAAATTCAAAATTTTATTTTAGTGATATTTGTAAAAAAAAAAAAAACAGGGTGTGGGGGGGGGGGGGGGGGGGAGGTTACACATGTCCCGCCGTGTCTCAAAAACAATAAATTATTATTGTTTTAAAACATTCTCAAAAACTATTGATGATTATTGCATAAAACTTCCACACAAGACGTAGGGCGTGTCAATACGAAACCATATCGTGTAATATCGAAATATCATTAAGTAACGACTATTCCATATTGAGTTATATTAAAACATCATTACGTAATGTCAAAACCATATTAAGTAAAGACCAAATATCATTAAGTAATAATAAAACAACATAAAGTAATATCAGAGTTCCACATAAGACAGCTGTGGCGTTCCATAGAAATTTAGTCAAAATGACATTCAATGAGGAAATCAAATCGTCAACTCGACGTTAAGTAATAGATAATTTATATTCTTTCGAGTTCCAAACTATTCCCACCCATTCTAACTCGGTAACAGGTTTAAAAACAGACTTCTCCTCGTTAATAAGGAAACCAGCATCAATCAAAGACCTTTCCACGAAGGACGATTGCTCATAACATGTATTTTCATCTGGACTCATGCCAAATCCATCATCTAAATACAAAACAACTTTTATACCGTGTTCACGCCAAAATTTTACTAGTGGCCTTAAACATTTAGTAAAAATGTACGGACCGGTAGTAATTCCGAAAGCCAAAACAGTATAGCAATAAAATTGACCTTCCCACTGAAAACCTAAGAAAGTCTGCTGCTGTGAGCATATGTCCAAGTGAAAAAAACCAGACTTTAAATCCAACTTATACAGATACATATCTTTGTCAAAATATTGTATAGCTAACTTCCAATATTCAAATTTTATATTTTCACGCTTTATGTGTTTATTCAATTGATTCATATATAAAATAAGTCGTTTCTTACCGGACTTTTCAGAAGCAACACTCATTGAATTTTCCACATATGGTCGAAAAGGCACTTTAATTACGCAACCTATTTAAACTAAATCTTCAATTGACTTTGTGAGAAATTCGGTTTTCTGCCGTGCTGATCTAGTATTTCTGTGGTACATTTTTAACGGTGTATCTATAAATGGGATAACATAACCATTTGTTATTGTATCAAGCAGAAAAGGACAAGCACCTATATTTTCCCAATACTTTACATGACAAGCTAATCTACCTTTCACCCCTTTTAATTTGTGATGTAACTGACAATTTTCAAAATATTGAACTTGTTCTAAAAAGATTCTGTATGATCGTTATCAGAAAACATGTAGAAAATTGGTCATTAATAGTGTCTAAATACTTATCATTCACAATGACTGAAGAGTAAAGTTCAGGCTCTTCTTTACTACTTCTGGTAGGTTGTGGAGTTGCAGTTTGATGACCTGAGGCTGGCGGGAAGAGGACATTTTTTTCTCCAGTGGCCTTGCTGCTTGCAGTAGTGGCACATGTCGATTGAGCAAGGCTCACGCCTTGCGAAGCTCCCACGAAAGGGCTGTTGCTGATTACGATGATAATGCTGAGCTTAAGCAGGGTATATACGTAACCATATGATTCCGCAGGTTGTTGACGAGGCGGATTTTTAAGGTAAAGTTGCTGGCGAGATTTAGACTTCTCCTTGGAGGTACGGATAGCTTTAGTCTCAGCTTGTCGTATCTTTCTCTCATTTTCATAATCTGAAGCCACGGCATTGGCTTCGTATTCCCTAACGGTACCCCAGCCAGCAGGGGAAGAATCAGCTATGCGAATTTTCTTATTACGGCTTTTGATCTTATCAGTTATGTCAAGAACTAATCTATAGGCTTGTGTATTAGAGTTAGGGATGAATTTTGAAAGTTTGTTAACAGTGTCTAATAATTCCTCGTTAAAGGGGTACTGAATTATGTTTCCTTCCCCCTTAAATTTTAGATTGACGTTCTCCTTAATTTTTTCTTAAGGCAATCTTGTTCTTGTATGAGTTCAGATTTCAACTCACCTAATTTGCTGTCTAAAATTGTCTTAAAAAGCTCCACAGTATCTACCAAATCAGACGACTTATCAGCTGCTTTATGAATATTAGGTGGCGGTATACTATTATCTCCTTCAAGTAGTATGTCTTCATTCAATTCCAGACGTGGAGAAGATTCGGATATTTTATCTAGTGTCGATTTACGAAAACGAACCTTTACTGTCGGATAGGCGAACCTCGAATAACAATTCTAGACTTTCTTATTATAATTTTAGCGCTAAAATTCTAGCAAATTAAAAATAAAAATGTTTTGATTTAAACACACGTGCTAAAAGTAAAAATTCACGTGTTCCCGAGTAACCTTTATAAATACATTTTTATTCGAAACTAGATTTGTTACCATGCTTACAAACAACATGAACTTAGTTTCTTCAAATTATAAAAAAAGTATAATATTGATTTTTTAAATTTCAGGTGATGGTATGACAAATTACAACGGTTATTACTTCTCAACATATGACAGAGATCTTGACAGAGTCTCCCGTTTGAATTGTGCCAAAATAATGAATGGTGCGTGGTGGTTTAGTAATTGCTGGACTGGAGCTTATTTGAATGGGAAATACACCTCTGGAGGAATAAAATACAATAAATGGAAATATCAATCGTTGAAGAAATCTACAATGATGATTCGGAAAGTATAAAAGATGGCGATTAAACGATAATGTCCTTATGTGGATACGCATTAACAAAATATATACATCATAGTTTACGCTAAACTCGCTATGTTTTGAAGATTTGTTTCTTCTTTATCATGAATACCACACAAAATGACAGATATTCATGATGTATAATCATTATTTTTGTAAAAAACACAATTTTCGTGAATAGCAACTATCTTTCATTTTCGTTAATATTTGATTATGAGTTTTTTTCCAAATCTGAATACAGGACTGAAGAAATATTATACGTCGATGAATTTTGGATTTCGTGGTTCAACTAGTTATATGACCTACACCAAATTTGGGTCTTACAAATATGAATAACCCATAGTTGTAAGTCAGAGAGTTACTCACAGGATTATCACAGGGATTATCTAACCGCCATGAACTAAAATAGATCAAAGCCATTGCTTAATTACTTGTTACAAATCAGATGCAGTAGCAGCAAACTCAACGTTTGTATAGTATCGATAGAAAATAAATGGATGTATTATGTCTTATATAGATATAGGAAGATGTGGTATGAGTGCCAATGAGACAAGTCTCCTTCCAAATAACAATTTATAAAAGTAAACCATTATAGGTCAATGTACGGCCTTCATCACGGAGCCTTGGCTCACACCGAACAACAAGCTATAAATGGCCCCAACATTACTAGTTAAAAACCATTTAAACAGGAAAACCAACGGTCTAATCCATATAAAGAAATATGTTTACAAGTTATCAAATAATAAAACAATAATATTTTGGTATTATTATGCGATAACTACCTACAAATAAATTGTGAAAATGTACTCTCTGTCAACATAACAAACATATAATTTGATCTAAGAATAATATATTGGACATATAATACAATCCCATATCAAATAATACTCGCAATAGATTGATCACAAAATGTTAATAAAGTTATTGAAGATGTTTCATTGGTGGCAAATGATGGTGTGGATAGGGTTAACAGGATAAGATTAATGAAAAAAGAAACAATGGGCATAAAATTTGCGAAAAAAGAAAAATGGAGTGATATAGAATAAAGAACATACAAGAATAGGCAGACAAATCAAAGATAACTTTGCAATTGCTCGCGAAATTGAAGAATATAGAAATAAAGGTCTACCCCGAATTAATATCTACGTTAATGCGATATACTCGAAATAGCTGCAGTAACAAAACAGATGATCCCCTTTTCTTAAACAAAATTGATAAATATGATTTAGCTTTTTTTGCTGAAACACACATCGGATATGAGTCCAATATTCATAGAATAGGTCCTTTCAATTGTTATAATGTATGTAGACCTAAAACTAGGGCAAACAACAGATTTTTTGGTGGGTTGGCAGTCTTAGTTAAAAAAAATATCAAACCTTATGTAAAAATTCTCAAAAACCTTATACTGACATTATGTGGATAAAGTTAGAAAAGGATTTTTTCGGTTTTCAAAAAGACTTGTATATGTGTGTAGTGTATAACCCAACCTCAATGTCATCATATACTCAGGGACTCGACCGGGACATTATTGAATGTTTAGAACAGGAAACTGCAAAATATATGAAAATGGGTAATGTTTTACTGTGTGGTGATTTTAATGCAAGAATTGCCAATTCCCCTGATTATATTTTAAATGATGATCAATCTTATTTTCCTCTTTTTAATAACTACCCAATTGATAAGCAAATCTTCAAAAGACAAAGCAGTGATACAACAATTGATCCAAGGGGAAAGAGTCTACTAGATCTCTGTATTCTAAACCAGTTAAGGATACTAAATGGTCGAGTCCTAGGGGATGTTTTTGGAAAGTACACATGTTATACGCCAAACGGCAGTAGTGTGGTTGACTATGTGATGGTGTCGGAGAGTATTCTGGATCAAATTATATATTTTTATGTTCACAACTTCATGCCTACTATTTCAGATTGTCATTGTATACTGGAATGGGAAATGTCAAGTAAATTTACTGTTGATGATAATGATTGTAATATTAATATGTTTGATAAATCTCCAAACTTCATATGGTCAGATGAATCACCTTCAAACTTTCAGACAGCTTTATTATTACCAGATATACAAACACAAATTGATACATTTAATAAAATTATAATCAAAGAGTCTCAATCCTCTGTCGATGAGCCTGCATTTTTGCTACTAATTCTTTAAAAAGAAATAAACTAAGAAATAAGAAAAGAAAGACAAAAAAATGGTTTGATGGAGATTTGTGCCATCTCCGAAACAAATTAATAAGTTATGGTAAAATATATTCAAAATTTCCTTCTGACCCAATAGTGAGAGGTCACTATTGTAAGCTGAATAAGCAATATTCTAAACTTAGAAAATTTAAGTATAAAGAATATAGAAAATCACTTGTTGAGCAGTTACAGAATCTACATGATGATAATCCTAAATCATATTGGAAGTTAATTAATGATTTAAAAAATAATGATAATAAGGATCATAGTTCTGCTGTGGCACCATCTGCGTGGGTTTCACATTTCAATGGATTATATCAATTACTTGATTCATTCAAAGAAAGAGTGGCTAAGTTGGAAAAAAAGCTAGATAATCTTGAAAAAAATGTTTGTTTTAATAATCTTGATAAAATTATAACAGAGAGAAATTTCTTTTGCCATTTCTAAACTACATTGTAACAAATCACCAGGATTGGATAACATTTCAAACAATATGATTAAACACAGTCAAAATGTTTTACTATCGTCTCTTTCGAAAATATTTAATTCTTGTCTGTCTCATGGTTTATACCCAAGAAATTGGACCGAAGGTTATATCACAGTATTACATAAGTCAGGTGAAGTCACTGACCCAAATATCTATAGAGGACTAACCATTACTAATGCAATTGGTAAGCTTTTTAACAGTATACTCAATATAAGGTTGGATAGTTTTTTAGAAGAAAATAATGTAATTAATGATTGTCAAATAGGTTTCACAAGAAAGGCAAAAACATCTGACCATATGTTTGTTTTAAAATGTATTTTTGATAAATACTGTAATACTAAGGATGGGAGAGTGTTTGCTTGCTTTGTTTATTTTCATAAAGCTTTTGATAAAGTAATACAAAAGGAATTAGAATTAAGCTGTTAGAGATTGGGGTTAGTTCAAGGTTTTATAGCGTTATAAAGAATATGTATCTTGAAACTAGATCTTGTATAAAAATACATGATAGAATAACTGAATTCTTTCAGACAAAGCTTGGTGTTAAACAAGGAGATAACTTGAGTCCTAACTTGTTTAAAATATTTATAAATAGCCTTCCAGATTATTTTACACAAACCAGAGATCCAATTATGCTGGATGGCAAACTCATTCATTGCCTTATGTATGCTGATGACATTGTAATTTTATCTAACTCAGCAGAAGGACTGCAAGAAAAATTAAATAAACTTCATGATTTTTGCAATGATTGGTGCTTAAATATAAATACTAAGAAAACTAAAGTGTTGATATTCAGCAAGGCAGGCAGACATATCTCTCAAAAATTTATTTTCAACAAAGATGAACTGGAGTGGGTATCTTATTATAAATATTTGGGTATCCAATTTAATGCATCATGTTCTTTTTCATATGCTCAGAATGATTTATACCAAAGAGCCTTAAAAGCATACTTTAAACTATGTAATGATTTTTTAGTGCATAATCCTACTGTTAAAAATGCAATTCATGTTTTTGACCATACAATAAAGCCTATACTTTTATACGGGTGTTAAATTTGGGGATATTTCAATCCCTTTACTGCACGTTTAAAAAAAGAAAACATATCGGTGGATACAATTTACTCAAGGATACTTTGTGAAAAACTTCATATTAAATTCTGCAAATATATTTTAGGTGTTAATAGAAAAAGTACAAACTTTGCAGTTTTGTCTGAATTAGGCCGTTTTCCACTTCACTATGATATAGTCAAACATGTTTTAGGATATTGGCATCATTTAGAAAATATTGGCTCATCATTTCTCTTGTTAAAAACTGCATATAATTGTTCTAAAAATCTATTTGAAACAAAAAAAAAACTCTTGGTATGGATCAATTAATATTTTAAGGGAAAAAATGTCGGGCATAGAATAGCATATTCCTGAAAAATATTCAACATTTAAACTAAACTGTGGTCAGATTGTTAAGGGATACTATACTGCATTGTGGAAAAAACAGCTAGATATTCATACAGATGGTAAACTACGAACTTATGTCACATTCAAGTGCAACTTCGGTTTTGAAAATTATTTGTCAATAATTCAACATTTTGACCAAAGGAAATGTATTACTAGATTACGAATATCTGCTCACAAATTACAAATTGAATCTGGTAGATACCAGGGTACTCTTCGACAAAACCGAATTTGTCTCAGGTGCACCTCAGGTGAGGTTGAAGATGAAGTTCATTTTTTATTTAAATGTGACACTCATTTATTAAAAAGAGAGGAATTGATGCAAAATATATTAAAATCATGTCCAAACTTTCAAAATTTAAATAATGATAACAAATTAATTTGGATAATGAATAATGAGGATCCCAATGTACTATTTGCATTTTATATATATATATAGAAGATACTAAGAATTGAAGGACAACTTAATCTGCAATAACTAATTCATTTTAACTTTTTAATATGAATTTGGATACCCTGTTAAGCCTGCACAGATCATAAGAAGAATTTCAAATTCTCTGGCACCGTCCCTTGATGATCCTTGCTGGCTGGACACAGAATCTATAATCTTAAAATATATTTTTAAAATATATTTTAATAATTTAGGAATTTGACTCATCTGCATTAAGTACAAGTAGGGACTTCCCTTTAAGCACCGACTCTTGGTGCTTTCTGCAGATAAGTCATATTAAATATCCTTTATTGAATATACTTGTTATTTGCAGTATACCTCATAGTCAAATGTGCGAGTGCTTAATTGTTTTTTTTTGTTGTTATATTTTTTGTGTTTTTTATATTGAGATTTCTCCGCACAAACTACTAATGCCTCATGTTTGTCTTTTCAAAGTGAAAATACACTTACCGGGTGCACTTGAGTCAATGTCAACATAGTATTCATTGAATAATAATACACTGCTACTATTTTGTTGAGTGTATTTTCTGTGGTATATTATTTTATTTTATTATTTTTATAACACTTGTTACATATCTTTTATTGTTTGTGTATTGCATATTTTATTGTTTATAATAATATTGTATGTATGCTATATGCCCTCCTGGGGCCCTAATTTGGTGAATAAAAATATTCTATTCTATTCTATTCTATTCTATTCTATTCTATGCAGTAGCTACGAACATTTTGTAAAAAAATATGTTTCCATTGTCCTTATCCAAAACATGCAGGTAATTAAAATTTTGTTTACTTTATAGTGGAAAAATTTCAAAAATGAGGTTATAACTTTTTTTAATGCTTTCATAATATTCATTTATTTTCATGGGTATCAATTTTCGTGGATTGAGGGAAAATTTGTAATTTCGTGGATATTTGATTTCGTGGTTTTGATACTCTCTGTATGCAAAACCTTTACAAAATTTGTAATTCGTTGAACATTTGAATTCATGGTTCAACTGTACCCACGAAACCCACGAAATTTGGTATCCAATGAATAATAATCAGAATCCACAGTACTTAGAATATTGGTAGTATATGCAATAAGAGCAAAACAAAGCATTGGACATATCTATAATGTGTTAACCTCTACAACTCTTCGCTTAATAGTAAACTTTTAAAAATATTTGTTAGAATTGTAGCTTAATGTTGTGTTGTATTCATGATCCACTGTACGTGGGCATGTTTGGTTTTTATTTAAATATAACTTGTCTGTTATAAATATAACACCAAATCAACGCTTATTGATAGAAGAATAAACTGAGTATAAACGATATGTGCCGTAATGACCATTAGAGGGGTTACGGAGGACATAACTGCAAAAATAAGCATGAAAATTAAGAAATAGCCAATTTTGAATAATGAAATGGATATTTTGAATAATGGAATGAACTGCTGTGACCCTTTAACCCCTAATTATAGATATTCCTTATACCTCATTCGAATGCTTATAAAGAGAGGAATAAAACGTTTATAGTCAATATGTTCCGCAACGAATATTAGAGGAGTAACGAAGGATTTAAATATCGAAATACGCTTGAACATTGAGAAAAAGCTTATTTTGAATAATGGAATGGACTACTGCAACCCTTCAGTCCCTAATCAAGGCCAAATTTCTAACCAAATTAAAGCTTATTGATAGAGGAATAAACTGAGTATAAATATTATGTGCTGCAACGATTATTACAGGGGTTACTGAGGACCTAAATGCCAAAATACGCGTGCAAATTAAGAAATAGCCATTTTAAAGTTTATTAAGAGAGGAACAAAATGTATAGAGTCAATATGTTCCGCAACAAATATTAGAGGAGTAACGAAGGATCGTTTAAATATCGAAATACGCTTGAACATTGAGAAATAGCTTATTTTGAATAATGGAATGGACTACTGCAACCCTTCAGTCCCTAATCAAGGCCAAATTTATAACCAAATTAAAGCTTATTGATAGAGGAATAAACTGAGTATAAATGATATGTGCCGCAATGACCATTAGAGGGATTCGGAGGAACTAAATTCCAAAATACGCGTGAAAATTAAGAAATAGCCAATTTTGAATAATGAAATTGATATTTTAAATAATGGAATGAACTGCTGCGACCTTTTAGCCCCTAATTATAGATATACCTTATACCTGATTTTAAAGTTTATTAAGAGAGGAACAAAATGTATATAGTCAATATGTTCCGCAACGCATATTAGAGGAGTAACGAAGGACCTAAATATCGAAATACGCATGAATATTGAGAAATAGCTTATTTTGAATAATGGAATGGACTGCTAATACCCATCAGCTCCTAATTAAGGAAAACAAAATTATTCACCAAATGAAAGTTTATTGATAGAAGAATAAACTGAATATAAACGATATTTGCAGCAGTGACCATTAGAGGGGTTACAAAGGACCTAAATGCCAAGATACGCGTGAAAATGAAGAAATAACCAATTTTGAATAATGAAATGGATATTGTGAATAATGGAATGGACTGCTGTTAGCCTTTAGCCCTTATTATAGATATACCTTATACGTCATTCGAAAGTGTATTAAGAGAGGAACAAAATGTTTAGAGTCAATATGTTCCGCAACGAATATTAGAGGACTAACGAAGGTTTTAAATATCGGAATACGCTTGAACAGTAAGAAATAGCTTTTTTTTGTATAATTGCATGGACTGCTGCAACCCTTCAGTCCCTAAACAAGGCAACATGTATACACCAAATCAAAGCTTATTGATAGAGGAATCAACTGTGTATAAACGATATGTGCCGCAATGACCATTAGAGGGGTTACCGAGGACCTAAATGCCAAAATACGCATGAACATTAAGAAATAGCCAATTTTGAATAATGAAATGGATATTTTGAATAATGGAATGGACTGGTGCGACCCTTTAGCCCCTAATTATATATATACCTTATACCTCATTCGAAAGCTTATTACGAGAGGAACAAAAGGTATATAGTCAACATGTTCTGCAAAGCATATTAGAGGAGTAACGAAGGACCTAAATATTGAAATACGCGTGAATATTGAGAAATAGCTTATTTTGAATAATGGAATGGACTGCTGCTACCCCTCAGCTCCTTTATTGATAGAAGAATAAACTGAGAATAAGTGATATGTGCCGCAATGACCATTAGAGGGGTTACGGAGGACCTAAATGCCAAAATGCGCGTGCAAATTAAGAAATAGCCATTTTAAAGTTTATTAAGAGAGGAACAAAATGTATAGAGTCAATATGTTCCGCGACAAATATTAGAGGAGTAACGAAGGATCGTTTAAATATCGAAATACGCTTGAACATTGAGAAATAGCTTACTTTGAATAATGGAATGGACTGCTGCAACCCTTCAGTCCCTAATCAAGGCAAAATTTATACACCAAATCAAAGCTTATCGATAGAGGAATAAACTGAGTATAAATGATATGTGCTGCAATGACCATTAGAGGGGTAACGGAGGACCTAAATGCCAAAATACGCGTGAAAATTAAGAAATAGCCAATTTTGAATAATGAAATTGATATTTTGAATAATGGAATGAACTGCTGCGACCCTTTAGCCCCTAATTATAGATTTACCGTATACCTCATTCGAAAGTTTAGTAAGAGAGGAACAAAATGTATATAGTCAATATGTTCCGCAACGAATATTAGAGGAGTAACGAAGGACCTAAATATCGGAATACGCTTGAACATTAAGAAATAGCTGATTTTGAATAATGGAATGGACTGCTGCAACCCTTCAGTCCTTAATCAAGGCAAAATTTAAACACCAAATCAACGCTTATTGATAGAAGAATAAACTGAGTATAAACGATATGTGCCGTAATGACCATTAGAGGGGTTACGGAGGACATAACTGCAAAAATAAGCATGAAAATTAAGAAATAGCCAATTTTGAATAATGGAATGAACTGCTGTGACCCTTTAACCCCTAATTATAGATATTCCTTATACCTCATTCGAATGCTTATAAAGAGAGGAATAAAACGTTTATAGTCAATATGTTCCGCAACGAATATTAGAGGAGTAACGAAGGATTTAAATATCGAAATACGCTTGAACATTGAGAAAAAGCTTATTTTGAATAATGGAATGGACTACTGCAACCCTTCAGTCCCTAATCAAGGCCAAATTTCTAACCAAATTAAAGCTTATTGATAGAGGAATAAACTGAGTATAAATATTATGTGCTGCAACGATTATTACAGGGGTTACTGAGGACCTAAATGCCAAAATACGCGTGCAAATTAAGAAATAGCCATTTTAAAGTTTATTAAGAGAGGAACAAAATGTATAGAGTCAATATGTTCCGCAACAAATATTAGAGGAGTAACGAAGGATCGTTTAAATATCGAAATACGCTTGAACATTGAGAAATAGCTTACTTTGAATAATGGAATGGACTGCTGCAACCCTTCAGTCCCTAATCAAGGCAAAATTTATACACCAAATCAAAGCTTATCGATAGAGGAATAAACTGAGTATAAATGATATGTGCTGCAATGACCATTAGAGGGGTAACGGAGGACCTAAATGCCAAAATACGCGTGAAAATTAAGAAATAGCCAATTTTGAATAATGAAATTGATATTTTATATAATGAAATGAACTGCTGCGACCCTTTAGCCCCTAATTATAGATTTACCGTATACCTCATTCGAAAGTTTAGTAAGAGAGGAACAAATGTATATAGTCAATATGTTCCGCAACGAATATTAGAGGAGTAACGAAGGACCTAAATATCGGAATACGCTTGAACATTAAGAAATAGCTGATTTTGAATAACGGAATGGACTGCTGCAACCCTTCAGTCCTTAATCAAGGCAAAATTTAAACACCAAATCAAAGCTTATTGATAGAAAAATAAACTGAGTATAAACGATATGTGCCGTAATGACCATTAGAGGGGTTACGGAGGACATAACTGCAAAAATAAGCATGAAAATTAAGAAATGGCCAATTTTGAATAATGAAATGGATATTTTGAATAATGGAATGAACTGCTGTGACCCTGTAACCCCTAATTATAGATATTCCTTATACCTCATTCGAATGCTTATAAAGAGAGGAATAAAACGTTTATAGTCAATATGTTCCGCAACGAATATTAGAGGAGTAACGAAGGATTTAAATATCGAAATACGCTTGAACATTGAGAAATAGCTTATTTTGAATAATGGAATGGACTACTGCAACCCTTCAGTCCCTAATCAAGGCCAAATTTATAACCAAATTAAAGCTTATTGATAGAGGAATAAACTGAGTATAAATGATATGTGCCGCAATGACCATTAGAGGGATTCGGAGGACCTAAATGCCAAAATACGCGTGAAAATTAAGAAATAGCCAATTTTGAATAATGAAATAGATATTTTAAATAATGGAATGAACTGCTGCGACCTTTTAGCCCCTAATTATAGATATACCTTATACCTGATTTTAAAGTTTATTAAGAGAGGAACAAAATGTATATAGTCAATATGCTCCGCAACGAATATTAGAGGAGTAACGAAGGATTATGTGCAGAAATATCATCTTTGGCGATTGAGAATAATTTCCAGAAACATGCTGGGGTAATGGCATTAATTGCCAAAACAGTCTATCATACAACGGCGAAACTACATAATTTATTCTCTTTAGTTTGTTTCGGGAGAATATATTAGATAAACAATTTAAACCATATGATTGTCATGTAAAACGGAGCTTTTTGAAAAGTTTTTGCTGGTCATAACACATTATAGTCGATATCATGAATGATATTATGCGATGTAGTCCATAAAAAATAACCATGGCTTCATAAATTTTATGTTTTCAATACTGTATAAATAGTCTGATCGTCAAAGGCTTGGGACAGTGTATACGTTCCTTGTTCAAACCATAATAAAATAAGTTCCCATAAAATCAAACAGCTTCAGGTCGTCATATGAAATTAAACTTTTAGCAAACTTGAAAGCCTAATAAAATATATACAATGTCTTTACTCTGACTGTTGCATTTTGAACAAACAAGTGAAAAGTCCAGCGCAATGTAGAACAAAACAGTTTCAACATTCATATATCATTATCATGATCTTGGCCTGCATGGATATGCATTTAACTTGCAACTGGACGATCAAACAAACCGGTTATTGATGACTGCACGAAAAACTTAAACCTCAGACAAAACACGAAATAAACTGTTCAGGAAAAACGAAGTCAATCTAGTAGTAAAATACGGAAAAATGAAAATAAATATTTGCAAAATTTTGCCCTGGATACTGTATTTTGGACATTAAGAAGATTCTGTCCTAATTTCCCGAAATTCGATTATATAAAAAAGAAGATGTGATATGATTGCCAATGAGACAACTGTCCACAAGAGACCAAAATGACACAGACATTAACAACTATAGGTCACCGTACGAACAAAACTTAGCATATTTAAAAGGATATATCATTGTTACAATATGCATGTTATGCTGGTCATGTCTTTAAATGGTTTCTTGGAATATTGGGCAGGGGTGGCACCTTTCCATTATTGAATAATGGGTTGTCTTGATTGGTCTGAAATTTTCATAGCCCATAGATGTTGTCTTGATAAGCATTTTTACTCCTTGTCGGATTTGCTCTAAGTGCTTTCGTTTTTGAAATATAAGCCAAAAACCGCATTTTACCCTTATGTTCTATTTTATGCCATTGCGGCCATCTTTGTTGGTGAGCGGGGTCGTCGGACATAATTTTAAACAAGATACCATCAGGATGATTAAGGCCAAGTTTGGGTAAAGTTTGTGTATTAGTTTCAGACGATTGTATTTTTGAGAAAAGTTAACGGACAACGGACGCCAGACGAGGAAAGCTTACTTGATCCTTTGATTCAGATGAGTTAACAATGAAAAAAGATTAAACCCAAACCTTAACACTGCTACAAAATTATTTAAAACGGTAAAAGTCACTCAAATTGAAAAATAAAGGCCAAAGTCACAAGATGGGATGAAACTGTGCTATTTTATTACTGGAGCGTGAACTGCATTCCAAGTTTCATTAATCTAGGTAGGAATTGTAATTTCTGGGATATGGAGATGTAAAAATACTTTAACATTGATATTAAAACTATTGAAAACAGTCAAAGTTGGGCAATCTTGAAACAGACAATCTAAAAAAAAAGAATAAGGATGCAGCTGTGCTATACTATTAATGGGGCACCTGTTTATTATGTAGGAGTTATAGATCTTTTAGATGTGGAGGTGCCAAAAAACCCTTAATAATGCTACAAGAACTATCAAAACTGTCAACGTCGCACAAAAGAATTCAAGGTCAAGGTAAAATGATTGGGATACAGCTGATCTAGACTAGTATTTTGACATATGTATAAATAAGGATTAATAGACAAGTTCTTAAGATATGGAGGTGTCCATATCACCTTAGCATAAATGTTTACACCACCTCCTATTACTGAGCAAACTTATCCCCCGACACCCCAACACCCCGAGCCTATATGTTTCGTTTCTTTGCAGATGACATGTTTTCATAATTATAAATTCTCTGTTCTCGGTATTTGAATTTAAGCTACGGCTGTTAGTGGTTCAAATTTAAGATTTAAACAAAATACAACTTAAAGGCTTGTTCCTTGTTGGAAGTTAACGTTTTTTTAGAAGCATTTATATATAAATCGGTCAGAGCTGAGAGGTTAATAGAGCATATGGTTACTACGGGAATAAAGACTTCAAACTTAGTCAAAACTAAGGGTGTCACACAATTTTACCAGGAGAACATTTCACAATCTCATCTAAAAACCTCTGAAACTTTGCATCGCTATTTTTTTTATTTTCAATTATTGATTTTGAACTAAAATCCTTTTTGTTAGTTGCGTTAACATATTGAAATGCTATACCTCAAAATAACAAACATATTATGAACACATATATACAGACGAAAAGATATACAAACGGAAAGATATACAGATGCAATCTTGATTTAATGTAAAAGGAACACGTATATTTTTGGTCCTCAACAACCGATATATTGTGTTCTTTGAACGGTGATGATCCATTTAAAACGAAATTATTTTTAAAAATCGTTTTTAACTTGATTTGAAGGAACGAGCATTTACTTCTTAAGAATTTAATTTAAAAAAAGACTATAAATAAATGTTTAACCTTAATAGGTTTTAGTGTATTGTTTATTGTTGTAGAAAATCTGTTTTGGAAATTGATATGACTACAGGAGATAAGCTGATAGACTTTGGATTTTTTAATAAACGACATCTATTTTATTTACACTTGACCGAACTCCGAAACAGCGATTACGTCCTCTTTACTACGCTACGTTGACTTTATGATAGTTTAGCGAAACAACGTCACCACTGTTTCGGAGTTTGACACTTGACACTACAAATAAATTTGTTTAGAATGGTCGAAGTGCAAACCGATTTATCAGGAAAAGTAATAATTTGAACTATTTATCAAGTAAAACGAAAAATAAAAATACTGAAATATCGTAATTCAATCTTATTTTGCATTATATAAGCAAACATCCAATTATACGCATCGTGTATTGAATTAATTCCGGTGAATATCTTCATTGTTGAATTAAAAGTATTTGTCGTATTTAAGATTATAGATTTAAAATGAAGGTACTTGTAACTTTACCAATCACAATTTAACACATTTAAAAATCTCATAGGGACTTTTTTACTAGGTCCGTTTGTTGATAATTTGATTTTGTGAATTAACTCATCATAGATACCAGGATTGAAATTTTATATTTACGCCAGACAAGCGTTTCTTCTACTTAAGACTCATCAGTGACGCTCGAACTAAAAATGTAAAATAGGAAAATGAAGTACAAAGTTGAATAGCATTGAGGATCAAAAATTCCTAAAAGTTTTGCCAAATACAGCTAAGGTTATCTATTCCTGAGGTAGAAAGCCTTAGTATTTCAAAAATACTAAGTTTTGTTAACTGTAATTTTCAGTTATTTATAATTATGAACATAAATGATAACTGAAGTCAACACAGAAGTGCTGACTGCAGGGCTGGTGATACACTCGAGGAATCAAAACTCCAGTGATTATGGACTCCCCCCTTTTTTGTAACTCTTTATATCTTAGTTACAATATTAAAAAATTTTCATTTGATTTTGAATAAAAGAAATGCTATATTGTAATTATTCTGAAGAATACACTTTTACTTTGTGAGAAAGGATTACCTTATGGTTATTTCCCAAAGTAAAATACCGTATAGGACAATTACAATAGTACCTTTATAATATAACATACATTTTAAAATCACAAAAACACATGGGTCATACCGTTTACATAAACACATTCAACAGTCCATGTATCTTTTACTTATACGACGTATAATGTAGGGAACTATTTTGTTTTTATATATTATGTTGATATTTCATAAATAATTGGCCCTGTGAGAACAACTGTTTTCACAAATATACCTTTTTTTACATCATTATTCAAATCAATCCGTATTTGTTTTGATATTTATTTAAAGCTTGTTTTTTTGCTTTTCGTTACATATACATGTAACCAATATAAGTACTTTTCCAAATTAGCAAAAAAAAAAAAAAAAAATCAAAACAATCTCCGAATATTCATTTGAATTACAGGTGAATTAAGTCATCAAGTTTACATCATGAGAAGTACAAGTCCTCTATTCGTGTAAAATTCTTAATATATAATTTTTCAATTAACAAGTTCAAGTAATTACGTCAAAAGTAGTTAAATGTTACAGGTAATATCAAACTAGTTTTACTGTGAGTATTGCACTGTGTTCATTTATATCCAAATTGTTCATAGGTAAAGAGAGAGGGTTGGCATCTCACTAATCATGCATAACCCCGCCGCATTTGCCCGCCTGCACCAAATCAGAAACTTCTTGCCTTAGCTAGTCTTGTTTGTTTTTAATTTAATTTTATTTTGGTTTATTTGTTTGTTTCGAAGTTTAATTTGTCGCCAATTTTCGCTGAACTATAATATATAATTATAATGGTTTTGTGGCCAGTCGAACCCCGCCTTCGGATGGGTGATTTTCAATATGGAAGACCCATTGATAGCCGTAGGCTGTCATTCGCTCTTTGGGCGGGTTGCTTTCTCTTAAAAACATTGGTAACGATTTTGCAAGTCAAGGTATAATATCAAACGAAAAAATTAACGGCCTAATTTATGAACAAAAAATAAACGAAAAACAAATATGTGCCTGTTTCAAGTCAGGAATATATAATTCAGGTGGCAGTCACTGTCTATCGTATTTATTTTTAATTTTTCATTTTATATGTAAATTTAATACATAAAGATCAAAACCCTCCCCTAACCTGGGACAGAGGTGTAACAGTTCAGCACAAGAACGAACTATAAAAATCATATGGATACAAATAGAAATACTACACAGAGTGAACGTGCCCATATGTATGCTTGATTTGTTCACATAATGATGTCAATAAAATGGAATGTTATGCTACTGTCATACAAATAAGACGTTTAGCTAGCTATACAACAGGTTTCCTCGCAATCCGGTATCGGTGTCATTCTACTTTTTACACACACTGAGTGTTGCAGGGTTTCAGGTGCATGTTACAACACTGGATGCTTAACATGTTTGTTTGGAAATTCAGTACTTTATTAAATATTTCTTCTACATCAATTATATGCCACTGAATACATATTTGATAATATTAATATCTATGCGTGACAACATTGAAATTACTAAAATTGAAATACAAACATTTATTTGTATTTTTTGTTAAATATAAATTATACGTTTTAAAACTTCCATAGTGTTACCTTTGACACATGTATTTTGCTTTAGCACACTATTCAAACCGGCTGCGTTAAATTAATGCATCCATTAGACAAATAGGCAGAACGGAAATAAGCAGGTAAAGCGAAATGAAGGCATTTCATGCCCTGAAAACTAGTTATTAACTCTATGAAAAACGATTCAGTGAAAATCATTTGTGCTATGCTATTCGATGAATAAGTGACAAATATCGACTTGCATTATAAATGTAAAAAAACGTACTACTTTTACTAAACTTATTACATTATAATATCATCGAAACATACATATATTTAATATTCAATTCCTTGAGTGTATCATGTTGAAGTACTCAGAACTATTGGGAAACATAAAAGAACCAAAATATATAAAACTGTGAAAACACCGAACAGGAAATAATCAAAGAATTCTGCTAGCTCCTTGTTGGTGTAAGGTATAAATTCCTTTGTACTTTCCAAGCAGACTCTGCCGTCTTTTGGTTGGTCATTTTCAGTAATCTGACTTTGACCAATATGATCAAGATGATTTATTCTTCCGGCTTTGCATTTTAACTTTAAGAATTTCCTCGCCAAAGAATGCATCCACTTTGGAGCCTTATCGTGCTCTGGTTGATGGAAAAGTCTTATGATAAATATCGTAAAGACGATCACAAGACAGGCCATGCCCAATGTTACAGTAAGAAATACCACTGCAAAATACAATTTCTATTAGTTAAAAAACATTAGAGTTTTACTTATATATATTGATAAAAACAGATACTGCATCTTGCGAAAGGCAAGTGAGAAATAATTAATATAATGCAATTTTTTGGCTGACATTTTCACAATACTTGCCAGTAGATATGCAATCGTCAAGCATTTTAACGCATTTTTATTTTTGTTATTATGTATATTATTGTTTAAACTTATCTGTAACTTTGTACTATCATGGTTTTATGAGAATAAACTATCTAATCCAAAGGAACTTTAGTTTTAAATGATCATATTGATCTAATTACCATCATTTAAAAAATAATAACAAGAATTAAATCATTCGGTCATATTCAGTCTTTCAGTCGATTGTGGGACTTATTCGCTCTGTTCAGTCCGATCTGGTTAGATTATTTGTTTTAAATCAATTAAGTTCTATTTAGTAACTTTACGGACATTTGAATATGATGTTGATGTGAACAGGAAATAAAAATATCTACCGAACAGTCTGAATACAAATTTAACGTTAAAATAATCATTTTCAAGATTAAACCATAGTGAAACGTGTTTAAATACAGAATTGAGTCGACTCCGTTAGAAACAAAGTATCTTGTCACTTAAAAAAGGCAACAGAATGACATATATATCATTTGCTGAATCTGGTTGATAATGTAGACAAAACAATTATTGTTTATGTATATTTTTCCAATTAATTTAACTTTACCTAGAACTGATGTATGTTTTGATGTCGTAGGCATACTGTCTGAAAATAACGTCAATAAAACCGCCAAAGCAAGTAACACTGTTAGTATATATCCGATTTTGTCTCCAGATTCAAGCGGCAGAAAAAATGTAACGAATGTTAGTATGGCAGTAAGAATAGTCGGAAATATTACACTCATGAGGTAATGACCATAATATCTTTTAAACTTCATTCGAAACAAAAGTTCCGAAAAAACCAGTTCATCCTCAGTTAGATTAGATGTTTGCTGGGAGGTTGTTATAATTTCCCATTCCTCATCTGGTCTAAAGTCTTCTAGATTTATATGAGTTTTGTAAAATTCTAGGTTGACAATATCAACAGAGAAACCCCAGCTAGCTATTTCTATGTCACAGGTTTGACTGTCATATGGGAAGTACGTCACATCCATGTCACATGACGTGGACAAAACAGCGGGTGGTTCCCATCGTAACTCTCCATTATATTGTATTCTTATAGTTTGGTCGGCACCAAGATTTTTCGGTAATTGCACAATGCTATGATTAAAGTAAAATAGTATTTTGTTAGATATTTATTTCATAAGAAAACGAAAGAAACTTGTTATTTTTAAATCGTTAAGTTGGAATGAACTAATATATGATCCAAACGGCACAAATGTACAAAATAAATTGGATATATAGAGAATATCATATGGCTTTTTCAATATCGCATCCGTATCAACCCGAGACACCAATATAATCCCTAGAGCTCTGCTCGAGGGATTATATTGGTTGAGGGTTGATATGGTGTGTGATATTGAAAAAGCCATATCATATACACTTTATTATCTACATTTACCTCAAGTAGATGTTTTTTATGTGACATACAGATAAGAAGTTTTGAAATGACGTCATACAGATTATAGGTTTGACATGACGTCATACAGATTAGGAATTTGATAAAGCTTTGCAACAGTGACTGCAATCAAGGACGTGACGTCATACAGATTAAAGGTGTGATGAAGCTTTTGCAACCGTGCTGATATCGATATCATCAGGGGTGGCTGATACAGCACGCTTGCCATTTATTGTATTACACATATAATTTATCTGTATTTACTACTAAGTATATAATAATTACTAGTTATCATAGCTAGTCAACATTTACTTTTCAGTCAAATTCTGCTTTTATATACAAACTTAATAATATATCAATATATGAGAACAATTCTGTACGATACAATACCCTTACTTTTAATTACTGTTAATAATTACAATACAATAAAATGTGATTACGTACGAATTCTGCACAATCAATTCAGGGTGCCAAATTTTGTCCTCAGGAACAAATATGTAATCAATATCTCCGTAGGATGATTTATCCCATGTTAATCGACTATCATTCCATACCTGAAATTTGACATAAATTGTTCAGCTACAGTAGATAATCGAGTTTAATTTTAATTTTAATTTTAAACGTAACGCTTACTTTAAAATTGAGAAAGAAAATGGGGAATGTGTCAAAGCGACAACAACCCGACCATAGAGCAGACAACAGCCGAACGCCACAAATGGGTCTTCCGGGCACCCGGAGGCGTCCTTCAGCTGGCCCCTTGAAAAATATGTATACTAGTTTTGTATATATAACGCAAATTCGCAGATCAAACATTGTTAAATAAATTATGAAGTAAGCACTGTATAATAACTGGTTACTTGATAAAGAAAGTCTGTCAAAAATATTCATATATTTGAATGTATATGATTTGATTTGAAATTATGTTTTGTGCAACAACCCTCGATAAAGTCGACGAGCAAAGCGTTATTCGACTAACAGAAACTATATTATATAAAAAAGTTGGCCGAGTGGTCCAGGACGCATGCCACAGTACATGTAGTGTTGCTACACTCGTTGAGCAAACAAATGCAGTTTTGGAATGGCTGAGGACTTTGTTACCAGTTCAACAGTTACTTGTATTATGTTGCTATTTAAATACCTTATACACAAATGTAGATGTAAGAGCATATCGTTCACAAAATATTTTGATGGAAAATTCTCTACATAGAAATGTGTATGTTTCTTAACCTCTGAGCAAACGTTAAAATAAATCAAAAGTGGTAATTGGTAGAAGAAGCATTTAATGTATGAAATATTTAATAATATATTTTACTATATCTTCTTCAAATGATAAATCGTACAAGTAACTTATTTGATATACGTTGTGTATATTAGTATGTAATTTCACATGTTTCACCCCAAAAATAAAACAAATGAAACACAAAAGGATGACATGTAATTTTATTGACCTTTTTGTTTGTAAACGAAATGTCCTTCATCTGTGTTAATCTTGTTCAAAATGACATAAAGATTATAACAAAAGAAGATATTTTGTGTGTTTAAAGAGCCCATTCACATAGACAAGTTCAAGATGTCATTTAAGGTAAACGTATGCTCATTTCATAATCCGATATTCAACTAATAAAAGGCCATTATTGAAATGTCAAACGTGCCAATTCACGTCTATATAAGTTTGGAGTTACATATATAAAGGAAGACAGTGCAGACTTTTGTTTTATTTTTAATATGCAAGAGTATAGAAAAATAGTCACACGAATGAGATGAAATGATATTATATTGACAAAAGTATCATTGAATTAAATTAGCTATTTTAAAAATGTGTCATTATATCTGTCTTTGTTTTCGACGATAAATTCAACATCTCAAATGTTGAAGACGAAAATATTATATCAGTACATCCACCATAAAAAAGAATATAGAATTAACCTTTGATCAATTAAAATATATTCAAAATAAAATATTTTACTGACCACGGTAAACCATCCTGTTGTCCCCAATATTTGTTCCTTTATGTCCTTAAAAAATAAGATAAAGTCTGTTTTATTGATGAATAAACTTTCTCAGATATAAATAATAGTTTCTAAACAGAAAAAAAAACTAGAAATGTCGTTCATTCTGCATATATTTTCAAATTTTCTTTTTGGAAGGCACATTTTCTATACATTTTAAAGGAAACATCTTCATATTTGTCACTGCAATATGATCCTGTATAAAAATGATTTTTTCGTGGATCGAAGCAGTAAATCAAATGATCAACCTTTGTTTCACTGTCAATGTTGTCATTGTTTTCTTTTAAAAGCATAACACATACCAATCATGCATAATCCATCTCTAGCGAAGGCGTTGCATAGAAGTTCACATGAATATTGATTCAATGGGGTCGAATTATTCACTTGCAAGTTAATAATTCATCATCAATGTATCTTGGCTTATTTTGACAAGAATGAACCATTCTTGCTGCTAAAGGCGAATTATATTTGACTATTTTACTTTCACTTATGATTGAACAAATTAAATCTTAATTTTTACGTATCTCGTAGCTAGTGCCCCTTCAATGATTTGCATTTTCATGATAATTTTGCAAATTTCCGAACACAGAAACTGAGAATATACTTACCAAAGAATTAAGGGCCAAGAAATTGTATTCTACACTGATATTTACTGGATAGTCAGGTAGTACCAGATTATTGTAACCTTCATCAGTTGAATTAAATAAGAACTTGTGAATGTTATTTGCGTCACTAACAGTGTAAGATGTCGAATGTTTCAATAAATCTAGAAAAAAAATAAATTACTCTTTACTTTAAATAAAAGAAAGCTGCAATATATATTTATATATATATATAAACACAGATAAATGCATAGATACAACTTACTCGTTTATATGAGAATATGATGCCATTGTTTGTAGGTTATTGCTGCAATTGTTTACACCTGTCCTCAGTCAGGAATCTGGTGTTTAGTAGATGTCGTCTGTTTATGTGGTTCATAAGTCTTTCTCGTTTCTCGTTTTTATATAGATTAAACCGTTCGTTTCCCCGTCGTTTGAGTGGTTTTTTTTTACCTTGTATTTTTTTGGACCTTTTATAGCTTTCTGTTCTGTGTGAGCCAAGACTCGTACTTTGACCGTTAATGGTTTACTTTTATAAATTAATACTTGGATGGAGAGTTGTCTCATTTGCACTCATACCACATCTTCCTATATATACTATATATCTGTTTGGAAAAAGATATGTTGAGTAAACGATTTATTAGACAACTACCGATTAAAAGACATGCATATGACAACAAGTCAATCTCTAAATATACGTCAAAAGTAGTTTCGAATATGTTTAAATATGTTTTACAAAATATCAAGGATCTACCACAAATCAACTCTCAAAAGAAAATGACACAAACTGATGTTTTATACAAAAAACATCAAACGAGGCTTTCGACTTAAAACATGCACTTTGCATTGGGATAAGTCAACTGGTTAACAATACCAACAACTTATCATTGACACTAATAATAGAAATATATTCATTAAAGGATATATATCAATTATTTTTTTTAAATATTCGTTGCTTGGACTTCTCGGAAGATCAAGAACTTTAAATTAGTTGTTTTCTAATTTGATTTGATTCAAACTGATTTTTAACGAAGTTAAAGTGTACGGTAGACACGCGTTTCGTCCACATAAACTCATCGGTGACGCTCAAATCGAAAACATTTGTAATCAATTATATACATACACAAAAAATCAGAATAATCTTTAATTTATTTTGCTATCAATTTTTTTATGCAGAAAGCAGAAAGACAATAACAATCAAAACCAAGGAGTCAACAAGGACTCACAAAACCAAAGGACATTTACATCGACAGTTATAAATAATAAATAAGAAACAACACGAACTCCACTAAAAACCGGGAGTGAAATCAGGTGCTCCGGAACGGTAGCATTTCCTGCACTGTATACATTTATATTAAAATCAGCTCTCACTTTTGGCAATAGTTAGGTGTATGCATTATGAAAATAAATGAATCTGACCTTTAAGGTACGTCCCTCAAACATACCTGTACAAATGAGTAAAAACAAAATTCCTTTTCTTGTGTAGAATCCTTTATATATCATTTTCCTGATTGGCATTTGAAGCATACAGCCAGTAGATGTATTTGTTTCTCAATATATTTTATTTCTCGTATTTAGCATTTATAAATCAATTCATCAAATGCTAATGAAATTAATTGTCTTTTCCGATTGTCTTTGTCATTGGCATTTTATGCATCTATATTTTCTTATTTACGGAAACTATTTTATAAAGTCGATGAACAATTTTTAAATACTAGATCAGGAGTGCATGGTTTTTATATAGGGTTGACGGTAATAAATCATAAAAAGGTGGAGCTAAAAAAACTAATCAAAAAAATACCAAGTGCACAAAATAACAGTATCTATATTTCAACATTTTAAATATCTTTATTTATAAACATATACCCCCACAGCGAAATAATATAGTAAATTCCATATCCTGTTTAAATCTATTTTTAAAGAATTAACCGATTTCTTTTGTAATTTTGATCATTACATATTTTTGGTAAACGGAAGTGAAATGGATCCTGTGTAAATGATACTGTCTTGAAAACACTTGAGCATGCTTCATTACAATCTACACAAATCCATTTTTCGAATACAGGATTTCTGTGTCCTGTTTCATTCATTTTAATAACAAAGACGTTTAAAAAAAATAATCTGACAAAACTACCAGTGTATACATTTTATCAAATGTCTTACAAATTTACACTCCATAAATGGATAAAGACATCCATAATAATATTGTAGCGATTTGTTAAGTATTTGAACCAATATACCAACTTCATTATATTGTCATTTGGTCTCTTGTGGAGAGTTGTATCAGATTATACACATCTTTTTTGTATTCACCTGCATATGTGATATACGTTTCCCAAGTTATTCAAGGGCTTGCAGCTGCTACCTAGACTATGTCACTAATGTCTGAGCAATAAAAGATACCAGAGGGACAGTCAAACTCATAGATCGAAAATAAACTGACAACGCCATGGCTAAAAATGAAAAAGACAAACAGAAAGTTGATGAACCAGAGGTGTGTCAAAGAACGTCTGGTCCCTTTTAAAAAAGCATTGGATAGTACCACGACTGTGTTGATAAGTAATCCGTATCAACGTCACACATAATACACGATGGACTTGAAGTTTTGATGTTTGGTACTATATAATATTTATTATTTATTAAAATATTTGTATTTCCGTTAATTGCGTTCTAAGAAATAACTCGGTTCAAGACATTTATTTACTTTTTTTGCGACTTTTCTTATTTTCGACAAATCAATAAAGCAAGTTTGACAGTTATTAAATTTTTATACAAGTGCAGTCATGAGTGACGAAGGGGAAATTTCGCATAAAACTGACGTTCACGATATACATAGTCATGCAGTCCAAAGTTATAATAAGCACTATTCTCCTGTGGCCCCACTTTCCCTATTCTCAACAAAGTTAGATGCAGCCTAATCTTGAGAGAAGAAGGAGATTTGTTTCTGAAACGACCTAAAGTTAAGTTTGCAAACCATACAAAACCGCACTAAGGATCGGTGACAAGTACGGCTGGGATGTCGTCGACGAGTATATGAATGACACTCTTACAGACAATTCGGAAGACGCCATAAAATTCCGTCAAGCAGAATTCAGAACCAAGGCAAAACACCGCGTGTGAGAAGCAGAGATATAGCCCTAAGTAACGAATCATCCATGATTTATGTTTTTAGACGTAAAAAAAATTTTACAAAAAATTAAAAACAGCTACTTTTCCGTTCTCAATTACTCTACATTTTTTTTCATTTTTCTTTGTTAACTTTTATATTTGACTGTATTTAATAAATCTTTCAAGATTTGCATTGTTATATCGTGTATATGGCGGTACTGCTATCAAATATATGGTTGACTTTATGAAATTGTTTATTATCTCATCCCTTATTTTATTGATTTTGTATTTATATTTTGTCATAAATCAAATTTATTCGTTCAGTATATATTCACTGGTTTGTTTTCATATGACTTTTGATTGAGTTGAGCCATTTCAAATACTATTTTATAGTATAAATTTCGCTATTGTTGTGGGTAAGAGTGAAGGATGAAACCTATTAATACGTTTAAACCCGCTGCATTTGTTTGCAATGAACCTGATTTTCAGTGGTAGTCGTTTGTTGGTGTGGTTCATGAATGTTTCTCGTTTCTCGTTTTTTTTATACATATTAGACCGTTGGTTTTCCTGTTCAAACTTTTTGAATGCACAAACAGAACTATCACAATAAACTAGCATTATTTTGTTTATACCTATAAAATAGTTACAACTCAATAATGTAAACATTTTTAAGGCCAAACAAAACAAATTAGGACACGGTAAATAATGTCTTTCAGTGAGAGAGAATTTTTCATATTCTAAAGCCTCATTTAAACATCTTTTCAGTGGTGTCTGAATATCATTCCAAAAGAATTTATAGAACTCAACAGTGAATCCATCTATGCCAGGTAATTCAGCGTTTTTCATATGTTTAAGAGTAGACAGACATTCCTGCACTGGTAAAGGTTCCTCACAGGAACACACCTATTCCTTGTTGGTGTTATAATAAAAGTATAAGAATGCTTAAGAAATGTGTTCCATGTGAGTTTCAGAAAACAATGGGTAAGAACTATAATACATTTTGTTTTTGTTCATTTTTAATAAATGTTAGAACTGTTATCTTAGATTCTTCCTCAAGAATTCTGTGTAATGTTTTTTTAACGTATTACAAAAATATTTACTTCCATTTAACCCCTCTGTCTGCCATCTTGCCATCAATCAACGTAATGTTATTATTTTAATCACTATAAAAACAAACAGGTATATAAACACACATGTACCATGGCACAATAACAATATGACGGGAATTATAAGTACAGAGTCATGTCACATGTAAGAAGGATATACAAAAAGGCACACAGACAAACCCCATTAGTTAAAATGAACGACAAGAATACATGAATGATCATATAACAATAACATAAGGAAGGGATGTATATGTACAGAGCCACATGATATGTAACAATGAAACACAAACAGGTATACACAAAATTCATGTTAAAAAAAATCAAAAACAAGAATACAAAAATTATCATAGAACAATTACACATTCACTGGATGTCTGTTCTACCAAAAGCATGCTTACTTCTAGTTGCACTCCAAAAGAGGGACGAAATATACCAGAGGGACAGTCACACTCATAGATTGAAAATAAACTGACAACGCCAGGGCTAAAAATAAAAAGACAAACAGACAAATAATAATACAGAAAACAAAACACGACCCCACCAAAAACTGAGGACAATTTTTTCGTCTTTCATTTCGGTCGACCGCTTATTACAGGGATTTTTTTTTAGTATTAATTTAATTGTTATTTTTCTCTTATCATGACCATGACGTTTAAATATATATTTAACAGGGATTTTTAAGGATTTATTTCACGCATATGACACCAAGCGCAGTTTATATTATAACTGAACAATGCTGTCGAAAGTTTATATATTATATTCAGAATAACCAGTGAGTTTTATTTCAAATTAAAAATAAGCCTAATGGCTTTGTTCACAAATTATATCGGATATGTTCCTTACGTCGTAACTTCAACTCCCTTCCCTTTCATGAATGTGACCTACCGAATTAGACCACCGGATTTGCAACTACATAAGCATCACGACGGGTTCCACATGTGGATCAGGATCTGCTCACCTTTCCGGAGTACCTGAGATCACCCCTAGGTTTTGGTGGGGTAAGGGTTGTTTATTCTTTAGTTTTTTTATGTTGTGTCATGTGTACTATTGTTTGTCTGTTTGTCTTTTTCATTTTCAGCCATGGCGTTGTCAGTTTATTTTCGATTTATGAGTTTGACTGTCCCTCTGGTATCTTTCGTCCCTCTTTGTTAGTTATATCCTGGTAAATACGACAGAACTTTTGAATTTTCAAATTGGACATAGAATCAAAGTTTTATTTCAGATGTTTCGTTATCTAATAAACGATCGAAATGTGAAGTAAAACCACATATTATAATCTTACTAAAACGAGAAATTAAGCTGTTTCTAACATGGTATTTCAGATAATTTAAATGATTATCAATTTAAAATTGGAGATATAAAACATAAATAGGTAATATAAAGCAATGGCATGTTGTAAAACTATAAACATAATGTATACATTCAAAAAATTTCAAATATATATATATATATATACATAAAAGTAGGTATTGAAATGATATCAAATATTTTATAAAAATCTCTTCTACACCACATTAATGGCGCTGATTACATTTTTGACAACAGATATATGTATTCTTAAAAAAAACAGCAATATTAATTTTTTTTTAGTGTTTTGTTATACAAACTGTCGTAGTAATAACATCGTACACACGTGTCATGCTTAATTATGTTCTCTACTCTGTCTTAAAAATAACAAGCTTTTTTTTTAAATACTGTTACAAATTGATAGTTTATATATAAAAATACAGAACAAAATTAACGGTCCGTGTGCTTGTTTGTGAGATAAAAGTCTAATTTGGCTTGAAATGATTCTCTATAGACTTGACATTTAGCATTAGCACCCTTTCCTTTCCAAAACATTGAAAACATAACAAGGAGTTTTTAAGATTTTTCAAATATTGCTTTTTAAACTATATCTAATATAGTAATGAAAAGAAAAATTGGGGTTATTGGGCAAAATGTTTTAATCTCACTATATACAAAAATCTAGAGGATTCTGAATATCTGGCCAAATATTCAAAAACAAGAGGAGCGAATATCCTGAGGCTAAATAGCCAAACCTGCTACATTAAGGTGGAACAATTTTGTGTAAACGTACAGAGTTATCTCCCTGTAGTGTTATGTACCACCTTAAATTAATTTATCCAGCAGCCAATTTTGTTAATGGTTGCCTGAAACAATTGTCAAATCAGGCAGAACTGAAGGAAATAAAGAGAAAGCGCAACGTTAAAAACTTCTGGCTTTGAACTACCAAAACGTTTGAGTAAACATGTCAAAATAATTCAAGAAAAAACACTTTGGTGAAATGATTAGTGCAAGTAAATGTGATACAACTGAAAAAAAAGAGAAAGCGCAACAAAGAAACTTCTCGCCTTGAATTACCAAAAAGTTTCAGTAAACATGTCAAAATAATTCAAGGAAAAATACATTGGTGAAATGATTAGTGCAAGTGAATGTGATTACAATGGGAATATATAAAATTGTATTATACAATCATGGCGAAAGCAGGAAATTCTTTTACTAAACTATTATATAATAATGAAATCGACACACACATGTAGTTTATATTCAATATATTGTTTGCATCATTCATGTTGACGTGCTAAGAACTATTGGGAAACATAAAAGAACCAAAATATATAAAACTGTGAAAACACCAAACAGGAAATAATCAAAGAATTCTGCTAGCTCCTTGTTGGTGTAAGGTGTAAACTTCTTTTTACTCTTCAAGTGAACTCTTCCGTCTTTTGGTGAGTCATTTTCAATATCCTGACTTTGATCAAGATGATCAAGATGATTTATTTTTCCGGCTTTGCATTTTAATTTCAGAAATTTCCTCGCCAAGGAATGCATCCATTTCGGAGCCTTGTCGTGTTCTGGTTGATGAAAAAGTCTTATGATGAATATCGTAAAGATAATCACAAGACAGGCCATTCCCAATGTTACTGTAAGAAATACCACTGCAAAAGAAAAGTGCTATAAGTTTAAAAGTATTACCGTTTTACTAATAACTACAACAATGTATTAATTAAAACGGAAACATCATCTGCGAAAATGATGCTTAATGCAACAGCTTTTATGACATTTCCACAAAATCTGCCAAAACATATGCACTAGTAAATGTACTTTAGTATTATATAGTCATTTTGATCTAACAATCATCTTAAATGCCTAAAAAATCATTTAATTGGACATGTTCAGTCTTGCAGTAAATTGTGGGACTTATTCACTGATTTCAATCCGCGATTTGGACAGATAATTTGCTTACAGTCAATAAAGTTCTGTTCAGTAATTTTGTAAGACATTTTAATACGATGGTGACATTTCGACGAACAAGAAATCTACTGAGGAACCTTGCAATAATTATTATCTTATATGCGTCTAAACCATATTAAACATATTGGAATACACAAATAGTCCATTTGCCAATTACGGATTTGATTCTGTTATTACACACTTTTTAAACGAATTACCTCCGTAGATTGGTTCTATACCGGACAAAATTGGCTATTGCCAATTGCAAAGCATTATGAATTGAAAGTGATGTATCGACGGTTTAACTAACGTTTCATGAAAAATGATTTCTGATGTTAAAAGTATTAAGCTGAACAACAAATTAATGTAATTAACAGATTTGAAAACCTTAAAGATTACTCACATTACGCACAGGTAAATGTGCACTTTCTGCTAGCTCTCCTTTGTAAATAAAAACTAATGTTTAAATAGGATCTCTAAATACAACGGTAATTGGCAAATGCACTATTAGTCGATACCATAAAGAACCAGACTCCTTGTCACTTAAAAAAGGGAACATAATTGATTGATTTATTGATATTTATTGAACGCAGCCTTATTACGGCGATGTATAATATTGGCAATAGGTATTGAAGTCATAAACTTTGTTCAGTGCTCGGAGCACAAAAATCATGCTCGAAACATGAAATCCAGCATTTTGATTAGTTAATTTGGGAGTATGAGTACAATAAAATACTCGAACATTTTATAAATTCAAGGCCAGCAGCGGAATCTGGTTAATAAGGCAGTCAAAACAATAAATGTAACTTTACCTAGAACTGAAGTATGTTTTGATGTCGTAGGCATAGTGTCTGAAAACAACGTCAATAAAACCGCCAATGCAAGTAACACTGTCAGTATGTATCCTATCTTATCTCCAGATTCAAGCGGCAGAAAAAATGTAACGAATGTTAATATAGCAGTAAGGATTGTCGGAAATATTACACTCATTAGGTAATGACCATACAATCTCTTAAACTCCATTCGGAACAAAAGTTCCGCAAATACCAGTTCGTCTTCAGTAAGGTTAGATGTTTCTTGGAAGGTTGTTAGAAGGTCCCATTCTTCATCCGGTCTGTAGTCTTCTAAATTGATATGAGTTTTGAAGAATTCTAAGTTGACAACATCAGCAGAGAAACCCCAGCTAGCTAGTTCTATTTCGCAAGTTTGACTGTCATATGGGAAGTACGTTACATCCATGTCACATGACGTAGACAAAACAGCTGGTGGTTCCCATCGTACCTCTCCGTTATATTGTATTCTAACAGTTTGTTCGGCACCAAGATTTTTCCGTAATACCAAAATGCTTAGATTGAAATAGAATATTATTTTATTAGATATTTGTTTCGCAAGAAAATGTGAAAAACGAGTTATTGTTACATATTAAAGTTGAAATGAACTGATAGATGATCCAAAAGTATCAAATATACAACATAAATTGAATACATTCACATGTGTGTTTACTAGTTTTCATAACAAACAATATATTCTTTCAGTTTAATTCTGCTTTTATAAAAAATAAAATAATGTATTCATATATAAGTTAGAACAATTCTGTACAATAAGCCTACTTTTTCTTTTGTTTATTACTGTTAAGAATTGTAATACAATGTTAATACGTACGAATTCTGCACAATCAATTCAGGGTGCCAAATTGTATCTTCGGGTACATATATATAGTCAATTTCGCCATATGAAGATTTATCCCATGTTAATCGACTATCATTCCATACCTAAAATTTCACATTACAGTTTCAGCTACATTAAATTATCGAGTATAATTTTAAATGTAAAGCTAAATTCATATATATATATATATATATATATATATATATATATATATATATATATATATATATATATATATAAATAGATATATGATCAAATTTGAATCTGATGTGATATCCTGTACTAATTTACAACCCTTAAGCTTAGAACGTACAGACTCCAAGCGGATGAAACAAAAATATTTCCGTTGAAAAAATAGTTACCCGTTGGGAGTCTGTGGTGAACTGACCAAATAAAACGAACGCATAACAAATGCCAAACGGATCCACACAGGATATCTTACGTCCGAGAAACGGAAACGTACCAAAGAACGGATGTACATCCAACGGACGAGTACCGCATAAAGCGAGCAGCTAACGGAGGCGTACCGAATAAAACGGATAAACAAGATAGGCGAAAAATTATTCTCGACAGTTTTGAGCTTTCTAAAAAGCTGTTGACTGCTTCACTCTGTACTAATTTAAGGTAATATGAGTGCAAATGGTTGTTAATTAAGTACTTGAAATTTGTTATTGATAGATATAGATTGATATGCGATATAATTTCTTGTAAAGAGTGTGCGTAATACATCCATGCTTATGAAATATTGTTAACTTTACTTGTTGCAAATTAAAACATTTACAAATATGCACTGCACTAAAGGTATGCCGCTCACTCAGAAGGGGTTCCTAGATTGGCACAAGTTTGAAAATAAATACAGATAAAGCATGTTTATAAACATTTTATAGGAACAATGTTTAGCAAAACAAATCGTGAATATTGTAAATATACAAAGCAATTAACAAGTATCACAATTGATATTTCGATATTGAATGTTTGTGTTCATGCATAATAAAGCAAACATGAATTAATGACAGTTGATAGGAACTGACATGCACATAGTTAATTTTCAAGCATTTGAGGTCTTACCCTGAGACGAAAAAAGTCTGTTATTCTTTATCTCGTTTAAAAACCGATAGATGTTGCTGTATGATCTCTTTTGCATCATAAGGCAACCAACCAGAATCAAAATATGATAAGTAAGTATTTCAAGATGGCGTGTATGTCGACTGAAACTTAAGCTCTTTACCGTGATGCGAAGAAACAAGACTATATAGTACATGTAAATAACATACACGTGACCTTACACAATTAAAAAAAGTGTTTGTGTAATTGGTTTTAGTCTATTCTTCAAAATACTACAAAACGATAGAGGTGGAAAAGGACGAGGATAAGATGTCTTCTTCTTTCGACAGTTAGTAGGTTGGTATTTGCAACATCTAAATTCAGACTAACCTGAATAAGAGCTGCTTGAAGGTCCGAATGTATAACGGACAGGTAACGGATACAAAACGGATACGAAAGGGACGAGTACCGTAAAAACATTCATGACACTCAAAAAATCTGAGGCAAAATTTTCAATTGAAAATTATCCATTTTACATTCGGTATATGTTCGTTTTATCCGTTATCCTTCGGTTTATGTCCATTTCCCATTCGTTAAACATCCGTTCATCATCCGTTTTATCCGGTTAACGTTCGTTGTTGAATTTGTATATCGGACCTTGAACCAATGTATAACGGACAAGTAACGGATAAAAAACGGATACGAAACGGACGAGTACCATAAAAAACGGACGCCTACTGAACGTTCAACGGACACTTCATCCGTTGGACATCCGTTCAAAAATTTTAAAACGAACATTGAACGGACATGCAACGGATATGGAAGGATGTTTAATGGATAAGAGTGGACTACTAACGGATATAAACGGATTGAAAAAAAAAGTTATCCGTTCAGGATCCGTTCGCGCTATCCGGTAAGGTGTGACCGGGTCTTTAAAAAGTGAAGTTAAAAAAAATACTGAACTCCGATGAAAATTCAAAGCCTGAAATTTAAATGGCAAAAATAGAAAGCTCAAACACATCAAACGAAGGAATAACTGTCATATTCCTGAGTTTGTACATACATTTTCTTATGTAGAAAATTGTTGTCTAAACCGGGTTAATAGCTGCCTAAACATCTTTTTTGTATGACAGTCGCATAAAACTCAATTATATTGACAATGATGTGCGAACAAAAGAAACAGACATTAAAGGTTGAAAAACCGACCAGCAAATAATTACTGTACATACAAAAGCTATATTATATAGCCTAGCTAGCCATGTTTTACAGAGAGCTGGACACAACACAGACAATTTGATCACGATTCATTAGATGCAGGGTTCGAATCCCCTTGGGGAAAACAAAAAAAAAAATGCTTACGCTTTTGATAATAACCAGAAATTTTTCTAAATTTTTATTTTGGGATTAGTTATACGGTTGTATCGTGTTATTCATTTATACTAAAATCAAAATTTATGGAAACTGAACTATGCTTGATTACAAGAAAAATTAAAAAAAAAAAATGTTTTCAATTTTGATGCGAAAGTCATACTGTATAAAAATGCTGGTTATTAATGACAGATATTTTGAAATTAGGACATTTGTTTTGCACTTAAGAGCAAACACATTTAATTTTGATATGAATGTGGATTATGTTACCAGTTAAACAGTAAATGATATAATGTTCCTATATAAATTCTATTTTTACAGTTGTAAAATCATGTTGTTGTCTGCATAAAATGTTGGAATCAAATATAAGGCTCCCGCAAAACGACCTGCGACCTCTAGGCTTTTTAGAGGTGACTTTCGACCTGAGGGCCTTCTAAAAAGGACCTGCGACCTGTAAAATTTGGGAAAAAACGACCTCCGACCGACGTTCGTCCTCTGTGTTGGGAAAAACGACCTGCGACCTGTACATTTCCCTTAAAAACGACCTCTCGACGAATTTAAAAGCGACCTTGCGACCTGAGGGAGGGGAGGGGTACACTGTGGGAGCCTCAAATATTTAATATATTGAATAATGAAAGAAAATTCTCTTTACCGTAATATGCATTGTTCTCAAACCTTCGCAAAAAGTAAAAATGGATCAGAAGTGGAATTTAGGAGCAGAATTTAATGAATTTGGTACTAAATCAAATCTATTGTAATAACTTTTTGGAATTTTGAAGCCTTTATGCTCTTTAACTTTGTACTTGTTTGGATTTATTAATATTTTGATATGAGCGTCACTGATGAGTCTTATGTAGACGAAATGCGCGTCTGGCGTACTAAATTATAATCCTGGTATCTTTGATAACTATAATATCATTATGATCAATCATCGATACAAAATGTGTTAAAATTGTTTTTATAAGTTTGTAATTTAACATACTTACTCTCAGATCTGTACCTAGTGTTTTTTTGTTGTTGGGATGTACAAGTAATCGGATACTTCCACTTGTATTATTTTGCTATCTGAGGAGTTAAACCTTTTTTAACTGATTTTTATAGCTTGTTCTAATGTCGTACTGTTATACCACTATCCCCGGTTATTGGAGGGTTGGGGTCCTGCTAACATGTTTAACCCCGCAACATTATGAATGTATGTGCCTGTCCCCAGTCAGGAGCTTATAATTCAGTGGTTGTCGTGTGTTTATATGTTACATATCTGTTTTTTGTTCAGTTTTTGTACATAAAAAAGATCGTTAGTTTTCTCGTTTGATTTGTTTTACATTGTCATTTCGGGGACTTTTATAGTTGACTATGCGGTATGGGCTTTGCTCATTGTTGAAGGCTGAACGGTGACCTGTAGTTGGTGATTTCTGTGTCATTTTTGTCTCTTGTTGAGAGTTGTATCATTGACAATCATACCACATCTTCTTTGTTTTGTATTCATTGCCAAATATAAAAGAAATAACAAAAACAAAACATCAATTAAATTGAAATTGTATGACAAATATTTTCGTAAAACAAAAATCCTTCATGTTGTCTTTTCTCGTTTAAAATGTCATAAAATATTATGAGTTCGTTTGGTGTATGAAGAGCGTATGCGTTGTTAATAATCTGGCCTTTCAACTAATACAATGCCATTATTGAAATGTCAAACGTACCGATTCCCGTCTACGTCAGTTTGGAGTTTTAAACAAAAGCAGTCATACCTACTAAGTATATACTTTTGTTTTGTTTTTAATATGCAGGAGTTTATAACAATAGTCACACGAATCAGATGAAATCATTTTGTTTTGACAAAATTACTATTGATATGAATTTGCTATTTAATATGTCAATTTATTTGTTGACATGTAACGATAAATTCAACATCTCCATTGTTGAAGAAAGAGCCGGCGATATACTTTACGGGTGGTCTCATGTAGCGCTCAGGTTTTCTTAACATTCCACATAACACATGTATGAAAACGCATATTGCCAAATAATATGACTGATGAATATTAAAATAACACATAACATCATGCCATTTTTCTTGCCAAACAAGTACAGACTTAAAGAAAGACACTTTGCAAGGATCACACTTAAATAAGAGTCTGTGTATTATACAAAAATATACATCAATTCATCCAGCATATAAAGGAATAAAAGTGAAATCATCATTGGTCAATTAAAAGATATTAAAAATAAATTGTTTTACTCACCACGGTAAACCATCCTGTTGTTTCCAATACCTGTTCCTTTACATTCTTAAAAAAAATAAGATAAAAAACAAAATTATGTTTTAATCAGAATTGAACATGATGCACATTCTCAGATATTAATGGCAGCTTGTTTTCGGTCATTCTGTATACATTATTTAAAAAGACTTTTAAAGAAGACTTTAATACGTTTATATATTTAAATAAATGATTTCTTTTTTAAAAAGTTACATTTTATATACATTTTAAGGGAAACATTTTCATATTTGTCGCTGTAATATGAATGTATATCCATCCTTCTGATTTGTCAGAATTGTTTGGGAAACCCGCTTGACGAAAACAATAAGTAGTAGTACGATGCATAAAGTAGAATCATTGTAAATACAGTGTAAGCTGCCTGATCCGACACCTGAGTATTCCAACATCCTGCTTTAACCGACAAATATCCAAAAATATGTCTATCCTTGCAGAAGAATTACTTCGTATTCCAACACCTTGCTCAATCCGACATTTTGTTCTGGTCCCCCAGTGTGTCAGATAACACACGTTACACTGTAGTCATTTTGTTTTTAGATTTTTCACTCATGGCGATATGGGGGTTCCATCTTGGTTGACAATGTGTTTTAAAAAATATGCTATGTCCCCCTAAAAGCCTTTGTTAAAGTTTTAAATATTACAATTCATGTACTTATTGACTATAATATGAATGGTTGATGATTGATCGGGCTTTGTGTCAAAGCATAATTTCGCCATCGTACTTATAAATGGCAAATTGATACTTTAAATCGCTGCTTATTAAAGTAAAATACCTAGTTTCAGAGTACTTTGATAACACGGCAAACGTTTGGGTTGGAATAACTCATACAGTATAAATATGATTCAAACACAAAGTTCATTATAGCTTAGATGTTAAAAAAATAATGTTTGAACATTATAATTAAGTCTTTCCACTTTTCTGTGGAAAGACTTATTGTTTTTGTTCTGATTACTATTTTTTTTTTTTCTTCCGCCAAATTTTGTTCCTGCGCAAAATGTTTGTTTCGCAATATGTCGCTTAGATATTTCTCATATGGTATCGTATAGTTTATGCGCTTTTAAATTTCACCCTGCTTAGGCGAACCATTTTCTATGTAAGAGTTATCTCCCTTTTCACTGTTTACACTCTGTGTGCATCTCCTTCGTAACAAAACAAGATAGCGACAAAATTCTTTTTACAAATTGTTCGTTACATCCTCAGTAATTTTTGGCGTATTTGGATCGAAGCGATTCGATTAAATTTTATAGGAGTTATCTACCTTGACGGAATAAATTTGTCGGTATGTTTTTTTAACTCATAAACCGTTAACCGTATAACCTTGGAATGTTTTTAATTGAGTCCCCTAGGTCCAAACTTAGAAAATAAGGTCAAGGTCAAAGGTCAAGGTCAAGTTCTCAATTAAGACTTTTGCTTGTTTTTGCATTTTCTCCGACACTTTGAAAGATACATATTAAAGAACAAGTGCAAAATGTCAGCTTTAATGTAATGAAGATATGCTACATTTAGTCTTATTCTATTATATGGCATCTTAGAGGAGTTGTTGCCCCTAAAATGTCTTGATATGAGGTTATTTGATTATAGCTTTAAATAAGTTCATTATAAAGGCATTTGACCTTGTACAAAAGGTTAGGTGACAAATGACCTTGAAAAATGGCTACCGGAAGTGACCTTGAGAAAACCGGAAGTAGCTATTTTTGCAATTGTTTCATCTAAAAGTACTCAGAATCCATATATTTTGTTATATAGATACATAAACTGATTACTGAAGACTAAACATGACTTCCAACAAACCGGAAGTGGCCAATTATTTCCACTTCTACATACAAAAGTATATAAAAACTATATATTTTTGGAATCAGTGTGAAAGAAGCTATCATATGAGACCGGAAATGATATTCTTTTCACCGGAAGTAGCATATTATATCCCTTATATCACTCAAAAATATAATTAAACTTTTATTTATCGCATCAGTATGAAGAAACTATCTTTTTATCAAAATATCTTTGGTGTGGAAAGACTTTCAATTGTTCTCTGAACAATTGGTTTTTAATTCAAATATTATTTTTTTTACAATAAATATATTGTGTCCTTACTGTCCTTTAAAAAAAAAAATCAACAACAAAACCATTTAAACCAAATAACAAACCGTACGTAACTTTAAATGTAGTTATGAAATTTCTTTAGAATTGAATATAATAAAATCTTTAAACTTTTGTAGAAGTAAATTCGGTTATGTGTTTCATTATTGTTTATTGCCGAAGTATATCCGTTTCATAACGATTGAATAAATTGCACCAGATAAAACTCGGTTAGTGCAGTTAAAAACATAATATAATTAGTTTAAACATATTTATTTATAGTGGATTGGGAAACAAGTTTTGCAACTTATATTATATTAATTCCTTTCCACTTTGCATTATATAATTGTATGGTGAACTTCAGATTCACCTTTTGATGATTTAAATTGAAACTGCTTTTTTCAAATCATATGATTTATATTCAGAGGACAATTAGATTACTGAAATAATTATTCTGAAATTTAAGAATGAAATGATTTTATATAAAGTTCAATCATTTTCAGGATATAAATAGAACGTTAATAACTCTCTTCCAAGACGGTGTTCAAAGAGCAAGAACACTGTTTTGCTAAAATCTGCAAATTGGAGACAGATTTACAATTTATAAGAAAACTTAGTTATGCACTGCATTATTGAAAACATTTTAACAAATATGAAATATTTGTGCTTTTATAATTAGTTTTTCAAATAAGCCGTTTAAGGTGAGATAACTCATTTAGTACAACATTTATTATTATTAATATACTGGACAAATAGGGGAATTTTCATTTGTTTTTCTTCTTGCAAGAAAACAAGTTTGGTGACACCATTTTTTCTTTTTATTTTCTTAAAATATTTATTATAAAACCTATCTTCTAATATTTAATTTCACAATTCTGTCTCGCAGACTTCTTTATATGCACAAACATATGTTTTTTCATGAACTATCTTAAGCATAGTAAAACCTTTATTTTAGCATGGTATAAGAAAATTTTGCCATTTTTTCTATACCCCTGAACTACCTTAAACAGAGATTAAAGGTATGTTAATATATGCGCAAAGGTTTGTTGCATTCGTACTATTCAGAGGTTTCAGGAATGAATATGGGGTAATACCAAAACAATAGACCACTTTCGAGTTCATCCGTCACCGGAAAAAAAACTCGTCAATTATACGCGCCTTTATGACGTCATTTATCCGAAAGAGGGGGTCGCCTGTATCCCTGCACTATTTACGTTCATCAATCGTCTTAGTGATCGTCATTGTGCAGGATAAACTAGAAATAATGGTTGTTCTTTAGGTACTTAATGACAATTTCCTAATGACAGCAATGCTGATTGTCAATTTTGAGAATTCAATTTGCCGAATAATTCGTACAATGTAGAATTATAGTTTTCCAACAACTCGCTCAACATTGGAACGGAAGTCACGACGCCCCTAAACGCAATGATGACGTCCATTAAATAATATTATGTACTTTTAAAACTGCCTGTACCACGTCAGGAATGTGATAGCTGTTATCCCTTCGTTTTTGAAGTGTTTTGTCATTTGATTTTGCCATGTGATAAGGGACTCTCCGATTGAATTTTCCTCGGAGTGCAGTATTTTTGTGATTTTCCTTCTTCCTTTGACCTATTCACCAGAGAAAAGAGATATCACGTAAAAGCTTTAACATACATCAAATATACCTTTTTATATGGTATCATGGTCATATCGATACATGTTTTGCATTTTGTTCATATTAATGATTTTAGAAATTTCAGAAAAAAAAAACACAATCTGAAAAAATACTTACCAAAGAATTGAGAGCTAGAAAGTTGTACTCTGCACTGACATTAACTGGTTTGTCGGGTAGTACCAGTTTGTTGTAACCTTCGTCAGTCTGATTAAATAATAACTTGTGAATTTTATTTGCGTCGTTCACAGAGTAAGATGTCGATGGTTTCAATAAACCTAGAAAATATATTAAATATTATAATTCCTTATTTTAAACTACAGAAAGCTGCAATATTTATATAAACACAGGAACATGCATGAATACAACTGACTTTTGTAAATTGTATATCATACAATGGTTTTTATGTGCGTTGTATATTTGTATATCTGTTATAAAAAGGAAATGTTGTGTAAACGTTAGTTAAACAGTTACCAAGCAATAAACATGTATATTAAAAAATAAAAAGCTCTAAATATACGTCGAAAATCTGTTTCACAATATTTCAAAGATCTACCACAAACAGCAACTCCCCAAAGCAACAAACACGTAATGATATTTTATACATTAAAATCAAACCAGGCTCCCGACTAAAGACATGTAAGACGTGTACTTTGCGGCGGGATAAATCTAGTAGATTAAGATATCAAACAGCTTTATTGGACAACTGTAGTAGCAAAAGGTTCATAAAAGAACATTCAATCGATGATTTATTAGGTGCGGCGTGTGTAGCTATATAAGCAATCGTTCCCATACGCAGGTTTTTAATTTTTTTATTTAGACATCGACAGTTATCTATGATCGTAAATATTTACATTACATGCTTGAGAATTAAACGTGTTTTTTGAAAGATCCTATCGTATCCTTTTATCGTAATTAACAGTTTTGTAACAAGAAATCAATTCGATTATCTTATCAATTTGATCAAGTGATGTGTAAAATTATATATTCGGAATTTTCATCATTAAACAGCATAAGTGTTTTTAAATGTCTTTTTTACTATGTTATATACGACGGATGTAATTGTAAGTGATAAAAATGTTCTTATTTATTTTAAAAGTATTTAAACGCATTATAGATACCAGAATATATATTATGTACGATAGACGCGAGTTTCTACAAATATACTGATGGGTGACGTTCCAACTAAGAAAAATCTCTTAATTAAAAAAGAGGGACGAAAGATACCAAAAGGAGAGTCAAACTCATAAATATAAAACAAACTGACAACACCATGACTAATAATAAAAAGACAAACAGACAAATAATAGTACAGAAGACACAAAATAGAAAACTAAAGACTAAGCAACACAAACCAAAGTAAAAACTGGGGGTGATCTCAGGTGCTCCAGAGGAGTAAGCAGATCCTACTCCACATGTGACACCTGTCGTTTTGCTTATGTTATTACAAATCCGGTAAATAGCCTTATTCGGTAGGTCACATTCGTGAAAAGGGAAGGGTATTGTAGTAACAACATCAGGAACATATCCGATATCATCTGTGAAACGGTTGTTCCATAACGGTCAACCAACTCATGATGGCGTCCGTAAAATTTACTTTGTAATCAATTTCATACAAAACGAAATCCGAAGTTTCGATAATTTTCTATCATACAAAAAAATGTTCTGCAATCGATCTTTAGTCAATAACTACGGATATTTATCATGCCCATCCTTTTCATAAACATTAAAACACTTCTTTTAAAACTGTAAATCTTTGTTATAGTTAACGGATTGCATTATACAATTACATACACATGAGCGTTAAAGTAGTTCTCTCTTTCCCTCCAACATACCTGTACAAATCAGCACAAATAAAATCCCCCTTCTTGTGTATAATCCTATATTTATCATATTTCGATTGAAATGATAAGCAAACTTCAAGTAAAGTTATTTGTTTCTCAATGTACTATATATTTCGATTTAGTATTTGATAATTAATTTTATCGAAAGCCACTGTAAAATAAAATGTATCTGCTGATGGTCTGTGTCATCGGCAACGTATCCATCTATATTTTCTTAATTACGAAAAATATTTAATTAAGACGACGGATGATTTTTAAATCCTAAATCGGGAGTTCGTGGTTTTTATATTTGTTGACGGTATCACCACCGGATTAAAATCACAAAAAAGGTGGAGTAAAAAAACACGTGCACAAACTAATAGTATATATCAACAATATATAGATATATATATTCATTTATAAACATATTCTCCCACAGAGAAATAATATCTATTTTCTATATCCTGTTAAAAACAATTTTTTAGCATTGAACTTTAATTCTTAAAATTTTGATTACAAATTATTCGGTCAAGGATGTGAAATGGATCCAATATATATATAAAGGTTTGTACATTTCTCATGTCATTCCTTTCAATAATTTCTATATGCACCTATTTTGCATTGTGTATTCAATTTGATTTGTTTGTATGAACATTTGCCCTCACGTAGAGAGAATACAATTCAACGTGCATGTCCAACTAGAAACTGTCTCAAAAGCACTTAGGCATGTATCGTTGTAATCGATCACAAAGACATTATCGAATATTAGATTTCTGTTTCCTGTTTCTTTCTTATTGATAACAAAGACATTTTTGAATATTAGATTTCTGTTTCCTATTTCTTACTTAATGTTAACAAAGAAATTTTTGGAAATAGATCAAGCTTGTTGAACATCATCCTGCGGAACCTTGGCTGTCAAAAAAGACATTTAGAAATTGTTTTGAACTGACATAAATACCAGTTTTTGATTGTAAATTACAGTAACCACTTGTTCACCAATATTGCCTACTATCGTTAATAGTAATACAGAAAAAAATCCCAAATAAATGATATTTTCTAAATACATTTAAGGTATTAACCAGCTAACAATTTGGTCTCACTCTTTGGTCGAGTTGTTGTCTATTTGACACATAACTCATTTTCATTCCCAGTGCATTACTGTAAAGCTTTTCATTTACATAATTTGACCTTATGGTAAAGTTGCCATTCATGAAAATAAATGATATGAAAGAACGCCGTAACGTGATTTGAATGAAAGTATTACCTTATAGTCGTTAATGCAACTTATGGAAATAGCTGTGAACAAATTTATATTAACTACATTTCTGACCCCTTTTGACAAATGGGATCTACCAAATAAGACTTATTACTGGGTTTGTACTGACATGACGGGTGTCACATGTGGAGCAGGATGCTTACCCCTCAGGTCACATAAGATCACCCCAAGTATTTGGTGGGGTTGGTGTTGCTTAGTATTTAGTTGTCCATGTTCTGCTTTGTGTATTATTAAATGTATGTTTGTCTTTTTTTTGTTTTGAGGGGCAATCCATATCGTTGACGTTTTTTTCTATTGATATTTAACGTCCCTCTGTTGTAAATGTTTATTATTAAAATAGTATGGATAAGTTTTCATTGAAGCGACTTGTAGAGTATGTTTGCATCAGTTTTGATTACGCAATGCAATTTCATTTATATGTTCCTTACAGACATGTGTTGTAGAGTAGATAAGTATTATGATGCTCTCTTCTAATTCATGTGACACGTTTCCTGTCATATGAGATTGAGGAGATGTGATATAATTGTCAATGATATGACCTTCCAAATGAGAAAAACCTTAAGCCTGTAGTAATCCTTAACAGGCATGAAAGATACGAAACAATTCAAATTAGAAAACTAAAGATCTATTTTAAAACAAAACAAATTATGAAAAAAAAATGACTGACATGGACCAACGATCAACACTAAACAAAAAACTACCGTTTAAAAGTGCACAGGCGCCTTACGTATACGTATTTAATACAATGCAAAGGTAACCAAGACACAGGCCGGTAACAACCGCTGCTGGATAGCGTTTCTGCACAGGTAATCAGGTCAAGGTCCGAAATGATATCTTTTTCGTTTTGTTGGTTAATCTACTTCTGAACTATTATTTGTCTGTTTGTCTTTTTGTTTTTAGCCATGGCGTTGTCAGTTTATTTTCAATCTACGAGTTTGACTGTCCTTCTGGTATCTTTCTTCCCTCTTCTTCATAATTGGATAAGCAAATTTACTTAATAAAAACCTATATATCTGCGTTTCATATATTTGTCAGGAATGAAATTCAAAATGTATAGATTGCTATTATTATCACATCGATTTCACCTCTTGTGATTACTTCGAAAGAACGTTTTATAAATGGGTTCAATAGGAAATGATTCCCAAACTTTAAACCTGTCTAAAGGCGAAGGTTGGTAAAGAAAAATCGGTCAGATTTTGATTTCTAAATAACAAAATTTATCTTTAAAGAGATTCAGGTCAGCTTTTTTGTGATTCAACCGAGGAGATGCTATCGTCAATTTATTTAAAATCCATGTGTTTTTGTTCATGATTAAAATTATATATTGAATAGAATAAATGTTAGTCGTAATTTTAGGAAGAAGAAAAACAAAAACACAAACTTATTTAAAGCAGTAAAAAGAACCTTCCCCTCAGTGTGCAGCTTCCTTAATACTTCATTTTCTGATGAATATATCCCGTCTGTACAAGTACAGGGATTTGTTCTCAAATCTATTCAAAACTTCGATAAAATAATTAATTAATTACTTTATCCAAATCAACTGTTTCTGTCGTAGGCGTCTAATCAACTATTAATTGTATAACAACGATGTCACACAAGTCGATTTGTTTTCTAAATTACTAATACGACAAACGTTCACGAAATCGGAGGTTGATGTTTAAAATATGAATCCGTTATATATTGCTAATATATAGGTTGACAGTGTAACCGAATTGTCTGTCATCCCGGCCACGTTGTGTATTTATTAGTTAGTTACAAAATGTATTGTTTTCTAGTCATAGCGGTTGAAAAAAAAAATAATAATGAGCCGAAAAATAAAGAAACAAAGTCGCTGCTTACATGATTTATATTGGAAAATGAAAAGGCATTACTCACTTAATATGATTTATCTTTATCTATGAAGATTACTAAGTATGAGTTATCATATTTATTTGCATTTCTGGCTAGATATATCATCTATGAATAACTTAAGCACTCTTCTCTCTTGTGAATTACAAGGACATCAAGCCTTGTTACTCCTCCGATCATTTGCGCGAATTGTACAGTAACCTTTAGAATATGTTATTGTAATTTGGTGCCCATATTTAAAGCACCTAACATATCAAACCTCAGATTCAAGTCACCACACATACAGTTAAGTATGCCTAATATATTGACATAAATCTATGAAATATTTACACATACAAGAAGAGCTGCTAACATATTAACGGGTATTTTATAGATATATAAATAGTATGGATTTTGCTCATTGTTTAGTACTGTTCAGTTACCTTTATTTATTTATTTTTTGTTTGCGTTGGATAGACAAAAAAATATCATACCTACATATTTGTTAGTAAATCATTGTAACTTTGCATCTTCCCAGACAATTTTATGAAGCATATCATTAGAATCTTAGAATGTGTAAGGATGTCAATACGTATTGCATGTATTCTCCTTTTTATTAAATATTTTTAAACTGACTGAAATTACGTTTTCGTATTTAGTCAATATCAACGAAATAATGCAAATATTTTATGATGATATTTAAAATGATACAACGTCACTGTAAAATAATATACACCTTTTTTCTGGGTGTGAGAGTAATAGGAAGTTTGTTGTCCCTGAGCTATCGACTATTGTTCGAGGCAAATCCGATAGCAATAGTCGGTATGGAAGGGACAACAAACTTGCTATTATCCGCACAACCAGTCATTAGTGTTTTATTATACTGAACAACACAGTCATTAAGTGTTTTTATATACCAAATTAACAAATTTTCTAATAGTGTACATTTGTTTATATCATCTGAAAGAAAAGAAAAAAAAATGTCACATAAATTGACATGCACAAGATGAAACATACGTTTTTTTAAAGTTCTTCTTGTATGTTTAAATATTTCATAAATTGCAATCAAGACTAGAAATACTTGTGTTAAATTTTTCGTGCACATAATACATTTAAGCTAAAGTACACCAAACGCAAATTCACTTTTTGAATACGATTACTGAACCAATATTATAAATAAGGTACTTACTATATTTAAAATCTTAAAAAAATGCACGCGAAGATTTTCTTTTCTTTTATAATTGCTACTTGTAAGTTAAATTACAATCGGCACAAACAGATTATACCGTTTGCAATATTAGAGTTTGAAGTTGCTAAGCAAAATAGTCAATGACATCATTATTGTCCAATAAAAAATAAGCATGCAAAAGTGCGGGAAAGATGATTATGAAACTATTAACCGGAGTAATAGTCTTTGAAACTATTGACTGGCAAATCGTCTGTGGAATGAAATAGGACAACTATTTCATTATTTTTTATATATATAAAAAAAAAATACTGAGGTATACTAAATATATTTATTAAAGTTATGTAAACCGGTATATGAACATTACCACGTATATTTGTTTATTACTATACATGTGTTGAAAGTATATAATAGGTTACATTTTTTTCATTGATCGAGTTACAACTGACCATAATATTTGAAGAAGGTCAATTCAAATATTTCGTGCTATACTTTTGGCGGCTATGCGAATTTAAGATATTGTCATTCGAGGTTCGCTATCGGTGCCGTAAAGTTTCCCGCCTTCACACTCGACTTAATGTATTTTTTATCTGTTATTTTTTATTATTGTGAATAGTAATGTGTGGAAGACAGAATCTTTAATTTGATTCATAATATGTATTTGAATACATAATGAAAATTGTTTGTATTTTTGTAGAATATGATCAAGCCTCTTGATAAGAAATGCAAGGCATGAAATACATTACTTCTTAGGAATTATGTTCAATATCTTTCGTTACGATATTGTTGAGTGTCAGTATACATTCTTAACCAAAATCACATTGAACTGCGAGTTTTGTAAATTCGTGTTCTTTTGTGACTTTTTCCTCATATTTCTTATTCGTTGATTCTTCATATCTGCCTGAAACCTACAAAAAATCTTTATATAATGGTAGATAACTTAACCCCTTGTGGGAGTAGTGTGTTGGATTTTCATCTGATGGCCTTCGTCTGTCATGTACTTTTTGGTCTGGTTGTTGACATATTCCCCATTTTCATTCTCAATTTTATTGTATACAAATTGTTTTCTATACAACATGTACAAAGAAGGCAGCATTTATGTTGGATTTGTTTAAAATTTAATTACTTTTTTTTGCTTAGGCTTACTACTGTTCTCTCTTAACTACGCTTATAGTGCAAAAAGGGATTGGTCCGCAATTTTGAACAACTTATGTGTAGTGATATATTGTTTTGACGACTTTTTTTGGCACTTTACAATCATTAATTTTACTATTATATTGTTTAAAAAGTGTCAAACATCAATATCAATCATCAGCGAATGCCAGTATCTGCTCACGGTAATAAAAATTTCGAGCATGATTTTTGTACTCAGATTCAAAAATCAACCAATCAAATTGCTGGATTTCATGTTTCGAGCATGATTTTTGTACTCAGATTCAAAGATCAACCAATAAAATTGCTGGATTTCATGTTTCGAGCATGATTTTTGTACTCAGATTCAAAAATCAACCAATCAAATTGCTGGATTTCATGTTTCGAGCATGATTTTTGTGCTCCGAGCACTGAGCAAAGTTTTATGCCTCCAAGGCCAGGTATCAACAGTCAATTATAGCTATGTTGCCTTTTGCTAGATCTAGATTTACTGATCATGGTTATTGTCAAAATTACTTCATTATCTTAATGATTAGTCCCGAAATGCCAAATAGGTTGAAACTTTTTTTTATCGACAACATCATTTTTGAGCACTCGACTATCAAACTTCGATATCTGAATGATTTTCAGATAATTCAAGGACAACAAGTAGTCGTCAGAACAGTTTGGTTAAAAAGACAGTATACAGATCTTGTTAATCTGCTCATTTTATCTATCTTAAACGGTTTACATACACGCAACAACATTTGCGTCTTTCCTCTTATAATCAAGTTTTAGCCTTAACAGCAATGTTGATTTACATACAGGATCCTCGGACTTATGTTTCAAAAAGTTACTATTAAAATAACTGTGATCAGTAATTGGTCCAGTATCGGTAGAGGAAATAAGCTAATGAAAAACATTCACACCGACCCTCTTATTTTTATATCACTTGATGTAATAGAATACACACGACCTTTCACGTAGCACCCTCTACACTTACCTATATAAATAAGGAAACGTAAAAGTCCTCTTGTGCAGAATCCTTTAGACATTATTTCCTAGAAAAATATGCAGCAGCAACAAATTTATCCGTTTCTCGATTTGATTTAGAGTTTTAAAAATAAATGGAAGTAACTATATATTATATCGTCTCTATCGCGGATGTCTGTTTTAATTAAAGTTTAAATCTATAAGATCAGAACTCCGACATCAAATGAATTGAACTGTTTTTAGAATAACAACAAACATCTACAAAAATCAACGGATAATGCTTAAATGATAAATCTAGAGCACATGGCTTAATATAACTTGCATAGTAACACATTCATGATATTCCTGATTGATCGCGAAACCGAGTTATCAAAATAACTTTAAAATAATCTATATTGATTAATATACATCACCACAGAGAAATAGTATCAAATTTCCATTTAGTGCTAAATGTCATATTTTTTTTATAGTTATATATTTTGATTTCAGTAAATCTAATTACAGAAAAAAATCAAAAAAAAATCAGAAGTTTAAATACATTTTTAAATTCCTTACAATAACATGCTTATCAATTTGCATTTATGTGTCATTATTTTGATAATCAGTTACCCCCAAAGAAGAATTAATATGCAAGTCATTTGATGCTAGATACCGTTTTGGAAGGAACATTTCAAAGATTATGTTTCTTTTTCCTGTTTCTTTATACTTGATAACAAACAACTTGTATTGTTAATTAAAGAAATCGAACGTGACAAAATGAAACGAGTCTCAAATTTATAAGGGTTTTAATTTCAGGTATAATTATTAATTAATGAAATTAAATTCTAAAAAATAAAAACAAATCGGTTAATCGGTGAGTCAATTCCAAAACTTTCTCTCAGTTAACATAGCTACAAAGAAACAAAAACAAAAAAAAGTTTTGTTTTCATGAGTATTAGTTTTCTGTTCTGTGGTCGGGTATTTGTCTCTTTTGTACATTACCCTTTTCTATTCTCCATTATATTAAGACAGGTTTGTCAAACGGTGATAGTTCAGGTAGCAAAATAGGAAATTGTGCATCCCCCTTTTATTTATTTGAATCTATTTGTATTCAATTTCAGGGGTTAAATTAATCAAAACAAAACCGGGGATAGACCAAAGTGTACCCTATTCGTTAACATTGTGTTCTCAATGTGTGAAACCCGTCGTGTTACTTTTGTTATTCTACGTTATATGCAGAGGGTTGGCATTAGTCAATAATAACAATTGATATATTCAGACTTAGAGGAACACACTATGAAACACGTGAAATGCCGACTGTCAGTTGTCACCTAATGAAGCAACTAAAAATAATAATAACAAAACCGCCAAAGATAACAACTGGCATCAAAAACCCTTTGTCGATTTATCTTCTGTTACATTGATATAAAATGGAGTATGAGTGTCAATAAGACAACTCTTCACCCAAGTCGCAATTTGTAAAAGTAAACCATTATTAGTCTAAGTAAGGTCTTCAACACGGAGCCATGGCTTACATCGAACAGCTAGCTATAAATGGTCGCAGAATAACTAGAGTCAAACGGGAAAACTACTGGTTTCATCTATATAACAAGCAGAACTAGATCAACAAACGACACCTATCAGGTTTGACACATGCAAGTAAAGGTGTTTTGATCCACGCAGTAAATGAAAACAAAGTCAAGTATGAATATTAATTGATTCTTGAATGTTGATGTATACGATACGATTATATGCAGTTCATACATTCTAAATCATAAATAATAGTGAAACCAAATTCCAATAATCATAAAAAGATAATACAGTGTATTAATTACTTCTCAGTCGACAATAAAAGATAAAGAAACACGTTTTCCAATAAAATACGAAAGATTAAATCAAGATATTTCATTTATGGGACATTGTAACAATATTAATTAATGTTGAAGAAATAATGTTTAAGTCAGACCAATTATATTATTACCGAGTATGCTCTCTTATAATTCATATTTTGTGTCTAAATACAATCCAAATAATAAAACTGCCGTTAATAAATTGAAATAATTTTATCATAGAATTAACGTCAAAAATACGGCCGGCAAAGATGGCAAATAATGTTAGCACCGTAAACGTCAATTATTGTATAGACAAATGAAGCTTTAACAAAGGGCTTACATTTAAATTAAATAGGCAATAACAGTATAGAAAAATGTAGCTTTTACAAAAAGCTTACATATTAGTTAACTATAGTGGCAGCTAAGTGATAAAGTATTGTTCTGTTACTGTTTATATATATGTATCTTTTAGAAAATATAAAAAAACAAGAAAATAAGAATAGATATAATTCTTACAAATAGGCCGTTTCCATTCGTAAAAATATCTCTAATTGTTTCATTTATTTTATACATAAATCAGCAATATCGAAATATTATTTCGCATATAATTCTTACTTGTTCTACATTTTTTTGTACTGTATTACTGTTGTCGAGATTACCGCGAGATTACGAAGTTCCTAAGTTTGTACATTACCATTGGCGACGTTGGCGACTTCAGTGACGTCGCCGTAGGCTCTTTGAGTTGTTATCAAAAGTTATGGCTGAACAGACGTATTTGTTATATTAGCGAAAGTATCCTACTTTTAACCTCCACATTTATGGTACCGTGACCAATGGATTTAAGCAAGCTCAAGTCGATAAGATCCGGGAACAGAAGTGCTGTTACAAAACTTATTCGGAAGATAGATGCAGCGAAGCAAGATACAGATTTCGATCCAGAAGAATTGAACGCAACATTTGAAAACCTTCTTCAGAAGCAAAAAATACTGAACAATTTGAATGAGCAGATACTCAACCTAACGGAAGCAGAAGATATTGAAAGTGAAATTCCAGACTCAGATGAGTATTGTATTACGTTAGAAACCAAAATCAGACACATAAGAAATTTTGTACAAGATACTCATATTAAATGTTAACCTTCAACCGTTCGTCTCATCAAACCTCACAGAAAACTCATGCACGCAGTCGTCCCAAAATCCGTTCTCTCAAGCTACTAGTAACACAGTGAGTACTAATATAAATTCGTATACATCCGCAAGCAGTCAGAATCACTACTTACCCAAACTTACACTTCCGATATTCACAGGGAATATATCAGAGTGGCAAACTTTCTGCGATTCGTATGAATGCGCCATACATTTAAACCCTTCATTGACCGATGTCCAGAAATTTAATTACCCCAAAGCGCTGTTACAGAATGAAGCATCACGCACCATAGCTGGTTTTGCACTTACTAATTCAAACTACGCAGACGCCATTTTTTTAATGAAGGAAAGATTCGGACAAACACACAAAATCACGCAAGCATACATACAAGCATTTTTAGAAATTCCATCACCACGAAACCATCTTGTCAGTTTGAGACAATTCTATGATCAAATGGAAACTTACGTCAGAGGGCTGGAATCTTTGGGCCGGTCAAAAGACTCGTATGGAACATTACTTGTACCAATTATTTTGAAAAAATTACTGGGAGAAATTAAAAAAAACCTTGCCCGTGAACATGGAACAGACAACTGGTTATTACGAGACCTCCGGAAAAGTATTTGCAATGAAATAAACATAATTGATGCGGGACAAGACACTGAATCTTCTAACAATTTACCAAGTACATCATCTTTCTTTACCGGAACTAAATCAACAAAACCCCGCCAAAATCAAGCTCTAAATACAAGAAATATACGCCAGAATTTAGACACTAAACCTTGTATATTTTGCCACGATGTACACGCACCAGCGTATTGCGCGAACGTATCTGATCCAGCATCACGCATGAACATTGTAAAACGCGAGAAATTGTGTTTCAACTGTCTTGGAACACATCGTATAAATGAATGTAAGTCAAAACACTTATGCCGAAATTGCAACAAAAGACACCACACAAGTCTGTGTACTGTACGCCAATTTAACAACAAGAACCACGATAATGACAAGAGTAGACAAAGCGTGCACAATACAAATTACAGCCAACAACATATGAATTTTCATGGTAACAATGGACAAGCTAACCAGACATCGGTACATTTGGTAAATGACACGAATCAGAAGGAAGAGGACACTTCAATTTTATACTCATCGTCAGTCGAAGTACGTACAAATGTTCTTTTAAAAACTGCAGTAGCACCCGTATGGTCAGACCACTCATGTAGAGACACCCATATACTTTTTGATGAGGGAGCACAGAGATCATTTGTGACCGAAGATTTAGCAAGAAAAAAACTTAATTTAACAGTTATCAGCATTTGGAGATAGAAACAAAAATGTAAGACATTTAGATAAATCGACAGTGTTCGTAGAAACAGATGCCGGACAGAAAATACCGATACACGTTCTAATTGTACCAATGATTGCCGTACTTTTGCAGAACAATATTCGCCACATCAACAGAGGACATAATTATTTACGGGGACTTAAGTTAGCACATCCGGTAACACAGGAAGAGTCTTTCGAAATATCGTTATTGATCGGAGCTGACTACTACTGGGACTTAGTCGAGGATGAAGTCATACGGGGAAATGGTCCAACCACCGTGAGGTCAAAGTTAGGTTTCTTACTTTTCGGTCAAGTAAGCGACAAGAGGGATAACTCGTTGATGGATACTAGCATTTTTAATATGCTTGTTTCTCATAAAACGGAGGAGCATGATATAGAAACATTGTGGAGATTGGAATCGATTGGTATTAACTCGAAGGAAACAGACGAAGACGATACGGATTTTTTGGAAACATATCAAGACACTTCGATTGAACTCAGAGGTAATAAATACTTTGCAAAATTGCTATGGAAACAGGAACATGACAAACTACCATCAAACTATACAGTCACAAGAAGAAGAACAGAGAACGTTATTAAGAAACTTAGTCAAGATCCCAAACTACTAAAGAAGTATGGAGATATTATCGCCGAACATGAACACAGAGGATTTGTTGAGACAGTAGATGAAAAAGAACAAAAAGGCGGTAAAATTCATTACATTCCACACCACCCTATACACAAGGAATCTAGCACAACTCCTATACGAATAGTATACGACTGCAGTTGTCGTCAATCACCAAGTCATCCAAGTCTAAATGATTGTCTGATGGACAGGACACACCACCAAAATTAAATGATTTGACAAAACTCCTAGTACAGTTTAGAGCCAACCAGTTTGCTACATGTACTGATATTGAGAAAGCTCCGACTTCTTTAATTAATTGTAATCGATAACATGCAAAACAAAATCCGAAATATCGATAATTTTCGATTGTATAAAAAATATTTTGCAATCGATCTATCATCTATAGCTGCGGATATTTATCATACCTATCTTTTTCATAGAAAGCAAAACACTTATTTTGAAACCTGTATTTTTTTGTTTTAGTTAATGGATTGATTATATAATTAAATAAACATGACCGTTAAAGTTCTTCCCTCCTTCCCTCCAATGTACCTGTACAAATCAGTACAAATAAAATTCCCCTGCTTGTGGATAATCCTCTATTTATCATTTTTCGATTAAAATGATAGGCAAGCTGCAAGTAATGATATTTGTTTCTTAATGTATTATATTTCGATTTAGTATTTGATAATTAGTTTTATCGAAAGCCACTGTAAAATAAAATTTTATCTGCTGATGGTCTCTGTCATCCGCAACTTATCCATCTATAAGACGATGGTTTATTTTAACTTATAATCGGGAATGCTTGGTTTTTATATTTGTTGACGGTATTACCTTTAAATCACAAAAAGGTGGAGCCAAAATAAAACACGTGTACAAACTAATAGTTTCTATATATCAACATTGTATTATACAAATATAGCCTTTGTATGAGGTCGATACAAGGAAAGAAGTATATTGACTGAGGACGAAGTCCGAGGTCGATATACTTCTTTGGGTCGATATATCCTGTATTGACCTCATACAAAGGCTATATTTGTTATATTATTAATTTCCCACCATGTTTGTATCAAAATCGTCATTTAGGTTTGTTGGAACTTTATATATATTACATTGTCTCCTTGACAATAACAACATATTAGTTGTTATTTTATTTACTTTATTTTTTGACATCTTATGTATTTGAAGATTTTTTTTCGTCAAATAATAAATCACAGATATCATTTGTTTCAAAACGTTAAACAATATCCTGAAATTCATTACATCACGTCACAAAGTATATCAGTTTTTAGATATTCTAAAAATAACCGTGCAATATGCTTTTTGCCGGTCAATATGCTTCTTGCTATACGCCGTTTTCTCTCTAACTTCGAAAATATAGTTTAACATGTGACTATCCCTAAACGAATCAAATTTGTTAAAATATACGAATTAATAATATATATCTATATTTATATTTATAAATATATTCCCCCAGACAGAGAAATAATATAAAATATCTATATCCTCTTTAAACTATTATTTTTCTTTAGCATTGAACCTTGATTCTTAAAATTTGGATCACAACATTATTCGGTCAAGGATGTGAAATGCTTCCAATATATATATACCTTTCAATCATTTCAATTTGGAACTATTTGGCATTATGCCTTCAACTTGATTTGTTTTTATGAATATTTGCCCTCACAGATATATACAATTCAATGTATATGTCCTTCTAGAAACCGATTGAAAGAACTGAAGTATGCTGCTTTGTAATCGATCATAAAAACAATTTTGAATATTAAATTTCTGTTTCCTGTTTTTTTCTTATTGATTACTAAGACTTTTAAGAAGTAAGTTTGATCTGACAAAAATTCCATTTTATAAATTTAATGTCATGTCTCACAAGTAGTTATTTTGAATAAATATGTAGGTAACCACGTGTCTACAAATTTTACCTACTATCGTTAACGGTAAAAGAGACACATAACACAACAATGATATTTTCTAATTTAGGTATTAACCAGCTAAAATTTGGTCAAACTATTTGGTCGGGTTATTGTCTCTTTGACACATTCTGCTTTTTTTTCTCAATTTTAACAATTGAATGCATTACTGTTAAGCTTTTCATTTACACAATTTAAGCTTTGGGTAAAGTTGCCATCCATAAAAAAAAGATATAAAAAGTAGAATCAAAACAATACTGAACTCTGGGGAAAATCTAAAAAGGAAAGACCAAACACATCAAACGAATGGATAACAACTGTCATATTCCTGACTTGGTACAGGTATTTTCTTATGCAAACAGAACGCCGTAACGTGATTTGAATTAACTTAATTCTTAACAGTCGTTAATGCAATTTATTGAAATAGCAGTCGACAAACTTATATTAAACCAAGACTTATAAATAGTAAAGCTGAAATCATATTTCATAAATTTTACGGACGCCATCACCAGTTATTTAAGGTTATGGAATATTCGTTTCACAGGTTATATATGATATGTTTATTTCCTAACTACAACCTCGTTCCCTTTTCACAAATGTGACCTACTGAATTAGACTTATTACCGGGTTTTTACTAACCGGAGCAACATGACGGGTGCCACATGTTGATCAGGATCTGCTTACCCTTCAGGAGCACCTGACATCATCCCCAGTATTTGGTGGGGTTTGTGTTGCTGAGCCTGTTTTTTTCATAGTTGTGTCTGTTTTTCTTTTCTTTTTTTTGTGGCAAGCCATGGCATTGTCAATTTATTTTATATTTATATTGAACGTCACTCTGGTATCTTGCACTTCTCTTTTATAAAGGTTCAGTATTGAAATGTAACCAATCATTCAAATGCTATGCTCAAATATTCATTGAAGCGACTTTTAGAGTGTTTTTTCATCAGTTTTGTTGACGCAATACAATTTCATTTACATGTTCCTTATAGACAATGTATTATCAAACTTGTCCCTGTCTATATAAAAAAGAAGAGACCCAAATGACACATACATGTAATTTAACAACTATAGTTCACCGTACGGTCTTCAATAATGAGCAGAGCCCATACCTCATAGTCAGCTATATTTTTGGGTTATCGTTTGTTGGTTGTAGAGTTAGATAAGTAGTGTGATGTCCTCTTCTGATTCATGTCACAAGTTTCCCGAGTTTAGGAGATGTTGTATGATTATTAGTGGTATGGCATTTTAAATCTAAAATAAAAATAAAGAAGTCGGCTTTAACAGGCATTGACATGACAAATATGAAAAATTCAATTGAGAAAACTAACGATTTACAAAAAAAAAATGACTGATATGAACCAATGGTGAACACTATACAACAACTACCGCAGAAAAGTGCACAGACGCCTCACGTAATATATACAATACAAAGGTAACCAAGACACATGCCGGTAACAACCGCTGCTGGATAGTGCACAGGTAATTAGGTCAAGGTCCGAAACGATATATTTTCGTTTTGTTGGTTAATACACTTATGTACTTTTATTAATGTGTTTGTCTTTTTGTTTAGCCATGGCGTTGTCAGTTTATTTTCAATCTACGAGTTTGACTGTCCCTCTGGTATATGTCTTCCCTCTTCTACATAATTGGATACTAATACTTAGTAAAAACCTATATATCTACGTTTCATATAATTGTCAGGAATGAAATTCAAAATGTATAGATTGCTATTATTATCAAATCAATTTCACCTCTTGGTTTAATAAAGATCGTTGTGAATACTTCGAAAGAATGTTTATAAATGGGTTCAATAGGAAATGATTCCCAAACTTTAAACCTGTCTAGAGGCGAAGGTTGGTAAAGAAATATCGGTCAGATTTTGATTTCTAAATAACAAAATTATCTTTAAAGAGATTTAGGTCAGCCTTTTTGTGATTCAACCAAGGAGATGCTATCGTCAATTTATTTAAAATCCATGTATTTTTTGTTCATGATTAAAACATTATATATTGAATAGAATAAATGTAAGTCGTAATTTAAAAGACGAAAAAACAAAACACAAACTTATTAAACTTTGATTGTTTTTGTGTTTATAAATAGTTAAGGGGGCTCGCAGGTTTAAATCAATTTTTTTTTAAATAAAGGATTTCGCTTTTTTTTCTATAAATGATCATTATCATACAAGCCATCTGCCTTCGAAAGAAGCATGCATTTATATTAAGGTACTTTTTTTCTGTTAAACTAATCATTTGCTAATAGGAGAAATAAAGGTAAAATCGAAAAAAAAAGAAGAAAAAAGAACTAAATTACAGAAATCCCCTAAATGTTACAATTGTTTAGTTTCAATACAATTTATCGGAAAATAGTTATAAAAAATACAGGTCACCGATGAGTTAAAGACGACCTTTCAATTTCAATGCAATAAAATGGCATTACTGCAACAAAGGGAGATACTTTAGGGCTTTTCAATGATATAACACCATATATGTGTAGCTTAAATTACCTAACGTTGCAGTAAAAGTTTAATAGAAAAAAGAAAATGTGGTATGATTTACCTTAAACCTTTACTAAATTTGTCCATAGATATAAAGATTTGGTTATGAAGTTTAGTTGTACCTGTAGAAAATTTATTTCAAAAGGGATAGCACATTCCATTTTTACGGAACTGTTGTTAACTGTGCCCGGAAATTTAGAAATGATCCATTTAAACTTGTCGCTCCTTTAAATAAACCTATTCTAAAAGGTTACATATTCTAAACTGTAATAAGATCATTGAATATTGTTTTTATTGGTATTAATATTGATTTTGTTATCAGTAAATAAAAAGCTAACTTAATATAACTAGTATGTTATATACATATACATATTCATGGATTTACATTCTGTCGATACCTGTATGGTAACGATATCCCTGGTTTAATAATTTACCAGTAATATATAGATTGCGTTCGTTAAAATCAAAAACGACACAACAGACACGGGCATAGCGAACGAGCTGTGAAATATAAACACCATTGCCATTCTTCAATGAATTCGGTTTTGTTCATCACAACAACAACACTTACTGTGCCTTCTTGTTTGCGTTTGCCAATGACTGGTGAATTGAATTCAGTTATAATTGATGATATAAACGATTCTCAATTAACGTTCTTAATTTTTTGATGGATTCCATACGCTGTTCTTTTTTAATCTAGGGATGTACATGCCTTCTGTATCACTCTCATGATCAGAATCATTGAGTAACATGTAATTTGGATTCATAAACATACATGCGATTTCATATTTCTATTTTCAAATCACATCCGATTGATGGATAACAACTGTCATATTCATGACTTATGCAGCTCTTCCTTTATGTAGTACCTTTGATAACTATTATATAGGACATGGTGGATTAAACCTTGTTTGATATCTAGCTAAACATCTCACTTGTATGATAGTTTTTTTTAAATTCCATTATATTAACACCGATGTGTGAACAAAGCATAGATATAAAAAATAAAAAATGAGATACAGCAGTCAACATTAGTCGAGTTACTCGTTAATCTTCTACAGAGTTCATATTTTACGTTGTTTAATTTCATGTGAGGTTGCTGTTTGTTCTTAAATTATCTAACGGTTATTTTATATTTATTTTTGGATGCCTTCGTTAAACTACTCTCATTCCAAAAGAAATATTATGAAAAATGAATTAACATTGATCCGTTAAAAGTGCCAATTTATATATTTCAAAAATACTAACAACAAATCATTTCTTTTACAATTTTATAAGGGTAACCACTAGCAAGTCAAACTCGTACTCTCTTATAAATGCTCATCGTAATCGATTAAATATTGTTAAAATATTATGGACAACGGCTACCTCGTTGAATGTGTCTAGTGAAGTGTTTTCTTGTGTCTTATTTTCAGACGAACTGATTATTTCTTATACCCAAACATAATGTTTATCAAAATGTTGCTGTCAGTCTTATTTGTTTTTGAATCAGGTACTTGGGTTTCTGATCGGACTCATGTCACATTTTTGTCAGCCAGACATTTGATACTTACTATACTGTATAGGTCATATTCATTTTTTGAAGGAGTTGACACTGATACCATATCTTCGTGTGTCGATATTATCAAAATTGTCAAATTAAATCCAGCAGAACAAACAAATTGACACAATTTATAACAACGAAAGAAGGATATACGCCTACATTGATCAACAAAAAGCTAAACATAGCAAAAAAAGATATTGTGTATTGCAAATAATTAAAGCAGACATATTTTACAAAAATATCAGCTATTTTACAGACCCTTTATTGCATAAAGTCAGATAAATGTATATATACTATTTAGAAATAAGAAGTGAAAAGAGAAGGTATGATCCGCAGTCTAGGAGGCAGTAAAGAATTCGATCAACTCTAACATTATAGATAGATTATGTTGGCACTTTATGAATATTTAAAACGTAGTATTTCTTACTCATTAGAAATCAGAGGGGTTTACTATAGAACACTATGGGATTTTATTTTTAAATTTTTTCAAATGACTATAACTTGAAAACTGTAAGTGATAAACCCATGCAGTCTTCAGAAATGAATACAGGACAATAAAACAAATCAAATGAAATATAGGATGAGACCCTGGGGAAAACCCCCACCCCTTCAATTTGAGAATGTGCTATTAACTTATATACCGTCCAGATCCCCACTCCTAAACCATATATATATTCTTGTTGTATGGGACAATAAAACAAATCAAATACAATAAAAAGGTAGTCATTGGGGGTCACCCCCACCTCCTCTTGTTTGAGAACTTGTAAACGATCGAGATCCCCACCCTTAAACCATATATATTCTTGCATGAGACAATAAAACAAATCAAATGAAAGAAGTGGGAATTCCCTAGGGGTCATCCCACTCCCTCTTGTTTAAAAAATTGTAAACGGTCCAGATCCCTACCCCTAAACCAGATATATTCTTGCAAGGGACAATTAAACAAATCAAATGAAATAAAAGGAAGGTCTCTGGGGTTCACCCCCACCCCTTCTTGTTTGAAAACTTGTAAACCATGCAGATCCCCACCCCTAAACCATATATATTCTCGTATGGGACAATTAAACAAGTCAAATGAAATAAAAGGGAAGTCCCTGGGGGTCATCCCCATCCCCTCTTGTTTGAGAACTTGTAAACGGCCAAGATCCCTACCCCTAAACCATATATATCCTTGAATGGGACAATTTAACAAATCAAACCAAATATAGGGGGGGGGGTCTATGGGGTTACCCCACACCCTTTTGTTAGAATACTTGTAAACAGTAGAGGTTCCCACCTCTAAACCTTATATATTCTTGTATGGGATAATAAAACAAATCTAATAAAATATGGGACCATGGGAATGGCTAATTATGGGAGCTTTGTTTGGGAGACTCCGTAACAGCATCCTGTTACAATTACTTTTTGTTATAAATATAATTATAATCTATGTACTTAGAAAATGAGGTAATGCGTCTGGTCACGGCTAGGCTGTATTGACAACAACTTGTATCTGCATCAAAAACGAAATATATACAATTATTGCTCTAAGTGTTGATAAGTGCGTCCACTCTTACTTAGAGAAACGTGTTTTGGTATGATGCCTACGTCATCTCATCTAATTAGCGAATGACGAAGAATTTCCTAAGACGATTAACATAATGGGTACCACAGTAATAGCAGACCATGCTTACCAATGAGTTTCTAAGATCATCATCACCGTTTAATTTGTGTTTATTTTTGATTAATCTTGAGTTTTCTTTGTTCGTTTTTCATGTTGTTGTAACGCTAAATTTGTACGACCTTGCTAACCATGAAAAGTTTGTAATCTGTTATATTTTTTTTTAAGTTTATGTCAGAAACGAATGTTTGAAATAAACGATCTCAATACTTTGTATTTGGCTTATATCAAGATTATTTATTTTTCCATGACACATGCCATAATTTTCAATTGTCGTATCCATGATACTCGCTATATCCTTTTTTTTTCATTTCGTATACAAAAACTGTAGCAGAATCTACACATCACCCAGGAACACCTTAACTGTTTTGTATGATTGTTCTCTGGTTATATTGCCCTCTCATTCCTAGTATAAGGTAAAAAATTTACAATGTGCCCTTAAAATCAGAACGTTCTATACTTTTTACTAGTATTTGACCTCTCGTCCGTTTTTACATCTGTTGATAATTTTGATAATTAATTCTTTTCACCATAAACTGTCAACAATTCTTAACAGTCTTGTAACCTGTTATTGACACGTCCTTCGTGAATAACCCCTTTTGAGTTCTGGTCGTAATGTGCTAGCGTCGATTCAGGAGGGTTGTGGGTTCTATTGACGACCAGCATTACACAGCAAAAAAGACAAAATATATAACATTTACAAATATTTGTTCAATTTTGAATTCTGCTGTTTCCATTGGATTAATGTTGCGAAGGGTTAAAGCAAATATAAGAGAGGTAAAATTTGATGCATTTTGTCTATTATGTAATACTTGATTACTAGATTACTTTTAGTTACATAGTGTGCTTGTGACCTAATACGATATATATGGGGTCAGTAAATTTCATATTGGGTGAGAGCGAGTTAACTTACCCAATATTTATCATATTAGGTCACTAGCACACTATGTAACGAATTTATCTTACCGACTATCTTACCATGTGTTATTTAGACTCAAATGAACTAGTTAACAGCTTCAATATAATGCAAGAGGGGCAAAAAATACTAGAGGGACAGTCAAACTCGTAGATCAGAAATAAGCTGTCAACGCCATGGTTAAAATTGAAAAGACAAACAGACGTCAAATAATAGTATAAAAGACACTACATAGAAAACTAAAGACTACGCAACACGAACCCCACCAAAATCTGGGGTTGATCTGAGGTGTTGTGGAAGGGTAATATGACTGAGATCTGTAAAGAAAAAATCCATAGCTACACGTGCTGTGTTAAGCCGGGCATTGTCTTAAAAAAAATAGCAAAAAAGAAACGAACTCGAACGAAAATTCAAAACGGAAAATTCTATTCAATTGGCAAATTTAGAGAGTCAAACACTTAAAAAACATGGAAAACAAATGGCTTTATTACTGATTGGTACACACATTTCCTTGTAAAAATGTAGAAACCATCAATGCAATACTGAGTAATTGGGAACTGAATCGTTATCAGAAATAGTTCTCCATTACTTATATGCGTACATCTGTGACATAAGGTCTAATGTCGAAGTAGTCGAACTATATTGAATCAATAGCCAGTCAACATTGAGATTGTGAGTTCTTATCCTGACAGAGGCAAGTGGGTGCAAATACATTCATCAAAGACTAGGATTGTTTGTTTTACTTCCGAATGGTGATTGCTCTAACCGGGCACTTGCCATATATAAACTGACCGCCACACAATAGCATACTAGTGTTGAAAGCGTTTTCAAGACCAATCAAAATTCGTAAAACGATAGTTATATTATTTGAACAATGTGTTTGAAACTCTAACTAGTTAATACTTAGATGTTGTATGAATGCCAATGAGACAACCTCCACAAAGACCATAATGACATAGAAGCAACAATCCTATTAATATGTTACCACACAGCCTTTAACGATGGGCACATAATCATACCGCGTAGCAAACAATACAAGACAAAAAAATGAAAAATGAAAACAAAAATTGAACGAAAAATCTAAAAGTCTGATATACTGTACAAAAACAACACAGAAAACATTATCAATGCAAACATTTGACAAACAACAAAAGACATCTGCTGAATTACAGGCTCCTGACTTACCTGAATAAAGGTAAAATAAACCTATTTTTTCGTGTTCATTTGAATGTCTATATAGACAAGACCTGTTAAATAAAACAAGTATGGGAATAGTGTAATATCTTATGTAACATAACTAGGATAAGATGCATAAGCTTAATATGTGTAAATCGATTTCATTTATATGTTTTATGCCTCTATGTAAAGTAATTTATTGTAAAATTCTAATTTTAAAGAATGTTCAAAAGGTGTTGGTGATTTGATATCAAACTAAGGGGACGCCAATGGGATATTTTTCAAAACCTATGGTATAATAAGTGTAAAATAGACAACAGGCTAAATGACATGACTGGTACATATTTAACTACACTCGATGTACATTTACGCAATTAAAGTCTCTATATTGATGCCGTAGACAACAATACTTGAAAGTCAAAAACCTAATACTATTATGTTCGCCGTTTTTCTTAAACTACAAATACAGCCATACATATTAAATCAACTAATGGCACTTATAGAGCAGAAAGGATTTTTTTGTTTCCTGATACCAAAGTAAGGTCCTTTTTTACTGATTTGTTTGCTAATTTTTGTACTGCAACACCACTATCTTACTATCTTACGATCACATGTATAACTGCGCCACATTCTGTATGTATCTGTTCAAAGTCCGGAGCATGTACATCAGTGGTTAAGGTTTGATGCTGTATAGTTTAAATAGTTATACATTTGACATTTACGGGCCTTTTATATCCGACTATGTAGTAATTGTTTTGCTCATCGACGAAGACCTACGTTGCCTTATTTATTTTGTATTTTTAACACATAACAAGGATTTTTCGTAAATGCCTAATAATATTAAGTATATACTTAACATTTGACCTGCCGTCCCTTTTTTGGGGACTTTTTCTTGACTAGTGCTTTTTTTCTTCTTTCGGAAACACCTTTATCTATGATATATCACCAACGTCTTGTTATCTGTATTTACTTCTTCCTGTTTTAGTCAACCCCTTTGGCGGTCTGGTCGTCGCGTGCCGAGTGCAAACGGTTGTAAATTGAATCAAATAACCGGAGATCTTTATAATTATCTTTTTTTTTCTATTCCCAGCTATGGATGAGAAAAATCAAGAAAAGCACCTCTTCTGGATTTAAAGATTGGTTTGTTCGGATGCAAAATAATTTGTCCAGGTAGGGAGACATGGTTTCCTGTGGACTATAACCTACGAATTAGTACATAATACAGTTCAACATGTTGATCTTTTGTGAATAATGGAAATAATGTTTGCAAAATCCAATGGGCCTTTTGTTTAAGTGTGTATGATTAACAACTTAAAATATCATAGCTAATGTTTGCAAACTAAATCGGGCGTACGTACACTTCTAAATATGACATCAGATTGTATACACTATCAGAACACGATCGACCTTCGAAGATCAAGAAGTATAATGATAACACTGATTGTCAATGAGACAACTATCTACAAAAGACCAACATGACACAGACATTAACAACTATAGGTCACCGTACGGCCTTTAACAATGAGCAAAGTCCATACCGCATAGTCAGCTATAATAGGCCCCGATAAGACAATGTAAAACAATTCAAACGAGAAAACTAACGGCCTTATTTATGTAAAAAATGAACGAAAAACAAATATTAAACACATAAACAAACGACAACCACCGAATTACAGGCTCCTGACATGGGACAGGCACATACATAAATAATGTGGCGGGGTTAAATATGGGAATTGATTTCTGCGATATATTAAAAAATGTCACATATTTTCGATGTGTCCTCAAAATTTATATAATGTAAATGCACATGTCAATGCAGTTGCCTTGTTCTTCTTTATAAGATAATATCATTTCTGCACGAAAATCATCATGAAATTGATATAAAGCTGAAAATGTGCATCCTACACTTTTAGTTGCAACTGAAGATGGTTTAATGGCAAAACGAATGCCAGAAGAAAATACTTATACATGTTATATAAGGTATATATGTTGAATCGAAACAAAAAATTACATTTTTAGGAATAATATAATGGAGGTCGGAAAATTTATTGCACATCCATACACTGTTTTACATTGTTATTCCTGTAATTTCCGTATCAACACGAAAATCCACATTAAGGGTTTATCACATCTATTACAATGTTTTGTTTCCACTGATGTTTTCTTACCTACATAGTACGTTTCCGGGTCGACTTAGATGGTTGAAAAGCAAAAAAGAAAGTAAAAAAATCGTGGTCAAAGCATTTTATTTTAGCTTAAAGATACAAGCTGAAAATGGTAATTAATAAAACAGTAAAACGACTATTAATGTTTTACAACTATTACACCTTTGCTTTTCTTTTGCTTTCTAGTGTCGGGAAATGTAGCTGTCCCCTTTCCTTACGTCACAACCTGTGAATTTTAATAAGTCTTTCTTATGCATCATAACGTTTTTTAGTGTTCTAGACGTTTTTACAATATTTATTGTATATCATAGTTATACTACATACTGCGTCTGCTGCAGTTTAACGTTTGACCTTGACACTATATCTTTTATGGCCAAGCTTTGTTGTTTCTATTTGATAAGTGTTAAATATCTATCATAAGAAAAAATGAAATCACAAAAATACTGAACTTCCAGGAAAATTAAAAAAAGAAAGTCCCTATTCAAATGGCAAAATCAAATGATTAAACACATCAACCGAATGGACAACAACTGTCATATTTCTGACTTGGTACAACATTTTCGAATGTAGACAATGATGGTTTCAATCTTGTTTTATAGCGCTAAACCTCTCACTGGTATAACAGTTGGATCAAATTCCATTATATTTACAACGATGTGTGAATAAAACAGACATAATAGGTAAAATTGTCAAAAAAGGGATACAGCAGTCATCACAATCTATATTTTAACAAAAACAAACAAATATTTTACAAAAAAGCACATAAAGCATCTATCAAATTTATTAACCACATTCATTGCTTACTTATATATATATTAAATCAACCCATAAAGGATTGAAATATTTGAAGTCCTGTGACTGAATGGAAACCACTTTAAAAAAAAATAGAATGTTTACAATAAATTATAAAACACACAATAAACAATTCAATAACGGGCTGCGAATTCATATATCGCGTCTAGCATATTCACCTGAAGAATTAGATTTGACAATAACATCTGCAAAAACACAAGTAGTAGTATGAGTGTAAGTACTGGGAAAATGTAAATTAAAGTTTAAAGAAGAATGTATATAATCATAAGACACGGTACGGCCTATAACAATAAGCACCGTATAGTAAAATATTAAATGCCTGGCAGGCCAAACAACAAAAACGGTACAACCAATTGTACTGCACCAGCAGCACATTTCGGCAATTAATATTTCTTCACTGATGCTCTACACTAACTCATTTGAACAATATTACACAAAATTCAAAAGGAATAGTAAGACTTGAAAATGAATATTTCTGTTACATAATTGAGATGGCGATAAGTACATTTTAGAAAGCTATATTCTTTATGCCCGTAGAGAGATAACCATTTAAAATATAGAAGAACTAGCAATATATGCGTAGTATTATGGTGTACGTATATGACTGTGTTAAAAATGAACGAATCGAAAGCATCATACTTATGAATATAGAATATAGGTGAAGCAAAAACTAGATGGTTTAATTACACAAAAACAAATAATGTGTTTATCGAGAAACAAAAATGAAGACTGAAAGTAAAGAAGAGGAACATGTGCAATAACGACTTTTTTCTTAGTTTGCTTTCGAATTATTGCTCCAAATGGTCGCTACTACTGGGGCACTTGCAAGAATCAAAATATATAAAACAGTAAAAACAACAAACAAAAAATTGTCAAAGAATTCTGCTATCTCCTGGTGCTGTACGGTTTTAATGGCAAACTTTCCTCTCCGCTGCGTATTTCGTCTGTCGGTCTTCCATCTTCTATAGGCTGCTCTTTTAGATGATTGATTCTTATGGCCCTACACTTGAACTTTAGCTTTAACGTTGATTTCAACTTCCGAATCTTCCTTACCATGGAATGCATGAATTTTGGAGCAGAATAATTCTTCGGTTTATTGTAAAGTCTCATGACAAATATCGTTATGATGATCAACAGGAAGGCCATTCCCAAAGTTACCGTAAAAATTGCCACTGGAAAATAAGTACACGAATGCCCAACTCGCACTATCATTTTTGATGTTCAGTGGACCGTGAAATTCGGGTAAAATCTCTAATTTGGGATTAAAGTTAGAAAGATCATATCATAGGAAACATGTGTACCAAGTTTGAAGTCAATTGGACTTCAACTTCATCAAAAACTACCTTGACCAAAAACTTTAACCTGAAGCGGGACAGACGGACGAACGGACGCACAGACCAGAAAACATAATGCCCCTCTACTATCGTAGGTGGGGCATAACAAAGAATTAATTTTTTTTTTAATTAATTTTAAAGATAAAGATTTCACGACATTCAATGAACTTTAAATCGTTTTTCACTTTGCTTAGATTTTTAAATTCGGTAATTGCAGTGTTCAGACGGAAATTTAGATAAAATATATATTTCTGTCTTCTTTTCTGTTCTTTTGCTTTGCAAATCCTGCTTACTTTCATCTATATCTAACGTAATAAAAAAACTCTGTTAATTTTAACATGAAAGATGAAAAACCATCCTCATTACCTTTAAATATACATGTATATAATATGAAAAATCATGCGTTTTAAATTTCAGTTTTTTGTTTCTACTTGTAAAAGCATCAAAAGGTTGACGTAAAACAATAACTCGAAAATCAAATCATTTATAAAAACGAAAGAAATATTGTATAAATACGTTAAAAAAACCTGTAAGTTTACCTAGAATTGAAGGATATCTTGCAGCAGAAGGGATTGTGTCTGCAAATAATGTCAATAGAACCACTAAAGCAAGTACAACTGTAACAATATATCCAATCCTGGTTCCAGATTTCAGCGTAACAAATGTTAATACTGCAGTTAGAATGGTCGGTAATATAACGATCAAAAGGTAATGACCAGGCAGCCTTTTAATAACCAATTCGAATATCAGAATCGAAAAATACACTTCACCTTCATATATTTTTAATGATCGATAATTTGTGTTTAATACCTCACAATCACCATTTGCATCATGCAATCCTAGATGAACTGGCTTGGATGCAAATATTAAATTCACTGCGTTTGATGGAATAGCAAAGCTAGCTAATTCTAAGCTACATTCTTGCTTGTCGAATGGGAAGTATGCGACAATCATGGCACATGACGTGGACAACACTGCGACTGGTTCCCATCGTAAAACTCCTGCACTAGATATTCGGATTGTTCTTTCAGCACCGAAATTCTCTAATGCCTGAATACTAAATTCATAAAACTCTTCAGTATTCAAGAAAATATGAAAAAGGTAGACTTGGAAAGAATCAATGTAAAAATTGAAAGATGCAAGTGTTTTAAAAATATATAGAACATAAACGTCATTAACACTTTACTCGAAATACAAATGATACTAACATAATCCCTCTCGACCGAATCATATTGACGTATTTCCTTATATGCTAATCAAATACGAATTATATATAAATACACATATGTGTAACATAAAAGTATTATAAGTTGTTATAACTCGTAAATAGTTATGTTAATTTAACATTTCTTTTTTATCAACAAAGTTTAATGCGTTTTGTTTTTAATATTTCCTTTATTTTTTTAACAAATGATAATTAATGTTAATTGTTTAAAATACGTACGAATTCAGAACTATCAAATCAGGGTGCCAAAGTAAATCTTCAGGTACGTATATATTTTTAATACCTCCATATGATAATGGGTCCCAGACCAGTCGGCTGTCATACCAAATCTGAAAATGTATGACACAGTAAATGTCAAATGTCGAGATTGTACTTTGATAAAATTTTATACAATTGACATCTTAAATCCAGATATGATGAGAATGAGGATTTGTAACAACACGATCCTTAATTAATCCATATCCGCATTGTTATTCCTCTTCATGTGCTATTTTTTGGGTTTTTATCCTCGTTCGGATTCTGGCACCCTTTTGAGGGAAAGGTTACCAGCTCTTCTTATTTTCTATCTCAACATTTGAAATCAAGTAAAAGATTATAAAATATTTGTTTTATCAAAATGCCGAAAAGTCAAAATTGTAATAAGGGGATGCAGTATGATTCTCAATAAGACATCTATTGATAAAAATGAAAATGACATGGATGTAAGAAACTATAAGAGAACCAAAAACCTATACCGTATAGTAACCTCCATTATTTGAGGATGATTTAACTAATAGAACGATGTTTCGGTGTCTACTGTTGGATTATTTATTGACCTCTATTATTTTAAGATTTTTTACCATGAAAACATTTATTTGTATTTGGCAATTCAAAATTGTTTCTACCTAGCTCAATTAAAAGATATATATACGTATATTGATTTAATTACCAAGTCAAACCATCCTGTAGTGGACATAATCTGGGTCTTTATATTCTAAAATAGATAATTAAAGAAAAGCTATCAAGAATAAAAACAGGTAGACAACAAGTTAAACACGTCAGATGGTACAAAAATTTGGTCTATAAATCATTGTCAATATCATAGAATTATGCGACGTCATACAAGTAAGAGTTTTTGCTAGCTATTAAGTAAGGTTTAAGCCATCATTTTCTACAAAAGTAAATACCAGTACCAAACGAAGATAATGACAGTTGTAATTCATTCAGAAAAGGTGTTTGAGCTTTTGATTTTGCTATTTGATTGAAATAAAATTATATGACAAAAATGGCGTAATCAAAATAAAAGAAAAAACGAAGACACAAGCATATACGTTATTCAACCATACATCTTATCCTATGAGAAGCTCTAAATCACCATGAATTATACAAAGTTTAGACTACATTTAATAGAGACCATCAATTGTTGGGCTTAAAAATGTCTGACAAAAGTAAAAATTTTGAATTTTTTGGATTTAACATACAAAACATTTCCAAAAACTAAAGTTGCAACTCCTTCTGAGATATGGTAATGTTGATATCTGGAAATTTTATTTATAAATACTGATAATTAATACACGTTAATTTCACAAAAAAAAGCAATTTAACTTTCTGTTTCTTGTTATCCTGACATGGCGACCATGAAACAACGAGCAAGAACATTAGATGGATAAACACAGCACTGTAATCATTTTGTTCTCATATGTGGTATGTCAGTACAACTGTAGTTTACTTTGATAGAATGTGCTCCGAAAATGTGAACTTTAATTCATAAGTTATAATCTAATCTGAGAAGGAAAATATAAATAAAAAAAAACCAAAACTCCAAGGCAAATACAAAATGACAAGTCGTTTATCAAATAGTAAAATTAATTACTTTTCTCTTAGAAAAGTCGAAGCCCTATAGTTTTGACATGAAAAAAAATGTATACTTTTTTTAAAAGATACAAAATAAAATAAAATTTTGTGTTTTAGTTTGTCCAAGCAGAAAACAAATATCATACTATCGGCCACTATCGGATTTATTTATGCATATAGAACGTAATCCTGATTGATGTTTGCTGATCAGATAATATGAACTGTCGGAATTAATGAATCACATATTAAATGAATGAATGTTGAGGATCCGATGTGGCTGTAGTAATCCTTTTACGATTTTGATGATTCTTCAGTTCGGTTTATGTAATTTATCATTCCCGTTCTGTGTATTTTTATGTATTTTCACAAAGTACCTTCCTTCTTAACATGTTTCGAACAATGTTAGCGTTACCGGTGAAATGTTTAAAAATACATCAAACCAAATGCTCTCTGTAATCAAAACTAACTAGTAGTAATTAATTTTCTCAACGCCCAGAGATGTAATTAGTTTGACAAAAAATGTCCTCTACAATTGGTAACTGTCGGCGTATAATTAGTTGTCTCACGTGCAATTATACAGCATTTCTGTATTTATATTCATACAAACAATATTATTTTGTTTGGTATCATCAGTCGTATCTATCTTTATTGTCTACATGTGCGTTTTTTTTCTACTAGGCACACAATAAATGTTTTACGAGTAATCGTGAAAATAAATAAAAAGAAAACTGCGTATACTTACCACTGAATTGAGATACTGTAAGTTGTATCTGGCATATACAGTTACTTGGTTGTCTGGTCGGAAAAGTTTATTGTAACTAGATTCATTGAATAACTTATCATGAAGATTTTTTGCGTCGCTCACGTTGTACGATGTTAAAGGTTCGAATAAATCTAAAAGAATAAAGTTTAAGCTACATGAAGCAGCAGCATGCATCTTTACACATGTTTTATAAACAACATATTATTACTCTTTGGTCGAGTTGTTGTCACTTTGACACATTCCCTATTTCCTTTCTCTTTTATATGTGACCATGTGAGGACTGAAACTGTCGACTATGGTAAACCTTTTAAAGAAATTTATTTGCTGATCATTGTTACTGTTAAGAGCTGATTCATCCACTATTATTTTGTTAAAAAATTACGAAATCAAGAAATCGTTTTTGTATTTGGCACCGCTTGTCCCTTTAAAGGTGCGAGATCACCAATTCAAAATCCCCCATTGTACATGTTCAATAACATTTTTTTTAAAATTAATTTTCTAATATTTAAACTTAAGTTTAACTTCATAAAAACCAAGTATAGAATGAATTGTACATGTATATATCTCTTTTGTTTAATAATTTTCGACCCATGTTTATATTTTTATAATTAAGAACTTTCTTTGGAAAACAAGTACTACTTATTAAATAACTTAAAAAAAAACTGGTTTTGTCGAAATCTCACATTAGTCATATATTATTTTTCTGACAACTTGCTTCATAATTATGGGTTTTAGGTATTTGTAACCATGATGATTGATAGGCGGTACCATTCATTAGATACATGTTTGAACAAGATACGTTAAGAATGGTTATTGTCATTTTTTAGTTCCAATTAGCTCATTAAATGCAGAGGACAAGACTTGTGATTGCTAGTTTTCCGACAATGGAAGCAACGTATTGGACGTTTTCACAATACAATAATCATTACCGATAAAAAAGCAACCTTCAACTTACTTATACAAAAGAGGTTAGTTACAGACATCTTGTGCAAACACCTACATTTTCCATACAAGATTTGTAGAAAGCAGCAAGAATAGACTGTTTTCCAATTCCGTTTTAGACAAATATCAGTATCATACATTACACATTTTATTATATGGACAGTTTTATAAGCTGTATAATATTAAATTTATAGAGACAAAATGACATTTTCATATCCGTAATTAGACGGTTAATAATTCTGCATTAAAATGAGCTTGACATTGAGCATCATTACTGTGTATAACCATCTAATCATTGTATTATGAAATATAAAGATATCGAATTGTAATATTATTACATTTAAAACATTTATCAACAAGTTATGTTATTACCTTGTAGAAAGTAAATAAATTCATCATAGATACCAGGATAACATTTTGTATTTACGCCAGACAATTCGTCTACAATAAAGTCATCAGTGACGATCGAATCCAAAAAAGTAATCAAAAAAGCCACATAAACTACGAGTTGAAGAGCATTGAGGACCAAAATCCTAAACGTTTTGCCAAATACAGCAAAGATATTCCTGAGGTAGAAAACCCTAAGTATTTCAAATATTCAAAAGTTTTTGAACAGTTTATTTATAAATATGACCATATCAATGATGATTCATATCAGCACAGAAGTAATCGAATGTAAACGATAACATGCGAAAATCAGAGTAATCAGTTTGCAATCGATTACAAAAAAAACCCTCATTAAAATTTATATCGCGTCAACACTTTGCAGCTTGGCATATATTCATTTCGTTTGCAGATGCAATTATTAAACCACATCAATCGCCACCTTAACGTGTTGGTATCGAACTTACCTAAACAAATGAGTAAAAACAAAACTCCGCTCCGTGTGCAGCATCCTTGAGTCATCATTTGAATATTTTAAGCCTGTGCAAATACAGCGATTTGTAGTGCAATCTATTTTATACTTAGATAAAAGATTAAGTAATTTACTTTATCAAAATCATCTGTTGTTTCATATTGTATCACCTGGTCGTTTTTGTCTATGGCATCTAATCAACTATACATTTGATAACAACGATGTCATATAAGAGCTTTTTTTCTAAATTACGATAAACGTTCGCGAAGTCGATGGTCGATGTTGTAATCATGAATCCGATATATATTGCCTTTATATAGGTTGACAGTGTAACCGAATTAAATAACTTTCAAAGTCAACTGAGTCAAAAACAAAAGAAACAATAACCAAAAACCAACGGGAAGTTATTTTGAAATTATTTCAATTAGAAATTATACATTTAATTTGATATGTCTTTGTGTTTTCTAAAGTGACAACTAATATTTAATGACATATCCGGCTAGATATCACATAATATAAGACCTTTTGTCTTTTTTTCTCTGTTTGTCATCCCGGACACGTTGTATTAGTTAGTTACGGAATACAACGTATTTAAGTAATAGCGTGGTGTTATTTCTTCTTGGAAGAAGCATATACAAACAAATAATAAGCCGAAAAATATAGAAACAGAGTCGCTGCTTACAATATTTTAAATTGGAAAATTACAAGGCTTTACGCATTTCATATGATTTATCTTATCTATGAATAACTTTATTCTCTCATATATTACAAGGGAATCAAGCCTTGTTACTCCTTCGTTCATTTGCATGAATTATACAGTAACCTTTGAAATATGTTTTTCAATTTGGTAAGCAGCTAACTTATCGAACATGAAATACAGATAATCACATACAGTCAAGTCTGCCTAATTCTTGACAGTCATTTATACATTGACAATGAGGATCGGTTGAAAAAGCTGTACGACAAAAAATAAATACTTCAGTTTACCAAATAGACTTCCCATTTCTATTTCGGAATATTGCAGCAACGTGTGCATACGGAATATGTTTATCCCAGTTGATGGACATTTTAGAACTATTATTTCTATCATGATTTCCTAGATAGAGTTAGCTGCTCAGAAGGAAGTTTTTCAACCAAGAGGTCGAAGTGCTGGAACGAAATTTCTTTTTTCGTCGTGAAGTTTAAGGACGCATCACAAGTTGGTTAACAGTTATGGAATATGCGTTTAACAGATGCTGGCGGATATGTTCCTCATGTCGTTCCAGCACCTTTTCGTGACTGTTTCTTTGGCATTTTTTGTCCTTTTTTCATCATGCAGCATGAAGATGCTAGTGTTAATTTCATTATTATGCACTGTAACATCTTAACGGGAATTTTATAGGTAAATACATAGTATGGATTTTGCTCATTGTTTAATACTGTTCAGTTCCCTTTATTTTTTTTATTTTTTCTGACGGACAGTAGTCCTAAAGACAAACAATATCATACTACTTATTTTTTAGTAAATCATTGTAATTTTGCATCTTCCGAAACAAATTTATGAAGCACATCAATAGAATCTAAGAACGTGTAAGGATGTCAATACGTATTTCATGTATTCTCCTTTTATTAAATATTTTTAAACTGACTGAAATTACGTTTTCTTATTTTGTTTAGTCAATATCAACAAGTGTAGCGAAATAATGCAAATATTCTATGATGATTTTTTAAATGATACAGTCACATGATTGTAAAATATTGATCGTTACATATACATGTGAGGTCAACAATATCGTTCTTTATTTAAACTTCATGTAAGTTGAACCAGTTTTATATTAAGTAATTTTACAATAAAATAAACAAAGTCATTTGAATTGCTAACATGTATCTGCTAATTGCATTCAGAGATTTAAGATTAACCGATCGTGACAATCTACGATGCACCAATATTTATAATGGGTTCCTCGTGAAATGTTCTTCTTGATAGATAACTGTTGTGACAGAAAATGCTTTTGGTTACAAATATTATTTGGTAAGTCACATTAGCAATACAGAACGCGTTTATTGATCATGTTGATACGACAATTTAAAACATCTGTTGTTATTTGTGAAATAGATACATGTATTATATAATAGTCTAACAACTCGGGGTAGCCTAAGTTTCGAATGCATGATTTTAATTTTCCACTTAAAACTGTTGGTGTCGTTAGCTTTCTTGGTAGCATCCAGCTACGAGGTAAGAATTACTATGTCTGAAATACATTAATTCTTCGGAACTGTGTTTAATATTTGTTTTTCCGGATATCTTTTGAATGTCAGTAAACATTTTCAACCCCGCCACATTATTTATGCATGTGCCTGTCCCAAGTCAGAGGCCTGTAATTCAGTGATTGTAGTTTGTTTATGTATTACATATTTGTTTTGTTCATTTTTTTTATATAAATAAAGCCGTTAGTTTTCTCATTTTAATTGTTTTACAATGTCTTTTCGATGTCTTTTATAGCTGACTATGCGAAATGGGCTTTGCTCGTTGTTGAAGGCCGTACGGTGACCTATACATGTTATTTTCTATGTCATTTTGGTCTCGTGTGGAGATTTGTCTCATTGGCAATCATACCACATCTTCCTTTTTATATTAATCAAAATCACTTTGAACTGCAATTATTGTAAAATCGTGTTCTTTTGTGACTTTTCCCCTGATATTTCTTGTTCGTTGATTCTTTATATATATCATGTATATGCTTGAAACCTACAAATTAATCTTCAACATTTAAATAATTCGCTCTCATTACATATGGAACTTACTGACCCGATATGAATTCTGTTAGGTCACTAACTAACTGTGTAACTATAATGTAAGATCAGATATCGAACATATCTTATTGCATTTGCATTCTACAAAATGTAAATGTAGCTGTCATATTCTTTAACGTCCTTCGAATGTATTATTTAGATTTAACTAAGCAACAATAAATGTAGGAACTAGAGCAAAGTTATATACAAATGAATATCCTGGTCACGAAGATAACAGTGCATATTTATCTGATATATTGAATTGCATGTCAGGTTTAACAAAACAATACATCCGGTCTTAAACAGTATTTAAATAGTATTCACCAGGAAGAAATCCGATAAATGGGAAACTATTGTCACATTGTATCACATGATTGTGTATTCTCATAATTTGTTACTCATATCTTCTTTCAATCTAATGTGGTTGCACAACATAGAGCATTAATAACAACTACCTAATTTGTTGCATATACATAAATTTAAAGATCTAATTTCTAATAATTCTAATTAAATATCATGCTAAAAAAATATTCACTTTTCAACAATCTTAAGGTATAGTTCATAGTGAAGCAAAAGACAAATCTGTTAAAAAAGTCTAAAGGTAAGAAAATCAACAATCCAGATATTTGTCCATTTCGGGAGTAAATACATCTTTTATAAAGGGGTACCTATCACTTTATCTAGAATATATTTTGCTAGTTAATTTTTCACAATAAAATCAAACGAGGCTCCCGACTTAAGAAATGCTTTTTGCGTTTAAATCCTGTTGGGTACGATATCAAGCGCATTCTTGGACATCAATAATAGCACAAATTGCATAAAAGAACATGCAATTAATGATTGACTAGGTGTTGCTTGATTTACTATATAAGCAAGAAAATTCAAAATATACTTTTTTTAATTTTATTTATAGAAAACGACAGATATCTGTTATCGTAAACATTTGCAATTACATGCTTGGGATATAAATGTACTATTGAACATGTTGAAAGACCCTATCTTATACATTTATCGTAATTAACAGTTTTGTAACAAGAAATGAATTCGATTATCTTATAATTTTGATAAATTGATGTGAATAATTATATATATTGGGAAGTTTCATCTCTAAAATTACCCATCATTTGTAAGTGTGTTACATTTCTTCTTTATTTGGTCAGATACGAAGCATGTTATTGTCAGTGATACCAATATTATTAGTTACATAGTGTGCTAGTGACCTAATACGGTATATACGGGGTCAGTAAATTCCATATGGGGTGAGAGCGAAGCTCGAATCCCCATTGGGAATTTACTGACCCCATATATACCGTATTATGTCACTAGCACACTATGTAACGAATTTATCTTACCGACTATCTTAACGTGTAAAATTTAGACTAGTGACCTATCAAAATGAGCAAGTCTTCAATACAGTTAGCATTAACATGATTAAGAAACTACTTCCTTTGATCCTACAAAAACAGATGCCAACAATGACAAACTTGTTAGATTTAAATGTGTTTTATGAATTTATTTCACTTTATCATCACTTTCTTCGTCTGTTGAAACCTTTAAGATTTCTTCTCAGTACTGTTTTGTTTTTCTAAAAGGACGTAACACCACTACTAACCGTGTATGAAATAAGCCCCGCCTCCTTAATACCTTATATGGAATATAAAGGGACGTAACTCCACTACTAACCGTGTATGAAATAAGCCCCGCCCCCTAACTAAACTAATATTAAATATACACGGTTTCCACGAGGACGCTTTTAACCAATCATATTCCTAGAAATGTATAGGAGGTAAAATAATGTTATTTCTTTTTGAAGTATTTAAACTCATCATAGATACCAGAATATAAATTATGTACGGTGGACGCGAATTATTATAAATAAACTCGTCGATGACGTTCGAAATCAGAAACATCTTTGATTACTTTGAAATCGATTACATGCAAAACAAAATCAGAAATGTCAATAATTGTCGATCATATAAAAATATTTTGCAATCGATCTATCATCTATAACTGCGGATATTTATCATGCCAATCCTTTTTATAGAAAGTTAAACACTTATTTTGAAAACTGTAATGTTTTGCTATAGTTAACCAATTGCATTATATAATTTACATAAACATGACCGTTTAAGCATTCCCTTAAACATACCTGTACAAATCAGTACAAATAAAATTCCCCTGCTTGTGTATAATCCTTTATTTATCATTTTTCGATTGAAAGGATAAGCAAACTGCAAGTAAAGTAATTTGTTTCTCTATGTATTTTATATTTCGATTTAGTATTTGATAATTATTTTTATCGAAAGCCACTGTAAAATAAAATGTATCTGGTGGTTGTCTCTGTCATCGGCAACTTATCCATCTATATTTTCTTAATAACGAAAAATATTTAATTAAGACGATGGATGATTTTTAACTCATAAACGGGAGTGCGTGGTTTCTATATTTGTTGATGGTATTACCCCCTGATTTAAATCACAAAAAGGTGGAGCCAAAATAAAACACGTGCACAAACTAATAGTTGCTATATATCAACATTGTATATTTTTATAAATTATAAATTATAAATATTATACATATATATTCCCCCACACAGAGAAACAATATCAAATATATATCCTGTTAAAAGATTTTTTTCAGCATTGAACCTTAATTCTTTAAATTTTTATTACAACATTATTCGGTCAAGGATATGAAATGGATCCAATATATATAAACGTTTGTGCATTTGTCATGTAATTCCTTTCAATAATTTCCGTTTGCAACTATATGGCATTGTGTTTTTAACTTGATTTGTTTTTATGAACATTTGCCCACACGGAGATATACAATTCAATGTTCTAGAAACTGTCTTGAAAACACTGAAGCATGTTTCTTTGTAATCGATCACAAAGACAATTTCAAAAATTAAAATTTTGTCTCCTGTTTCCTTTTAATTGATAACAAAGACATTTCTTGAAATAGATCAGATTTGTTGAAAATCATCTTGAGACAACCTTGGCTGCCAAAAAAGACATATTAAGGAATATATTTGATCTTATAAAAATACAAGTTTAAAAATTTTATGTCATGTCTTACAACTAGTTATTTTGAATAAATATGTATAAAGTAACTACATGTCTACCAATTTTACCTACTATCGTTAACGGTAATAAAGACACATAACAAAACAATGATATTTTCTTAATGCATTTTAGGTATTATTAAACCAGCTAACAATGCGGTCAAACTCTTTGGTCGGGTTGTTGTCATTTTGACACATTCTGCATTTTTATTATCACTTTTAACAATTGAATGCACTACTGTTAAGCTTCTCATTTATATGATTTGAGCTTTAGGTAAAGTTGCCATTCATGAAGATAAATGATATAAAAAGAAAAATAAAAAAAATACTGAACTCCGAGGAAAATTCAAAACGGAAAGTTCCTAATCAAATGGCAAACTCAAACACATCAAACGAATGGATAACAACTGCTGTCACATTACTGACTTGGTACAGGCATTTCCTCAAGCAGACAGAATGCCGTAACGTGATTTTAATTAACGTAGTTCTTTAAAGTCGCTAATGCAGTTTATGGAAATGGCCGTCTACAACTTATATTAAGCTAAGAGTCATAATTAGTGAAGCTGAAATTAGCCCTTCGTAAAACAATTTACGGATCACAAGTTTTTACGGTTCCCACAAATAATATGTGCTATGTTCATTTTCTAACTACAATCTCGTTCCCTCTAACTATAGTGACCTACCGAATTAGACTTATAACCGAGTTTTGACTAACTTGAGCAACATGACGGGTGCCACATATTGGAGCTTGATCTGCTTACCTTTCCTTAGCACTTGTCATCACCCCCAGTATTTAGTAGGGTTGGTGTTGTTGAGTCTGGATTTTTCTTATTTGTGTCTGTTTTTCTTTTTTGTTGTGTCGAGCCATGGCGTGGTCAATTTATTTCTATTGAACGTCATTATAGTATCTTTCACCCTTCTTCTATGATGGTTAAGTATGTGACCAATCATTCAAATGTTATGTTCAAATATTCATTGAAGCGACTAGTAGAGCGTTTATGCATCAGTTTTGTTGACGCAATGCAATTGCATTTACAAACTCCTTATAGACAATGCGTTATAAAACTTTTCCCTGTCTGCCGTTCTGAGTCAAATGTGTCCTAGGCCTGCCATATACAATTGAGGGGATGTTGTATGATTGTCAATGGTATGGCCTTCAAACTTAGAAAAATACCAATTAATCTAGTCGGCTTTAACAGGCCCTCATTAAAAAAATATGAAACAATTCAATTTAGAAAAATAAAGATCTATTTCATAACAAGTCAAATTACGAAAACTAATTGACTGACATGGACCAACTATAAACATTAAACAAAAACTACCGCCTAAAAGTTCGAAGACGCCTTACGTATTATATACAATACAAAGGTAACAAAGACATAGGCCGGTAATAACCAATGCTGGATAGTGTTTTTTACAAGTAATCAGGTCAAAGTCCGAGGCGATATCTTTTTCGTTTTGTTGGTTAATATACTTATGTACTATTATTTGTCTGTTTGTCCTTTTGTTTTTAGCCATGGTGTGTCAGTTTATTTTCAGTATACGAGTTTGACTGTCCCTCTGGTATCTTTTGTCCTAGCTCTAATTTGATGGATTCAGTCGAGGATTATGCCAGGCAATGGGATAAGCGCGAGAAGGAAGACGTAGACACTCTTTCCGAATGGATTAAGGCAGTGAAGTCGTTGATACAAATCAGAATTAAGCAACTGAGTGGGTCTATCAATGCCCATGCTACGTCAATCTTTAAAGACCCAAATGTTGCAAAACACTTATCCTACCTCCATGACAAATATGTTGGTGTCCCGCATATAAAGCCCCAAAAAACATCATCTTTGTGTATAAAACTCATTATATAAACTGCTTGATAAACGAATTAGGTATTGACAATTCACTTGGAAACTCAACATATACCCTCACGACACATACTAAAGATGAAATCCTGGATAATCATAGGTCTGTTCTATGTTCCGTTGGAATTTCAACCAAAGATGAAGAACTGGATCTTCCATCACTGTATTGGATACCTAAACTACACAAGTGTCCTTACAAACAACGGTATATTGCTGGGTCTTCCAAGTGCTCCACGAATCTTCTTTCTAAATTATTAACATCTATTTTATCAGCAATCAAAGACGGGCTACAAAGTTATTGTGAAACTGCCTTTTCTAGAGGTGGAGTGAATCAGATGTAGATACTTTTCTACTCTTTACACAAATATTCCACATTCCAAACTAAAAGATAAATTGGAAGAGTTGGTATTGCTTTGCTTCATAAAAAAGAATGGCTAACGTAGATACAAGTATCTTGTCTTAGGGAGGGACAAATCCTACATGTACTTTGTCAAAGATCACTCTGATTCAAACAAAAAATTCTCTAAACTGATATAATCAAGATGCTTGATTTCTTAATTGACAACATATTTGTTACGTTTGGAGGACGTGTTTTTCAACCGACAGTCGGCATTCCAATGGGAACAATTTGTGTCCCTCTACCGACTTGTTTCTTTATTATTATGAGACTGACTTCATGCAGGAACTTATTAGGAAGCAAGATAAGAAGTTAGCGATATCCTTTAACTCTACTTTCCGCTATATAGATGATGTTCTTTCACTGAATAATTCAAAATTTGATGACTATTTGAACGCATCTACAATGTATCCCATCGAACTAGATATTAAGGATACTACAGATACAGTCAAGTCGGCCTCATATCTTGACTTACATCTAGGAATTGATAATGCGAGTCGGTTTAAAATAAAGTTTTACGACAAAAGAGATGAGTTCAGCTTTCCAATTGTGAACTTTCCATTTCTAAGTAGCAACATTCCAGCAGCACCTGCATACGGGGTATATATCTCCCAATTGATACGATATTCCCGTGCTTGCATTTCCTATCCTGATTTTCTTGATAGAGGGTTGCTGCTCACACGGAAGCTATTTAAACCAAGAGTTCCAAATGGTGAAGTTGAAATCATCCCTTCGTAAATTTTACGGACGCCATCACGAGTTGCTTGACCGTTATTGAATAACCGTTTCACAAATGATATCGGATATGTTCCTTACGTCGTAACTACAACCCCTTTCCCTTTCATGAATGTGATCTACCGAATTAGAATATTTACCGGATGTGTTATCACATAAGCAACATGACGGGTGCCACATGTCGAGCAGGATCTGCTTACCCTTCCGGAGCAACTGAGATCACCCTTAGTTTTTGGTGGGGTTCGTGTTGTTTATTTGTTTATGTAGTTTTCTATGATGTGTCGTGTGTGCTGTTGTTTGTCGGTTTGTCTTTTTCATTTTTAGCCATGGCGTTGTCAGTTGATTTTCAGCATACGAGTTTGACTGACCCTCTGGTATCTTTCGTCCCTTTTCTACATTGTTAGATACTAAACAAATTTACGTAATAAAAACCTATATATCTGCGTTGCAAATAATTGTCAGGAATGAAATTCAAAATGTATAGATTGCTATTATTATCAAATCAATTTGCGTCTTTTGGTTTAAAAAAGATCGTTGTGACTACCTCGAAAGAATGTTTTATAAATGTGTTCAATAGGAAATGATTCCCAAACTTCGAACCTGTCTAGAGGCGAAGGTTGGTAACGAAATATCGGGCGATTGTTTTTTATTTCTGAATAACAAAATTTATCTTTAAAGAGATTTAGGTCAGCCTTTTTGTGATTTAACCAAGGAGATGCTATCGTCAATTTATATAAAAGCCATATATTTTTTTTGTTTATGATTAAAACATTATAAATTGAATAGAATAAATGTTAGTCGTAATTTTAAGACGAAGAAAAAACAATCACAAACTTATTTAACTTTGATTTTTTTTGTGTTGATAAATAGTTAAGGGGGCTCGCAGGTTTAAATCGAATTTTCTTTTTAAATATGGGATTTCGCTATTTTTTTGTCTATAAATGAATATTATCATACATGTCATTTACTTAATAGAAAAATGAAATAAAAAGACGGGGTCACCGTTCATTTAAGCTCACCATCTGCCTTCGAAAGGAACATGCATTTATGTTTAGTTACTTTTTTCAGTTGAATTAATAGGAGAAATAAAGGAAACATCGGAACAAAAAAAGAACTAAATTACAGAAATCGCCTAAATTTTACAATTGTTTAGTTTAAATACAGTTTATTTGAAAATTGTAATAATGACTACAGGTCACCGATGAGTTAAAAACGATATTTCAATTTACATGCAATAAAATGGCATTGTTGCACACAGGAAGATAATTTGGGGCTTTTTCAATGATATAAAATTTGGCGCCAAATCGAACCGATTTTTTTGGGTTGATCTTTGTACCATATCAAAGTAACAATTAATAGTGTGATACATATTTGTAATGAAAAAAAAAAATGCTTAATTTTTTTCTGAAATTTTTGTACCCTCGAGCCTCCTTAAGTATGGATGACACATTATAATTAGCTGAAAAGACAAATTAACATACAAATGTTTTTGATAAAAGATATTACGAAATACTGTATTGAAATATAAAATAGACCGAGAAAAATATATTGACCTTCCTGCTTGGTCATGTTGGTAATCGTATTCGGCAAATGCATGGAGTCTGAAGGATTCTCTACAACATTGTGAATTTTTGGGTGATGATTGAAACAATGTACTCATTAAAACGTTTACACCCGCTGCATTTGTTTGGATCTGTCCTAAATTACCTGATTTTAAGTAATAGTCGTTATTTGATGTGTTTTTTTAAATTTTATTTTTGAATTCATATATTTATTACAGACCATGCTAGTATAAGTACATTACCTCAATAAGTGTGTTATTTGTGTTCTTGGAAACAGATTTGTAAAAGCAAATTAACTTGTTTCTGAATCCAAAATATTTACTAGAAATGTAATGAACAAGTGTTTCGACCGGTCAACTAGATTCACTCGTAATATGAAACCAAATCTACGGCTGCCATGAATAATTTCTTAAATAAAAACAAATGTTTGGTCAACGGCGAGGAATATTATTATCTGCTATTTTCAGGGCATTAAAGGGTAAGAACAAATACTGAAGGGATAAGCTTCAAAATAATGTGTCCATTAAATAAGACATGTCATCTAGCGGACGGTTATCATTTATTCTTGAAATGTCCTGTACCAAGTCAGGAATGTGGCAGTTGTTATCTTATAGTTCGTTTCTGTGTGTTCTACTTTGTCGTTTGATTTTTGTTGCATTTGAATTAGCACATGAAAATCCCGTTTAGTGTGTTGGTATAAATACTAAAAATTATATTAACGAAGTCCACTGGGTCTTTTCCATACGTTTGGCTATGGTTTAATGTCTTAAAATAGTGGAACCAATGGTAAAACCAGTTATTACCATTCAGTTTGTGCGTTGTACCAAAATCAAAATCAATTATTACCGTTGTATATTCGGCGATTGTATCATGTATTTTATGTAAATATGAACAAAGGCGATCGAAGATGGTTCAGAAGCAGATCAAAACACTAAAAGAAAAGACGTGTCGAAACATTTTATTTCATCTTAAAAAGCATATATGATGTATATGACAAGCAAATGCAAACAAAAATATATAAGATAATTTAGTTAAAGATATAAATAATATACAATTATTCTACTTAATCTTTTTCTTCAACTTTGTACTTGTTTGGCTTTATACATATTTTGATATGAGCATCACTGATGAGTCTTATGTAGACGAAACGCGCGTCTGGCGTACTAAATCATAATCCCGGTACCTTTGATAAGTATTTACACCACTGGGTCGATGCCACTGCTGGTGGACGTTTCGTTCCCGAGGGTATCACCAGCACAGTAGTCAACACTTCGGTGTTGACATGAATATCAATAATTTGGTCATTGTTATAAATTTCCAGTTTACAAAACTTTGTACTCCATAGGCCTAAATACATGAAAGTCCTAAATCCAAGACAGTAATTGAACAGCTAATTACTCTATTTTAACTACCCCAATTACATAATTTTGATGGCGATGTATACTTCTTTGATAGCTGAGATAGCTATATTGAGATAACAACTAAATATATGAACAATAACATGTGTTTGTAGTGTTTTGTTTACGTATATGCAGCTGTAACAAATTTCTGTATTGTTAAAAGCACAACTCACACACTAGCTTCTTGAATAGTTGTTCGAAACAAAATTTAAAAATAGATAACTATTAATGTAAATAAAAAAAGAGGTCAACTAAGATCAACTATTCCAGAGGCGAAAAACGGGTATTGTATTTAGCCACTTTATAACATGTGATCACTGTTATTGGGATACTTGAGATATATAAAACTGTGTAAACAATAAAAAGAAAATAATCAAAAAATTCTGCTAGCTCCTTGTTACTGTATGGTTTTAATGGCGTACTTTTCTCTACGTTCTCCTTTTCTTTTGTCGATCGGCCATCTACTATAGCCTGTTGCTGTTCGATAGGATTTATTCTTCTGGCTTTGCATTTTAACTTTAGCTTCAACATCCGAGTTTTCCTTACAATGAAATACATCCAGTTCGGAGCAATGTGGCGTTTTGGTTTTTTGTATAGTCCCATGACAAAAATCGTTATAATAACCAAAAGAAAAGCCATTCCTAATGTAACTGTAAATAATGCCACTGCAACAGAAAAAAAATAGGTTTGAAGATTACGATTCAACGTATGAACCTACAAACGTATTCACAAGTCTTCAATTTTAAACTATGTTAAATGCAGGTCTCGGAAGACTTCTGTAATTTTTCAGGCCTTAAGTTTTTCGGCTAAACTTGAGACGAAGTATACATCAATTAAAGAGTTGCTCTTGTGTTATCACAGGTTATCCGAGGGATAGTAGTCACATGTTTAGACGTGAATAATGATTTAGAAATCTGATGTTGGGGCATTGTGAGTAACATCATCATCCTTTCCGACAAAAAAACAATTAACTGATCTGAAAGATACACCATCTCCTTGCTACTATACAACTTGTACTATGTGCATTATGCTCATTAACGGTACTAAATGCGAAATATAATATATACAGGACCAACAGGCGGTACACGTGTATCAAAGTATTCTATTGAACTTTTTCAAAAATAAGAACAAACAAAACAGACGACCCAGAAGCAAACCACTTCACTCAACATAACCATTAGATGTAAAAAATAAAAGTCACAGCAATAGAACGAGTATAGTAAATATAGAAAATCATGTTGTATTTTAAATCAATAAAAAATTCCAACAGACGGAGCGCTATGTAAGAACTGAAGTAAAACAAAATACGAAAAAAGAAAATACACGGCAAATACTTGTAGGATTTTGATTAACACACCTCGCAACAAAACCTTTAGGCCCGATATACTAGTACCTTGAAGTTGCTACCCATGACACTGGAAAAATTCATGCGCGTTTTCCTAAGAACATGGTTTTTCTTTGTGAAAAATTGAATTCTTTAGATAATCCTCGATTTTTTTAGATATTTAATCACTAACTATTTTATCCTAGTATGCCGATCGTTTAAACTCATGTGTGGACTTGTCTGCCACATTCTCAATAAATGAAACTACTGACCTAGCTATGCATTTGACCCACATTTACCACACACCGTCCATGCAACAATCAGCGTCACAGTTGACCTATTGTAGTTTCACTGTCTTCCGATTGAAAATTCTTATATTTCACTACCTGTACCCTACATAGCACTACAAATATGTCAAGTTCAAAAATTTAATAAAAACATATTTAAATAATGACAAAAACGTTGCTTTAGCGGTATACTTTGTGATCGAATTTTTCGAAAAAAAAAGTCAGATTTGGACTAAGACCGGTAATAAATTCGATATCTACGTTACTTTCCGTAGATATTGATATTTTTTATACAATTACCCCTGTACTTAGATACATCAGGGCGTTAGCTATCTTTTTTCTTCCCTGGGCGGGATTCAAATCAATGCTTCTATGACATCGGGGAAATGGAGGATGTAATGATTGTCCTCGTCGGCTTCCTCTAGGTTGTAGCACAGTATAAGATGTAAGGGCATGTAAATGGTGTATCACTCATATCAGTCTGTCGTAAAGGATGGACATTTTAATGATCCTACCGCCCCATTGAATTTTAAAGCGATTGAATTGTCATTACTTGTTAGTCAAATGTAATCTATTGAATTGTAAACGAGATTGTATGTGTCTTCAATTGGATACACAGTACAATAAATAAAAGAAACATTATTAATATTTACAAATTAAGCCGACGTAATCCATAAAAGCATGTATTATTAAGTTTAATTTTTTTAATTTTTGGCCGTTAGTTATTTCATTGAATTGTTTCCTATTTTTAAAGAGGTCTTTTTATAGTCAACTGAACGATATGTTTTTTGGCTTATTATTAACGGCAAAGGAGTAGGGGCATTACGGCCTAGTTTTGGCCTAAGAAAATAAAATGTTTCATTACCATTTCAAAATGGCACATAAAGTTTAGAAATGCATAGGGTCAAGAAATATAAATGAAAAACATAAAGATTTTTATCTGATGACGTCACATTTACGTCATTATATGTACTGTTGTCACCAAAAAGATGAAAAAATACATAATTTATGCAGTTTTCTATCTTTATTTCCGTTGTGGAAACATCCTGCGCAGCCAAGAAACAACAAAATAATTTAACTAAAGCTTCATTATAACTATTGGTATAATCTCACCAAATATAAAGTTGTTTTTTGGGTGCGCACATACTTTTCAATCTAAAATATACTTAAAATTATATGAAAAAAACAAGGAAAATCACGAAATTTAGCATAATATGCAAATTAAGTCATGATTTTTTGCCATGGTTATTAGTTCGATGTCAAATTTGTTTTGATTTTCTCAGTACCTTATACCTTAGTCAAGTTTTCAGTTATTTAAGAATATGTATGATAACTTTTAAATTTGCAGTAATTTTTGGTCCAAATAAGGGCCTTATTGCCCCTACTTCTTTGTCTAATATTGCTACTGTATAATGAACTTTTTGGGGATAGTTGTCTCGTCATAATACATTTGTATATATAAATTGTGTTCCCTTTTATTACTTTTAAAAGCATCCAAAGAATGACATAAAATAATGACTCCTGATTCTGATTAAATTATGAAGAAAAAAAAATAATTGGAAGAAGATGCCTGTCAAAACTGTAACATTACCTATAATTGAAGGATACAGTGTAGCTGAAGGCACAGTTTCTGCAAATAACGTCAATAAAACCACCAAAGCAAGTACCACTGTTAGAATATATCCAATTCTGACTCCAGATTTTATCGGTAGAAAAAATGTAAGAAATGTTAATGCTGCAGTAAGAATGGTGGGAAATATAACGATCATTATGTAATGGCCAGAAAGCCTTTTCAAATGTATCCCGAATTTGAGCATCCATCTCAACTCTGCTCTTGTCGAAAACAATTTCCGAAAACTGTTGGTTTCTACAATCTCCCAATCACCCTGTGATATTTCTATAACATCAATATTTAACAAATGCCACAATTTTGTTCTGTTTAATATATTTAAGCCGACTGTCCTTTCAGGGTAATCTAAGCTAGCTAAATTTATGTAGCAATATTGATAGTCAAATGGAAAGAACGCGATAAACATTTTACAAAACGTTGTTAACATTACGATTGGGTTCCAAACTAGTCTTCCGTCATTAAATATTTGGATTGGTCTGCCATCACCAATATTATTCTGTAATTCATGGATTCTAAATTGAAATTATAAAGTATTTTGTAAGATCAATATGCAAATAGTTATCAAAGGTACAAGGCTTATAACATAATACGCCAGACGCGCGTTTGATGACCCAACATTTTAAAACGTTGTACAGAATACTGATAGATAATATTATTGTATGCCTGGGGTAAGAAAATCCTAAGAATTTCAAATAATTCATACTTTTGAAAACAGTAAATTTATTAAAATGATGATGTCATTGATATTCATGTCAACACCGAAGGTTGACTACTTGGATGTTGATACCCTCGGGTACACACCGTCCACCAGCAGTGGCATCGTCCTAGTGATGTGAATAGTTATCAAAGGTACCAGGCTTATAATGTACAACATACGAAACACAATAGAAACTAAAAAAATTAATGCACAAATTATCAGTATCACAAGAAGATGCCGCGAAATCGCATTCCCATTGGGCAAGTGTTGAAAGGAAGATTAAAACAATTAATATGCGGATAATTCGTCGACTGATCATGCATAGATAAATACAAAACACTACATTTATTCGTCATATCATAAATATTTCCGACTTTGTATGGTTTCATATGTGTTGCGGATCAACAGTCTCTTCCTTTCGTAATATAGATATGCAGGCATTGCTGTAATATTGCTACATAGAAATGAACATTTTACAATTAGGTTACTGAAATCATCTTTTCTGTCGTAAAATTAGTTATCATTGTCGATTTCAAGATATGTAATAGAGTTAACTGGTTCTGTTATGTCTATTATTTTAATTTCAATGGAAAATACGCGTTCAACATTGTCACAAATTCTGCACTATTCAGTGAGAGGATATCATCTTTATAGTGGAAAGTTAGGTTTCAAGAAAATGGTATACCTTCTTTTCAATCATCACAAAAAGCTCCCAATTGCATGACATCAGCCTCATATGAAAAAGGAACAAGTCATTCAATCTATTCCTTAATTTATTTTTGTCTATATTTTCAATTTCTTTTTTATGGTTCACATTAAATAAATAAGAAGTCTTTTCAATACATCAAAATTTATCATGAATCTACAAATTTAAAAAAAAAAGAAAAGTAGAAAGATGTCTATTTTAGTCTGGTAGTTACAATGCAGATTGCAATCTCGCAGTTTCGCCCCCTTTATTTTGAGCAATAACATGACGGTCGCACATAATGTTTTATTTGGTTTTCATGTTATATTTGTTATTCTCGTAGTGTTTTGTCTGATGCTTGGTCCGTTTCTGTGTGTGTTACGTTTCGGTGTTATGTCGATGTTCTCCTTTTATATTTAATGCGTTTCCCTCGGTTTTAGTTTGTTACCCCGATTTTGTTTTTTGTCCATGGATTTATGAGTTTTGATCAGCGGTATACTACTGTTGCCTTTATTTACTTTAAAATATTCAGATTCTTTAGATTTTTTTTATATTAAATATCATATTGACCAAATACAATATTTAAAAAGTGCTTAATAAAAAACCTGTGTTTCCGCAACTGTAGGATTTGTTACGATTTGCTGTTTAATTAGAAGTAAGCATAATTATAGGAAATTGATAATATCAAAAACTTCTTTGATAGTTATCACAGGATTTTACTTAGTTTTAAGTGATTAGCAGTTGCATCAGAAAACAAAATTGGGTTTACTCTCATTTTAATTGAATTTCAAGAAACATGAGATTTCTATCAAAAACACGCTTTATAATCCTGGTACCTTTGATAACTATTTGGATATTTAAAAATGAGTTTGATTGATGACTGTTTTAGCTTTCTACTTAAAGCTTAAATTGTTTGCATACCTGAAATTATTATATAGACGTTATAATATAAAATCGAGATGACATCTTGGAAAATATGCCCTTTGATCTTAATTCCTTGCAAAACAGGTAGCACAGATGTTTAGCTTTCGAATGATATACAAATTAGCCGTGTGTTAGGTGGGTGCATAAAAAAATTAATTTTATGGTTAAAGTCTCTCCATAATACGTCAGAGAGACACTTACATCTTGGAAATATTATGTGTTAACAGAAGATTTTTATATGTCGTCATTGCTAGTCAATATGTATGATTAAGTTACATTTTTTCTGGGTTTTTTTTTTCAGGCAAAACAGATTTTGCACTTTTATAGGAAAACATTTCTTTAAACATAAATAAATAATTCATGTATGCAAGATAATAATGTAAACTGATTAAAAAACGTACGAATTTAACACAACCAAGTCTGGGTGCCAAACTTTGTTCTCTGGTACAAATGTAAATTCCATGTCTCCATAATCACTTGTGTTCCATTGCAAACGGGTATCATTCCATTCCTGAAATGAACACAAAAATTAGCACAAATATTAAAAGTCTTACGCTTTTTCCTTCACAGATCTTATGATGATATTTTAGAAGGTCTATGACCTTGGTCATGCCATTGGTGTATTAATTTTCCCTTCTTAATCTTTGTTTGATTTAGATATTTGTATAACATAATGTTCCATATGATTCAGTATCTTTGTTACAGAACGGGAAAATTTTGAATTTATTAATTCCGTATTGTTCAATGTGTTCGCTTAATGACATATAACAAGGGGTTATATCTGTACTTAACACGCGAAAGATTATCTTTAAAACATTTGCAGGCATTTAAATACAAATATATAAGAATGACAGAACGTTTTTATGCATAAAATAAAATTTTAACGAAAAAAATAAATTATAGAAACAATGGTTTTATTCCAGCACTTTCATCCTTTAAAGGGACTAAACAAATTTAAGATTTTTGCAACTTTATTATAGCAATTATATCGAACAATTATTCACAACTTAAGGTTAAAAATATAGCCGACAATGATGAAAAAACTGAAAGACGACATATATAAAATTAAGGAATAAATGTTGTTTGATTGTCAATGTGGCAACTATCCAACATATTTACATATTCGGGGTTGTAAGCAATGTACGGCATTCACTAAGCAAATTAAATACCGTAGAGTCAATAAATTTTGTTTTATGTAAGATTCAATCATCAACATAAGTTTTGATGTTTCCTGTTGGAAGGTATTTTGACCACAAGAAAAATTCGGATTTTCACATTGAAAACATATGTTTTTCAAATCAATAGTTTCTAAGATGACAATCAGTTTTGCTTAAAACACCAACTTTTAAAACGTAAATAGATTTACTGACCACGGTGAAAAATCCTGTTGTCGATAATGTTTGTGTTTTTGTATCCTAAAAAAAAAATAAAAAAAATCATAGATTCAATAGACATGTGAAAGAAAAAAAAAATACAGTCGAGTCCCGTGGTCTCGAATTTAGTCGACTCACAATTTTGGATGAGCATTGTGGTCACACAATTAGTTTCATATCTATATATGTATTTCGACTCCTGGTGAGTGAGTCGAACTTTCTGTAGACTCAAACCAAAAGTACAAATAAACAAAATCATTTAAATTGCGTTTTTGTATTTCGAACATGACACACTTATAAACGAGTTTGTACCTATGATAAACTTTGATCAACACACTAGAAATAAGCAATTGTTGATACATCGATAAATAGATGGTAAATACATGTGTTGTGTATAACGCGACTTAAGTACATTTACTCAATCATCTTCCTTGATCTTTTATATTCGCTTTTACGGAAACATATCGAATAAAATAAAAGCAAAATAGCATATACATGTATGTTTTTATTCACTTGTTTAAGAGAATGACAAGTTTTGTCAACTTAAAATTATATTTAGATTGATTGGAAATTGTTTTCTCGTTCGACTCTTATTATCTAGAAGTCAGTTGCACTAGAGTAATATTTCCAGATATCCGTAGTTCGACAAAAACGTATACCGGCAATTTAACAGACAAACGAAGATGGCATTCAAACTCATAGATTGAAAATAGTTGACAACAATGGCTAAAAATAAAAAGACAAACAGACAATTAATAGTACAGAAGATACAACATAGAGTATGTAAATAATATATCAGGAAAATTGTATTCAATGTTCTTTATGTATATTTTTAAATTATATGTTGTAAGAATGTATATATGTTGTTAAACATGTCAATATTTTTTCAACAACTCCATAGATTGGTGCATTAGCTTTCTTGTATTCTTAGCATCTGCATTCAACATAAAATTCTTGAAATTAATTTTCTTTTTGTCTGCTACGGCGCTTCCTCTATGGCTGTAATGTGTGACGTCATGACGTCATAAATCTATATTTAACTTTTTTTTTATATTATGACCTCGAATCTGCATATAAATAGAAACATAGCATCAATGTACTGAGATAGAATCAAGGCAACGGATAAGTAAAATAACTTTTGAAACATTTGAAATGCTTCTACTTATGTAATATTTTTTATCACGACCATTACGCCACATCCAGGCGGTAAAGGTATTCTGCCAAAACAATTATTCAATAACGGTAAAATGTCAAAGGGGTGATTTTTATGCAAAAATCTCTTAAGCAAGTCATGATATGAAAATATGAAACAAAAGCTCTCATATATCACCCGGGGGATATATATTTCATACGCAACCTCTTCTAAAAATTTTCTACATAGAAATGTGACCATGTAAGTAAAATCACACCTTTTTTGCGAAGTTTTGATTGCAACCGACCCTCATTTTCAATATATATATATAACTGACGAGGAAAGGTCACACCCGGCCACCGAAAGCTTTATTATTGTGAAGCCAAGGTGGCCTAGTGGTCTAGCGCGTCGGATACAGTACCGGCAATTTGGTGTCACGATGTATCTGTAGCATGAGTTCGAATCCCGGCGAGGGAAGAACAAAAAAATTGTGAAAGCAAATTTACAGATCTAACATTGTTGGGTTGATATCGTTAAATGTTTTACTATTCATGTTTGCCTGACATATACAAAAATGTGTAATTTTTAACTTTGAAAATACCCAACACAAAAACTATATACACTTACCAATGAATTGACATACTGCAAAGTATATACTGCATTTACGTTTACTCTCCATGAGTTCATTGGTAATATATTTGCGTCGTATCTTGATTCATTAAATAACATAGTGTGAAGATTGTGTGCATCATCCCAATAGTACGATGTTGAAAATATGAATAAATCTAAAGAAAAATACTTTAAATTCAGGAAACTGCAGTTATTCATCTGCACACATGTTTGAACAATGAACCCAGTTTACAAAATTATGTGTGTACATATATGTGTATTTGTGTCATTGATAATGTGTTTTGAAACAGACAAGTTGATTATACGTTAAATAGACAGTAGTTAACTAATAAAAATCTATCTTAATCTATAAATGCCAAAAAGTAAAATCACAAAAGTAATGAACTCCGCGGAAAATTCAACACGAAAAGTCCCTAATCAAATGGCAAGCCATGTTTAAGTTTTTCACAGATGATGCGGGATATGTTCCTTATTTCGTAAATAAAATCCCATTTCTTTTTCAAGAATGTGTCATACCGAACTAGACTATTTACCATGTTTGCAATAACATGAGGAACACGATGGGTGCCACATCTGGTTACCCGTCCGGAGCACCTGAAATCGCCAAAGGTGTTTGGTACTATCATTTGTTCGTTTTTTTTCGTTTTTAGTCATTGCGTTGTTTATTTTCGATCTATGAGATTGAATGTCCCTTTTGTATCTTTCACCCCTCAATTATTAATCTTTTGTTAGTTTGACTATTTTGTTTTTTAAATTGAGTGTTAGTCCAAAAATGAATTGCGTCGCAATGTTAAATGTGATATGCATAGTAAGTCTTTATTGTCAATATGTTTTGCTGTTTACAATTTTTCATTTTCAATATAGGTTTTTAAAAAATGCCAAGTTTGACATGGGTTTTTGATAATAACTCACATCAGGTTTTCACCAAAAATTGAAGCTGTGTTGCCTTCTCGTAGATCTTGATTTGATGATCATTGTTACTAATGAGCATTTTTTTATCGACTATACATGTATGTTTGTCATAAAAAGCAAAATTAAGTTGAAATTGTTATTTTTGGAGAACCAAATCGATCAAGTAACTAACTAAATTATTTATGTGTCATTTTAAGACAATAAATCCTAAAAGTAATCGTCTGAATTTATTTTTATAAAATAGACAGTATGTGATAATAAAATTGAGAATGGAAATGGTGAATGTATCAAAGAGACAATAACCCGACCATAGAAAAAACAACAGCAGAAGGTCACCAACAGGTCTTCAATGCAGCGAGAAATTCACGCACCCGGAGGCGTCCTTCAGCTGACCCCTAAACAAATATGTATGTTTTGATTCTAATCAAATGCATGGTTTACACTCAACAAATAAACGTGTTTCCGCTTATGATCTAGTTGTAGTCAAACATGTTGAATGACAGGCAATAAATTCGGGTTTTGTTTAAGCAAGCTACGATAAGAATAATTGTGACAATCTTTGGTTTAAACTGGTCCAGTATTTGTAAACGAAAAATGTTTGTAAAAGTTAACAAACAACAGAAATCATTGATGGAAACGTCCGCGCTATTCTTTATGCCATCATAGATAATAGATTGCCATGACTATTTCAATCATGGTTTTTATAATGAGTTTATTTACAGTGGCACTATCTACACTTACCTACATAAATAAACAAAAGTAAAAGTCCTCGCATGCAGTTTTCTTCAGACATCATTTACCAAAAACGTATGCATCAACAAGAATTATCAGTTTCTCAATTAGTTTGATATTTCGATATAGTTTTAGTAATACTTGAAGGTTACTCTATGTTATATTAGCTTTACCGTGGATGCGTGATTCTGGCATCATATTAATATATAAATATAAGTACTCCGACATCAACTGCGTCGAACTGTGTTCTCAAATACGACAAACGCTTACACTTTTCAACGGATAATACATAAATAATAACTCTAGAACACACGGCTTTTAAATAGCTTGTCATATGAAATATCGTTTGATTGAAACCTTGCACGAAACCATGTTAGCAAAACAACATTTGTATTCTCTGTATTTAAAGAAATAATATCTAAATTTCCTTTCCTGCGAAGTGTCACTTTAATAGTATATAGTTTGCTTTGTGTTATTTAAATACGTATTTAATAGTTTAAATTTGTTTTTAAATTCCTTACAATAACATGATCACCCTGGTTAAGCTGATGACCGTAACTGCATTCAAAGTCATCCCAAGATGTAGTATGAAAAATAAGGTCAGTTTCTGTATTGTCTGTTAAAGTGTTCCTATATCATTTTCTTTACAAAGCATACCTTAGTACGATGTAAATTTATATAAGATTCGCACGGAAATCACTAAACTTACTACAGAGAAATGTGTATGAAATAGGAAATTGGATTTGAAACCGTTAATCACCATTAAATTTTTTTCAAGATGATCGTAACATGTAACAAAGATGACCATGATTTTGGTAAAAGGATGACCGTAATTTGTACGGATAACCGTAATTTATAAAGGATGACCGAAACTTTTATAGGATGACCATCAATTTTATCCGTATTTGTATAACCTTTTACATATCAAATAATTAACCGTGTTAGCATAAAACGTATTTATAAGTCTTCGTTATCCTATACAGGTCAAAGAAAATAAGACGTGCTTTAAATACATAGTTCACCAAATGTAGCCTGCAACCACAAGCCAAATGATTTTTTATATCTGTGATTTCTGTTAGATCTTTTCAACAACTGTCTACACCTGCAGTTGAGAACGACTACGACATGTCAGATGTACGGGGATGTCTCAAAAGTGAAAACTGAATATTATAGTAAAGATCACTATATTGATTTTATTGCTTGAAATTTATTTGATTGGCAATAATACATCTTTTCAAAAGATTCCAAATGACAGTTTTTTTATTTAGTATGATGAAAAAAAAATAGGCCTTAATTCACATCTTTTTATATGTTGAGCAGAAAGTAAAAAACAATCATTAACTAAAACTTCAACCGTGTCAAAGACGTACAAACTACCAACATATTCAGGACTTGGTTCAAGCATACAAACCATGCGACGGGGATATACTAGTTTTATTGATTCCCAAATCTCCCTTATGTATAATCAGAGATGAAATTTAAAAATAATCATAAGTACGAAAAAATAGACAAACAGATTACAAAACCTAAGCTTTGTACAGGAAAAAGAAAATAGAGAAAAAAATTCTGACCGGTGTCTACAAAACAATATATAGCAATGACAGTGTAACATATAAGACCAACGATATCTGATCAACACTGACCCAAGAAAACTTCAGTACTAAGCAATTCAAGCTTCTTGTGAGAAATCATAATCATTTTCGGGAACGGTGGAAGGACTCAACGTAGAAAGTTAAGGTATGTTGCTTTTAGGGACAAGGGCAATTCTATCGGTCAATCATTTCGTGAGTACCAGCAAATATTTAGATAATCTAAGTCGCTGGACTTCAATCCCCTGCTTGGCACTGCCCAAAAAGATTTTGCAATGACAACATGCTCTTTATTAACTAACGTGTTGAAATTTAGATTCTATAGGCAGGTATGTACTGCCTAAATTGGAACGAGAAGTCAATAAGATTTTTTTCCAAATTCATCAAGGAAAACCCGAAACTTTAACAAGGTATCTTGAAGTGGAGTTATTCCTCGTTGATAAAAAATACCGGTGTGATATCTCCCTTCAACCTATTAAATCTATATATTTTACCTCTCCCGAAATTGAATACGTACATCAAATTAGGTGATGATCAGTTAAATACACCATGCGTGTTTACAAGTGTTTAACGGACGACGGACAGTCCACGTTAGTTTTCTCGTTTGAATTGTTGTACATTGTCATTTCGGGGCCTTTTATAGCTGACTATGCGGTATAAGACTTTGCTCATTGTTGAAGGCCGTACCGCTACCTACAGTTGTTAATTTCTATGTCATTGAGGACAGTTGTCCCATTGGAAATCATACCACATCTTCTTCTTTATATTCCTGTAATTATCTTTCATAAATAAAAAAAAATCATTATCATTTGACAGATTTTTTTACCGTTATTGTCATACGGCTTAATCTTTGATAGAAGACTCGCATAATCAAAACATTATAGAAATATTTATTAATTTATGTTCGATATATCTTCTGTATCTTTATAGTCAAGACAGTATATAACCGCCAAATCAAATATGTATACGTTATGATAATCATGATGTTTTTTTTTCTTTTAAGACGACCACTCCATTTTACCTGTAAACTGTAGGTTTCATTAGTCGGTGTCGACATATGTTGAAAAAGTTAAATAATGTCATATAATAAATACACCTTGTTAAAAATGCCAATGCATGTACACACATTGGTATTTTTATCGTTTCAACTACCACTGCAAATGTTATTTATTTCAGATAAGTATATGCGTTAACATTACCTGCAAATACACCTCATCGAATGTAGACATCATTTTGATACACACTTTAGACAATCATGTTGGTCAACAAACATTTAGTTTCAGAAAGAAAGTTTTGGATGAAAACACTGGTCATACCATATCGGTCCGCACATTTGGGAGTTGAAGTAACAAAACTTAAAATGATGTTAGAAAAAGGTTATAAGCCAAATATAAATGTAGAAGAACAAACTATATCATTCAAAAGATGATCCTCAAATTTGAAATTCAGTGTCGGTTATGTCAAAGAAGGGTGTCATACGGAATTAAAAAATGAATTTTATTAGGCCGTTATAGTTTTCTCTTTTGAATTGTTTTACAATTGATATTTAGGGGCCTTTTATAGCTGACTATGCGGTATGGGCATTGCTCATTGTTGTAGGCCTTACGATGAGCTATAATTGCTTATTTCTGTGTCACTTTGGTCTCTTTTGGAGAGTTGTCTCATCAACAATCATACCACTTTGATGATATTTTATATTTATCCCCCTTCCTGTCTCTGTTTCACTAGCAAGCTAAATCTATTGCGATGAGACGACATTCATTGGACATTTTTCGAAGGGCAGTAAGAAAGCTAAATTGAGATTAACTCCCGTTTTGACTTTTAACCAACCACTTTTTATAGTAGCAAAACAAATACAATGGAACTGGTCTCGGATTTCGTACTTGGCTTAGAGATAATGGATGGAGATAGAGGATGGACCAGTGTTTAGTAAAAGCCCGCTAATCCTCCGACTTTGATTTTGGAGAAGACGTTCCTAAGTTGTAAAACCATTTCCTGGGAACTTTCCCCCAACCATTCAAAAAACCAAACAAGTTGTTCAAGTTATCAAAAAAAAATTATAGATATAGGAAGATGTGCTATGAGTGCCAATGAGACAACTCTCCATCCAAATAACAATTTATAAAAGTAAACCATTATATGTCAAGGTACGGCCTTCAACACGGAGCCTTAGCTCACACCGAACAACAAACCAAAAAGGACCCCAACATTACTAGTGTAAAACCATTCAAACGGGAACACATTCAATCTAATCTATATAAGAATAACGAGAAACACGTATGAATTACATAAAACAAACGACAACTACTGTACATTAGATTCTTGACTTAGGACATTTTTAGCGGTATTAAACGTTTTAATGGTACCAAACCTTCTTCCTTTTTCTGAAACAATAGTATAACACCACAACATAGAAAAACACAGGATAAAATATCAATTGGAAGGCTTAACTAAATAAAAAAACGCAAATTAACACACTATGAACGAATAAATTGGATCTGCGATACCTGAATGCAAGTACATATTTAATAACATAATGATGGATACATATCTAAGGTCAAAAGTAAAAGCTTAAAACAAAGCTATGGTAAGATACCACTGTGAAATATTTAACATTTTTTAGAAAATCATCACTTTTGAAAATAAACCGGTTTCATATAGATATTCTACACAGGTTAATGAAAAAAAAAATTGTCGTTAAATATACTTTTTAGTCATAACATCTACCCATTAGGAATACAAAGAAAGTTTTGTATTATATATAAAACTAATCTAACACTTGGTACATATGGGGTGAATATCAATTATAAAACTATACATTTCGAGCTAAATAAAATTTCCTGTACAGGTGCTAGAACAGTATTTACTAAGAAATGGACAAATTTTGATGTTCATAGTACGAAGAAGTGAAAATTAGTAGATATTCCATATAATCAAAGCTGGTATATCGACAAGATCCATATAAACATAAAATGACAAAAAAACATTACAAATTCTATCAACAGGTCAAATTAACGAGTTGGGATTTATAAACACCGTATGATGGAGCCAAAGGCACATCGCCGTCTAAAAAAGGAAAATTAACAATAGGAAACGAAAAATTGTCTCTTTTGTCGTAAATTTTAGTATGGAGTTTCCCTTTAGAAATAGAAATGTCTAAATCTAGAAAAGATTAACTGCTGCTGGTTAAGTTAGATTTAGTTAAAGTAAGTTCTTTTGGGTAAATTTCAGAAGTATATTTAGAGAACTCTGGATTATTTAACGAAAAAATATCACCAAGAAAACGGTAGGAATTGTTGAATGTATCAACCAACTGGTCTCGGATTTCGTAAATGGCTTGGAGATAAAGGATGGAGATAATGGATGGACCAGTGTTAAGTAAAATACCACATTAAATCCTCCGGTTAGTAAGTTGTTAAACCATTGCTTGGGACTCCCTCCCCCCCCCCCAAAAAAAAGTTGTTCAACTTATCCAAAATAATAGTATATCTATGTTTTTATTCTGAAAATTGCAAAACCAAATAAGCAAAATATGTATGTTTATTTTTTTTTTTACTAATCGCAAAATATGTATGTTTAATTTTTTTTTAATAATCTTGGTTTTTTTTTCCTGGTTGGGTGAAAAAAGAATTTTGATTATCTGAGATTCTATTGTCTGAGATTCTATTCCTTACATTAGGAATATAAAAAAAACATAGATTATACAGAATACTTTTGTTGTAATAGTTCAGTAAACATTTTATAATATCAAGAACATGTCGATGCTTGTTTTATTGTACATGTTATAATATGTTTAACCCCGCTACATTATGTATGGATGTGCCTTTCCCAAGTCGGGAAGCTGTAATTCAGTGGTTGTTTCATGGATAAACTCTCAATTCGTAATCAATGAATTGTAGATTGGTACAATTATTCACTAATACTTATTAAACAAAACAGAGTACTAAACGAAATTACAATTACTTTAATGTATAACCTGGATGATTGTCAAGCATAAATGGATACGCACAGTAAATTTATTTTATATTTTTCAATTCTGCCAGACATAAATGGTCTTTGAAATCACTTGCATCATTGTCTTTTGAAGCGCTGAATAAAATTTAAAAAATTTAAAGCTGAATGGACTTTTTTTTTACTATATGGTTGAAAAGTAAATGCAATAGGGAATTAAGTGCGAACCTACAGTGTTGGTAAACGTGGCCATAAAAGAGGCCCAAAAATGTCGCATGACTTTACGTCTTTATTATTGCATAAAATACGTTTACTTTGATGTAATTTTTTGGTTGAATTTTAATTTCTTATCATTTCTTATATTTATTACTTTTAATTTTATACTTAAGTTTTAGTCAGCAGAAGCATTGCATCGCAATTTTGAATATGTATGGTACAGAAAGTTTTTGCACCATCAAACATTTTTTATAATTAAAACTTTTCACTTCAACTTAAGTTTTTACATGTATCAACTATATGCTCTTAAGAGCCTGTGTCGCTCATCTTGGTCTATGTGCATATTAAACAAATTACACAGATGAATCCTTGACAAAATTGTGTTTTGGTGATGGTGATGTGTTTGTAGATCTTACTATACTGAACAATTTTGCTACTTACAATTTTCTCTATCTATAATAAACATGGCCCTTTCGCTACAGAGGAACATATTTTTTAAAAATTTACAAAAACTTACCAAATTAATGAAAATTGTTAAAAATTGACCATTAGGGCAATTAGTCCTTAAGGGGTCAACTGACCATTTTGGTCATTTGACTTATTTGTAGTACTAAATTTGCTTAACATTATTGCTGCTTACAGTTTATCTCTATCTATAATTGTTTTCAAGATAATAACCAAAAATGGCAAAATTTCTTTAAAAACTACACAAGGGGGGGGGGGGCAGCAACCCAACAATCAGTTGACCAATTCATCTGAAAATTTCAAGGCAGATCGATATTACTTGATTAACAATTTAACCGCTTGTCAGATTTACTCTAAATGCTTTGGTTTATAAGCCAAAATCTAAATTTTACCTCTATGATCTATTTTTAGCCATGGCGGCCATCTTCGTTGGTTGGCTGGGTCAACGCACACTTTTTTTTAAACTAGATACCCTAATAATGATTGTGGCGAAGTTTGATTAAATTTGGCCCAGTAATTTCAGAGGAGAAGATTTTTGTTGAAGATAACAAAAATTTACGAAAAATTGGTAAATATTGACAATAAGCCAAATCTACATTTTACTCATATGTTCTTTTTTTATTTATAAATTCATGTATTTGGTTTTGATGTTATATTTGCTATTCTCGTGGGATTTTGTCTGATGCTCGGTCCGTTTCTGTGTGTGTTAGTTACATTGTAGTGTTGTGTCGTTGTTCTCTCTTATATTTATGCGTTTCCGTCAGTTTTAGTTTGTTACCCCGATTTTGTTTTTTGTCCATGGATTTATGAGTTTGAACAGCGGTATACTACTGTTGCCTTTATTTAGCCAGGGCGGCCATCTTGGTTAGTTAGTTGGGTCACCGGACACATTTACATACAAAATACTCCATTGATGATTGTGGCCACGTTTGGTTAAATTTGGCCCAGTAGTTTCAGAGGAGAAGATTTTTTATAAAAGTTAACGACGACGGACGACAGACGACGGACGACGGACGACAGACGATCAAGTGATGAGAAAATCGCACTTGGCCCTTCGGGCCAGGTGAGCTAAAATTGAGAAAATTGATATAAATCATAAATGTTTCTATTCAGTTCCAGCCTTGACAACCATTTTGGTATACAGACAGGATGATCAGACACAATTTTGAACAAGTTACGGTAAACATGATTGTAACCGGCATTGGTTTCACTTTCATATGTATTTCTGTACAAGTTAACAGCCGACTGATGCCAGGTGATTGAAACTTTCTCACTTGCTGTTAATGTCACTGGAGTAAATGAAATAAACCTGACCTTTAAACCATCTGTACTTACCTATACAAATAAGCAAAACTAAAACTCCTTTAGACATAATTTTCCGAGTACAATAGGCAGCAGCACAGATATAAGTTCCTTTTTTTAAATTTCGATACAGTATTTAGTATCTGTTTTATTATCCACGGCAACTTTATGTTATAGTGTCTTTCGTTTGGTCGACACACGTGTCTCTCGTTTGGTCGACACACGTGTACATCTATGTATATGTTTAATGAGGAATCAAGTAAACATTGCTTTTATATATGTTGACCGGTATTACTTGATGAATTGAGTGAGAAATTATGCATGTTTTCTAAAAAAAATGTCATCAATTTTGAGCATGAATATATACCCCCACAGAGAATATCAAATTATAATATCCTGCTTAATGTCATTTTTAAAGTTTTATAGCTTGCCTCTTTGTTAATGATTACAAAAATGTTCTGAATAAATAAGTGAATTGGATACGAAAAAAAACAATTTGCATTCCTTATTATTATTTCATTTTGCATCAAATGTCAATATCTGTTCAAATTTAGTAATTGTTATCTTTGATTAACTACCACCACGGGGAAATATTATATAATTTAACTTTCTAAAGAATATCCTCTTTGACTGGACTAAAGTATGCTTCTCTTTAATTGATCAGTTTTCATTAAATATTATTTCATTTCTTGTTTTCCTTTCTACTTGATAACAAGGACGTTGTACAATTATTAAAATCAAATTGACGTGAAACACAGTTTACGATTTTAACCTCACAGATTTATAATAATACTGTTGAAATTATATGAGAAAAAGAACGCTACTTTTTCCCCGTATCTCTACTTAATTACACACCAATAAAAAAAGAACAATTGTATTTCCAGCATATTTTATTGAAGGTATTTGCAGTCCCTGGAACAAGTTTGCAATTCTGCTGAGTGAAACCTTGATTGTTTGAAGTAGGTCAAAATGAAGATGATAACTTGTCCATATACATAAACAGATATATCTTATAAATCCATAGTGATTGTAATGGTATTGATTCCCTGATAATTATTTTATTTTTGTTGGCTATTGTGTCTGGCACCACTGTTGAAAAGTGTATGCCCATTTGTTTGCAAATTACCTTAGAGCAAAAATTATATACCTCGAAGGTAATCAAATTTCTGGAATGGAAAACGAACTTTTTTAATTACCTGATAAATGTTTTTCTTTGTATTTCATTATAATATTTTTCTTTGTTATACTGCATTGTATAATAAAGTATATTTTTAATTCAATACAGTATAAATAAAAGTAAAATAATAAGATCAGTAGTTATTTGGAGGCTATTCAGCAAAGAACATTGTCATAATTAAGGTTTCTTTGTCTACTGGTATTCAAAACGTATATTCCTTGATTGATGAAAATAGTAACTGATCTGACTTTTTGCTCTATATTAATTCTAGTTTTGTTTTTGTGATTTTCTTCCTTTTTTTCTGAGAAATGTATATCTTGCCTTCTGAAAAAAGAACGAAAGATTTTGTTTGGAAAATGAAAACCAACACATCTTTTTATATTAAATAACATCCGAACAGTACCCTCATTAACAGCAACACACATAGAAATACTTATAATTGCCAATCGTAATTAATTAAATATTCTTAAAATATTATCGACAACGGATACTTCGTTAAGTATGTCTAGTGAAGTTTTTTTCTTGCATCTTATTGTAAGACGAAATGTTTTTTTCTTATATCCAATCAGAATGTTTACCGAATATGTTGCTGTCAGTTTTATTTGTTTTTGAATCAGACCGTTGGGTTTCTGATCATAATCATGTCGTATTTTTGTAAGCCAGACATTTGATACTTACTACACGATATAGGTCATAATAATTTTTGAAGGACTTTATATTGAAAATATTACCATATCTGTGTGTTGCAATGTTATTTAAATTGTCTAATCAAACCCATCAGAACAAACTGCTTGACACAATTTATAACGATGAAAGAAGGATATAAGCCTAAATTGATCAATAAGAAAGCAATAAAACATAGTCAAAGAAGATATTGTGTATTTCAAAAAATTAAAGCAGACATATTTTACAAAAAAATCAACTATTTTACAGACCCTTTATTGCACAAAGTCAGATAAATGTATATATACTATATATAAATAAGAAGTGAAAAATGAAGGTGCCATCCGCAGTCGAGGAGGCAGTAAAGAATTCGATCATCTTTAACATTTTAGATAGATTATTTTGGCACTTTATGAATATTCTAACACGTAGTATTTCTTACTCATTAGAAATTCCAGGGAAAAAGTATAATTTGCACTTGTCAATATTTTAACAAATCGTAACTACAATCCCCTTCTATTTTCATGAATATGACCTACCGAATTAGACTATTTACTTGGTTTATAATAACATGAGCAACACGACATTTTGAGCAGGATCTGCCTACTCTTTCGAAGCACATGAGATCCCCCCCCCCAGTATTTGGTTGGGTTCGTGTTGCTCAATCTTTAGTTTTCTATATTGTTTCTTGTGCATTACTTTTTTTGTCTGTTTGTCTTTTTCATTTTTAGTCATGTTGTCAGATTATTTTCGATTTATGAGTTTGACTGTTCCTCTGGTATCTTTCGCCCCTCTTTTAAACATACATTTTTAATTATAAATCCATAGTGATTGTATGCTTCTACAACTAGAATAGAATCCTGCGATTATACTGAGGAGATGAATAGAGGATATTCCTGTACACTGACAAATACTTTCGTGTATTGTAATTAGTCGTCCTTGTTTAATAACTTCGATAAATTAAAATTCCCAAAACGAAATGTTACTTATTATATATATTTATAATCTATCTATTTAGAGGATGGGGTAATGCGTCTGGTCAAGGCTAAGCCGTATTGCCAACGACTTGAGAAGTATAAAGTACAGTTTCCAACCCATTTATGACATTGTGATTGTATCTGCATCAACTCATATAGCACAAAATCGAAATATATACAATTATTGCTCCAAGTGTTGATAAGTGCGTCCACTCTTACTTAGAGTAACAAGTTTTGGTATAATGCATACGTCATCTAATCTAATTAGCGAATGCCGAAGGATTGCCTACGATAATTAACATAATGAGTACCACAGTAATAACAGACCATGATTACCAATGAATTTCTAAGATCATCCTCCCCGGTTTTATTTGGTGTTTATTGTTGATCAATCTTGAGTTTTCGTTGTTCGTTTTTCATGTTGTTGTCTTTTGGTCTTTCTCCTTTTGGTCATTGTGTTGTCAGTTAATTTTCGACTTACGAGTTTCAATGTCCCTTTATCCTCATTTGTCTTTCTTTCACATTAACGTCATTTGATCCTTTGGTGGGTAGTTGTCTTTTCTATATTCAGTGCGGTGTTTTGTGATTAGATTTTTGTTGGCCCTGCTCCTTATGACCATAGTTTTGTCTGCTTTCTTAATCATTCCTGGTGTCTTCTTTTCTGTAAAGTTTGAAGAGATCTAATAATTAAGTTATGTTATTAAGCACAGAATTTCCCATTCAATGATTATTCAATTCTGTGTTGATGAATAATCAGAAACTTCATGATATTGAGTCGTACCATGTTATAATTAGCTTCTTATATAGCTTCTATCAGCCTGTTCTATTATAATACCACACATGGATTGTTTCGTGAATGTCTAGTATATGTAACGCTTAATTTGCACGACCTTGCTAACCATGAAAAGTTTGTAATCTGTTATATTTTGTTTAAATGTTATGTCAGAAACGACTGTTTGAAATAAACGATCTCAATACCTTGTATTTGGTTAACATCAAGATTATTTATTTTTCCATGACATATGCCATAATTTTCAATTGTCATATCCATGCATGATACTCACTATATTCCTTTTTTTTTCTTTTCGTGAACAACTAGACAAGTACTACTACTGTAGCAGAATCTACATATCACCTAGGAACACCTTAAATCTTGTAAATGTTTTGCATGGTTGTTCTCTGGTTATATTGCCCTCTTTTTCCAAATGTAAGGTAATACTTTTACAATTTGCCCTCAAAATGGGAACGTTGTATACTATATACTAGTATTTGACCTCTCGTCCGTTTTTACATCTGTTGATACTTTTAATAATTAATTATTTTCACCATAAACTATCAACAATTCTTAACAGTCTTGTAACCTGTTATTGACACGTCCTTCGTGAATAATCCCGTTTGAGTTCTCGTCGTAATGTGCTCGCGTCGATTCAAGAGGGTTGTGTGTTCGATTGACGACCAGTTCGTGAAATACCTAAGAGATACATTCTTGGCATTACACAGAAAAAAAGGCAAATATTTAACATTTACAAATATTTGTTCAATTTTGAATTCTGCTGTTTCCATTGGATTAATGTTGCGAAGGGTTAAAGCAAATACAAGAGAGGTAAAATTTGATGCATTTTGTCTAATATGTAATACTTGATTCCTAGAATACTTCTAGTTACATAGTGTGCTTGTGACCTAATACGATATATACATGATATATGGAGTCAGTAAATTTCATATTGGGTGAGAGCGAGTTAACTTACCCCATATTTATCGTATTAAGTCACTAGCACACTATGTAACGAATTTATCTTACCGACTATCTTACCATGTAGTATTTAGACTCAAATGAACTAGTTAAAAGCTTCAATATAATGCAAGAGGGGTAAAAGATACCAGAGGGACAGTCAAACTCGAAAATCGGAAATAAGCTGTCAACGCCATCGTTAAAATTGAAAAGACAAACAGACAAATTATAGTATAAAAGACACTACATAGAAAACTAAAGACTAAACAACACGAACCCCACCAAAATCTTGGGGTAATCTCAGATTTTGTTGAAGGGTTATATGACTGAAATCTGTAAATGAAAAAATCCATAGCTATCCGTGCTGTATTGGGCCGGGCATTGTCCTAAAAAAATAGCAAAAAAAAACCGAACTCGAACGAAAATTCAAAACGGAAAATTCTATTCAATTGGCAAAATTTCACAGTCAAACACTTCAAAAAAATGGGGAAAAATGGCATTATTACTGATTGGTACACACATTTCCTTGTAGAAATGTAGAAACCATCAATGCAATACTGAGTAATTGGGAACTAAATCGTTATCAGAAATAGTGCCCCATTACTTATATGTGTACATCTGTGACATAAGGTCTAATGTCGAAGTAGTCGAACTATATTGAATGAATAGCCATTCAACACTGAGATAATGAGTTCTAATCCTGACAGAGGCAAGTGGGTCCAAATACATTCATCAAAGACTAGGATTGTTTGTTTTACTTCCGAATGGTGACTGCTCTAACCGGGCACTTGACATATATAAACTGACCGCCACACAATAGCATACTAGTGTTGAAAGTGTTTTTAAGACCAATCATTCAATCAATCGTAAAACGATAGTTATATTATTTGTATCTGAAATTTGATATCGAACAATGTGTTTGAAATCTAACTAGTTAATACTTAGGAGATGTTGTATGATTGCCAATGAGACAACCTCCACCAAAGACCAAAATGACATAGAAGCAACAATCTTATTAGTATGTTACCACACAGCCGTTAACGACGGGCACATAATCATACCGCGTAGGAAACAATAAAAGACAAAAAAATGAAAAATGTAAACAAAAATTGAACGAAATGTCTAACAGCCTGATATATGTACAAAAACAACACAGAAAAAAATCATCAATACAACATTTGACAAACAACAAACGACATCTGCTGAATTACAGGCTCCTGACTAACCTGAATAAAGGTAAAATAAACCTATTTTTTCGCGTACACTTGAATGTCTATATAAAGAGGGCCTGTTAAATAAAACAAGTATGGGAATGGTGTAATATCTTATGCAACATAACTAGGATAAGATGTATAAGCATAATATGTGTAAATTGATTTCATTGGTATGTGTTATGCCTCTATGTAAAGTGATTTATTGTAAAATTCTATTTTGAATAATTACATTAGATGTATGTTTCATTATAATACTTGCACATCACATGTTATTCCTTAAGCAATTGCATTACTCAATAAAACTTTTCATTCATGATAACACGTGGTCCCACAATAAAGTGCACAGGTGAATCAAATAAAACAATTATAAAATTCGTATTTTCATGGTCATAGCTTAAAAATGTAATTATAAGTATTGAATGCTTCTTTTTGTTACTTCATAGGGTTGTAAAAGCGTTGACCGTGCGCACATTTTTTAGAATGAAGCGCTTCCGCGCTTTATACAAAATGTACTTCGGTCAACGCTTTTACACCCCAATAAAGTTACAAAAAGAAGCATTCAATTCTTAAATAAATCGTGTTGGTGATTTTATATCAAACTAAGGGGACGCCAATGGAATATTTTTAAAAACCTATGGTATAATAAGTGTAAAATAGACAGCAGGCTAAATGACATGACTGATACATATTTAACTTCACTCGATGTACATTTACGCAATTAAAGTCTCTATATTGATGGCGTAGACAACAATACTTGAAAGTCAAAAACCTACTACTATTATGTTCGTCTTTTTTCTTATACTACAAATACAGTCATACATATTAAATCAACTAATAGGACTTATAGAGCAGAAAGGTTTTTTTTGTTTCCTGATACCAAATTAAGGTCCCTTTTTATTGATTTGTTTGGTAATTTTTATACTACAACACGACTATCTTACGATCACATGTATAACTGCGCCACATTCTGTATGTATCTGTTCAAAGTCTGGAGCATGTAAATCAGTGATTATTGTTTGATGCTATATATTATATTTGTATTTCGTTCATTGTTTGTTTTTATATAAATCAGCCAGTTTTCTTGTTTAAATAGTTATACATTTGATATTTACGGGCCTTTTATATCCGACTATGCAGTAATGGTTTTGCTCATCGACGAAGACCTACGTTGCCTTATTTATTTTGTATTTTTAACACATAACAAGGATTTTTCGTAAATGCCTGATAATCTTAAGTATATACTAAACATTTGACCTGCCGTCCTTTTTTTGGGGAACTTTTTCTTGACTAGTATTTTTTTCTTCTTTCGGAAACACCTTAATCTATGATACATCACCAACGTCTTATTATCTGTATTTACTTCTTCCTGTTTTAGTCAACCCCTTTGGTGGTCTTGTCGTCGCGTGCCGAGTGCAAACGGTTGTGAATTGAATCAAAGAACTGAAGACCTTTATAGTTATCTTTTTTTTCTGTTTCTGTTGGAACAATGAAGAGTAAGCACCTCTTCTGGATTTAAAGATTGGTTTGTTCGGAGGCAAAATAATGTGTCCAGGTAGGGAGACATGGTTTCCTGTGGACTATAACCTACGAATTAGTACATAATACAGTTCAACATGTTGATCTTGTGGGAATAATGGAAAAAAAATTGCAAAACCCAATGGGTCTTTTGTTAACGTTGTTATGATTAACAACTTAAAATATCATAGCTAATGTTTGCAAACTGAATTGTGCGTTCGTACACTTCTAAATATGACATCAGATTGTATACACTATCGGAACGAGTGCATGATCGACCTTCGAAGAGCAAGAATATAATGATAACACTTAGAAAATATGGGAATTGATTTCTGCGTTATACTAAAAAGTATCACATATTTCCGATGTGTCCTCAGCATTTATATAATGTAAATGCACATGTCAATGCAGTTGCCTTGTTCTTCTTTATAAAATAATATCATGTCTGCACGAAAACCATCATGAAATTGATATATAGCTGAAAATGTGCATCCTACACTTTCAGTTTCAACTGAAGATGGTTTAATTGCAAAACGAATGCCAGAAGAAAATACTTATACATCTTATATAAGGTATATATGTTGAGTCGAAACAAACAATTACAATTTCAGGAATAATATAATGGAGGTCGGAAAATTTAATGCACATCCATACACTGTTTTACATCGTTATTCTTATAATTTCCGTATCAACACGAAAATCCACATAAAGGTGTATCACATCTAATACAATGTTTTTTTGCCATTGATGTTTTCTTATCTAGGTAGTACGTTTTCCGGATCGACTTAGACGGTTCAAAATCAAAAAAGAAAGTAAAAAAAAAATCGTGGTCAACGCATTTTATTTCAGCTAAAAGATACAAACTGAAAATGGTAATTAATAAAACAATAAAACGACTATTAATGTTGTACAAATGTAACACCCTTGCTTTTCCTTTGCCTTCTAGTGTCGGGAAAGTCAGCGGTTTCCTTTCCTTCCATCTAAACCTGTGTTTTTCCAAATACAAATCACGTGTTTGGATTGTTCTAGACTGTTTCAATGTGTATCTAATATCATAGTTATACTACTACTGAGTCTGCTGCAGTTTGACGTTTGACCTTGGTATGATATCTATCATGGCCAAAATTTGTTATTTTCTATTTGATCAATGTTAAATATTTTATCATAAGATAAAATAAATCACAAAAATACTGAACTTCGAGAAAAACTCAAAACGGAAAGTCCATAATCACATGTCAAAATCAAATGACAAAAGACATCAAACGTATGGACAACAACTGTCATATTTCAGACTTAGTACATGCATTTACAACTTTATTTTATAGCGCTAAACCTCTTACTTGCTTGACAGTCGTATCACAGTCCATTATATTTACAACGAAGCGTGAACAAAACAGACATAATAGGTAAAATTGTAAAAATAGGGGCACAGCAGTGATCACCGTGTCACAATCTCAATTAAAACAAAAACAAACAAATACCTAGCAAAGAAGCCCAACAAAGCATCTATAGAATTTAACTACCACATTAATTGCTTACCTAGTATATAAATTATGTATTTTAAATCAATCCATAAGGATTGAAAGATTTGAAGTCATGTGACTGAATGGAAATCATTTAAAAAAAAAATAGAATATAACAAATTGAAAAACCAAAAATTAACAATTCAACAACGGGCTGCGAATTCATATATCGTGTCTAGCATATTATCCCGAAGTATAAGATTTGACAATAACATCAGCATAAACATAAATAGTAGTATGAGTGTAAGTACTAGGAAAATGTCTGTTAGAGTTTTTACGAGAATGTAAATATTCATAAAGCCTTCAAAGTTCAACAATTAGCAAAGTATGTACCTTGTAATAAGATATCAAAAGTTTGGTAGACCAAAAAAACAATAAACGGTACCAATTTAATAGCGCTAGAAGCACATTTTGGCCAATTAATATCTCTTCACTGATACTGTAGACTAACACATTTGAACAATATTACAAAAAACAAGAATACAAAAGAAGACTTAATTTTCTTAACAAGTATTGAGGAACTAAGGTTTCAACTCCCTCAGGCAAAGTTTACTTAAGATGAATTTGGCTATTTATTTTAGGTATTTTCTGTCATATAGCTCTTAAACGGGTTAGGTACTTATACATCTTCGGATTTCAAATGTTTGGCTATGAGCGTTCCTGATGAAGGTAAATCTAGAAAAGCGCTTCGAACGCATTAAATTGTTAAACGTGTTGTTTTCCATTTTTTAATACTTAATAATGAATGTTTCTGTTACATTCTTTCGATGGCGGGCTGTACACTTTAGGAAGTTATATTCGTCCTGCTCGTAGAGAGATAACTATTTAAAATATTGAAGAACCAATAATATACACGTATGTATGTACACAAATCTGTTAAAAATTTACGAATTGATACTTAATACACATGATTAATGGTGATGTAAATTATACAATAACCCAAGATAGTTGAATTATATAAAAAGAAATATAATTTGTTGACTGAAAAACGAAGTTAAGGACGTTGAAAGTAAAGAAAAAAATGTGAGATAACGACCTAGCTTTTAGTTGGATTTGGAATTTTCTACCCAAATGGCCGCTACTACTGGGGCACTTGAAAGAATCAATATATATAAAACTGTAAAAATAACAAACAAAAAATTGTCAAAAAATTCAGCCAGCTCCTGGTTGCTGTATGGTTTTAATGGCGTACTGTTCTCCACGCTGTCTGTTTCGTCTGTCGGTCGTCCATCTTCTATAGGCTGATTCTGTTTAAGATGGTCTATTCTTCTGGCCCTACATTTGCACTTTAACATTAACTTTGACTTCAGCTTTCTAATCTTCCTCACCATGGAATGCATCCATTTTGGAGCAACGTCACGTTTTGGTTTATTGTAAATTCTCATGACAAATATCGTAATAATAATCAAAAGAAAGGCCATTCCTAATGTTACCGTAAATACTGCCACTGAAAAATAAAATCATAAATAATCATGATTTTATGAATGAACATTCAACGTCTTATTTTTCCATTTTACTTTAACTTAAAAAATATGTTATCTGCATTGTTCAGAAGGTATTAAGATAGAACATCAATATTCAACAGCTTTCAAATAATCAGTCATCAACCCTCTAAATAAAGATTCTTACAGTTGAGATCAGTTGATTATCGGATGTACTCAATCGAGATAGTTAAAGTTTACAATTTAATTATCGAGATTGAATAGATCTGATAATCAACACGTAACTATGTAAGATCTGTGTCCATAATGATTGAAAATAAATTTATATTTTGTGTTAAACGAAAATCTTCTTTGAGTGCCTTCCACATTCCATAAAGGTATCAATTTCACTAACACCTGTAAGCATATTTTGATTCATTTAGTAAGCTGATAAAGGGTATGATCCAAAAAATCATCCATCATCTCATGAGATCACCGATAACTACATGTTAATTATCTTTTTTTATACAATTGGTTCAAAAAGGATAAAATTGCCAGAGAATTAGAGATAAGTATTTATCTGACACAACAATAAATATTTTTTTAAATAAATATCGGAAACATTGTTATTATGTATAAGTTAGTCATCGATTCTTTCTACTAGATCACAAAGCCTGTACATTACTCTTGCGTTCTTTGTCACAATTCGTAAAAGCATCAAAAGAATGATACAAAACAATGATTGATTATTAATAAAAACAAAAGAAACTTTACCTAGAATTGAAGGAAATTTTGCAGCAGAAGGTATTTTGTCTGCAAATAATGTCAATAAAACCACTAAAGTTAGTACAACTGTAACAATATATCCAAGTCTTGTTCCAGATTTCAGCGGCAGAAAAAATGCAATAAATGTTAATACTGCAGTAAGAATCGTCGGTACTATAACAATTAAAATGTAATGAAGAGGAAGCCTTTTAACAGTAATTCCGAACTTAAGTACCGGATACGCAACTCCATCATCATCAAATATATAAGAATAATCTTGTAACGTTTCTACAAGCTCCCAATCTGCTTGTGTTTCATGTAATCTTGTATCTACTGCAGTGGATTTAAATATCAAATATACTTCGTAATAAGGATGATCCATGCTAGCTAATTTTATGAAACATCTTTGTCTATCAAATGGAAACCACGCAAGAACCATTGCACATGCCGTGGACAACACTGCGATTGGTTCCCATCGTAATTGTCCAGCATTTGATATTCGGATTGTTCTTCCAGCACCCAATTTGTTCTCTAATTCGATAATGCTAAATTAAAATTTTAAGATTATTAAGTAAATTTGTTATGCAAGGAAGTACACGAAAAATAAACTTTAAAACTTTTTATATAGATATGAGTTGTGTTATGAGTGCTAATGAGACAACTCTCCATCCAAATAACAATTTATAAAAGTAAACCATTATAGGTCAAGGTACGGCCTATGTATGCATTGTAGGTGTTTATAGCCGAAGACGTAAAAGAAGATATTTCAAATGTTTAATGATAATAAAGAAACTTTGTTGAAAATACGTACGAATTCAGCACAACCAGGTCAGGGTGCCAAACTAAGTCTTCTGGTACGTATATATATTCAATGCCTCCGTACATTGATTTATCCCAGACCAATCGGCTATCATTCCAAAACTGAAAATGTACGATAAATGTTAAACTTGATGATTGTGTAATGAGGCTTTAATACAGGCCATGCAAATAATAATTCGTCCGTTCTAAAAATGTCATACCAAACCGAGTATCCCTTCTCTTGCGCTTTCAACCTTACTAGAACACACCCGCGAAATCACGGGCTTTAAGAGCTTGGTTGAAAAGATGATTTTTTGTAAAAGATTACATGCAGAGGCGAATATTAATAGTTTTTTTCGCCCCTCCTCCCCCCACACACACACTTTGTGGTGGAAAAATTGTTGATTATATAGGGAATCAATGATGCATGACAGTGTCAGTGCCCTCCTTTCTTATAAACATTTCTGGATCTGCCACTGCTATGTCTGGAGAATTTCAGAAAAGGTATCAAAGGTAAGATAAATGCGACTATGAAAGGTACCTATAGGACACAAAGGCATAATGATTTATTTATTTTGGAAGGAAGAGAAGCGACACACAAAATGAAGTCTTCTTTTAATAGTATAGATACGGATGATGGCACTGTTGTTAAGAAAAGTCATATGTCATATGTTCTATATTGAAGCTTAAATCCATTTATAGTATGCACATCTGCTTTCTTAAATGAAGATAAAGTCATCAATCTTGAAATACGAGTTAGATATGATTGCCAGTTACACAACTATGCACAGCAGTCGAAATGACATACAGAACAATAACGTTAGATCAATGCACGACTTTCAAAGAACTCATTTTATCAATTCTTTAGGGAATATTCAACGCCAAAAAAGTTTTAGCTGTCTCCTATCGAAATCTATATTGACCATATACAATTGGTTTTTGTTGTTTTGTTATCTTGAAGACATTTCTTTGGTAATGCAAAATAATTTCTAAAATGATCTTCACTTTTGATCAATTTAAATATGATTATTTACCACGCTAAACAATCCTGTTGTTGATACTGTCTGTTCCTTTATATCCTAAAATAAATAAATTGAAAAAAATGTTGAACATATCAACAGTGTGTGACACAGCTATGGGACAACCTAAACAAAAAATCTACACGATCCTGGCACTAAATCATCAATAAATAACACAATTAAAAACATATTCTCTCTTAATAAGATATTTTTGGTTAAATTGGGCCGTGACACCTTCCATTGCTTAGTTGGTTGTTTGGTGTTTAGTGCTTCTTTTCGGACGGGTTTGGAACTCACAGTGTTAGTGTTTGACGGGTCAATTATTAAGTAGTCTGACCTGTTTGGTCAATCGGCGACTGAGGCACATTGTGACATTAATAGGACTGATTTGCCTTTACCAAATATATGTTGGGTCTTAACGTACACAAAAAGGTCATTTTCATGTTTTAAATTGTAATTTTTAATGTTCTTGCATCTCCTCTGACACTTTTTAAGATAGATATAATAATATTTGGAATTGAAATGGGGAATGTGTCAAAGAGACAATAACCCGACCATAGAGAAGACAGCAGCAGAAGGTCACTAACAGGTCTTCAATGCAGCGACAAATTCCCGCACCTGGAGGCGTCCTTTCGCTGGCCCCATAACAAATATATATACAAGTTCAGTAATAGTGAACGCCATACTGAACTCCAAATTGTACACAAGAAACTAAAATCAAAAATAATACAAGACAAAAAAGGCCAGAGGCTCCTGACTTGGCGCACGAATACGGCGGGTTAAACATGTTCATGAGAACTCAACCCTCCCCCTATACATCTAGCTAATGCAGAAAAGTAAACGCATAACAATACACACATTAAAATTCAGTCCAAGAGAAGTCCGAGTCTGATGTCAGAAGATGTAACCAAAGAAAATAAACGAAATGACAATAATACATAAATAACATCAGATTACTAGCAGTTAACTAACGTTTCAGCTCTAGACTTCAATTACACTAATTGAAAGGTTATGTCTTCATCATATGAATATCAGGCACAATCATTCCTATGAGGGGTTTAGTATCATACCATCATAACATATATGAAAAGAACATAACCCGTGTCATGCCAACAACTGGTTTTTAAATAAATGTGTTTAGTTCCGATGCAAAGACTCTATCAGTGAATCAAAATTAACGCCAAAATCTGCAATCTTTAATGACCTGACAACAGTATCGTAACTATATCCCTTCTTAATAAGTCCATTTAAAGTTTTTGTTAGCTTCTGAGGTGAATACTGACATTTTTGTGCTTTATAAAGAATATTTCCAAAAAATATTGGATGTGAAGTACCTGAACGTATAAGAATTTTCATGTTGATCTATATTTACGAATGGTGTCCTTATACCGATGTAAAATGTTTTGACTACTTTGTGATATCGAAAACCCTAATGTAATAATAAGTAAAACCAAAAAAATACTGAACTTTGAGGAGAATCCAATCGGAAAGTCCATAACCACACGGTAAAATCAAACAACAAAACGTATCAAAAACGAATGGACAATAACTATCATATTCCTGACTTGGTACAGGCATTTTCAAATGTAGAAAATGGTGATTAAACCTGGTATTAAAGCGCTAAACCTCTCACTTTGATGACTGTCTCATCAAATTTCGTTATATTTACAATGAAGCGTGAACTAAACAGACAAAACAAAGAAATTAGTCAAAATATTGGTACAGCAGTCATCATCGTGTAACAATTTTAAAAGGAACAATTCAACAGAACACAAAACACATCTATCTACAAACATATTCATTGATTTGCGTGTCTGACGTCAGAAACTATTATACGTCACATAAATTTGTCTTTCAATGTATATACAAACAATATAAGAAATGTTCACATGGGCAATGTTAGCATAGAAGGTTAAAAAATCAAAGTATGTAAGAATTTATATCAGAAATAGACCGAGTTTTAAAATAGTCTAAAAGTTATATAAGAATCCACAATCAGTTCATTCTACTACGCAATTGAATAATTTTGATGTTTATGGTTCAACGTATTTTCTAATTCATAATAGAAATATATCATAATGACATATGATACAATACCATATTGACGGGATCTTTTAATGTACAGAGTCACGTTATAAGAACAAAATGCAGAGAAACACAAAATGTCGCATATACAAAACACACCAGCAAAAAAATGAAAGATAATACAAACACATTGACGGGATGTTTAAGTACCGAGCCACGTTGAATGGATATTACATAAAAAAATACAACAGCAAAAGTAATATTAAAAATAGAACAAAGACAAATGAAAGAACAATATTACACGTTGTTAAGATGATAAACAACATCAGTACACAGAATCAATACAAGGTCTTGGTATCTTCCAATGAGCCTTTTTACATTGTTTTAGAAAAAGGACGAGACGTTCTTTGACATACACATGGTTCATCAACTTTTTACTCAGACACTGATGACGTTTTACAAAGTCTGAGTAGGAGCTACAAGCTCTTGAATATCGAATAAGTTGGGAAATATATATCACATATGCAGTTGAAGTTGGTATATTGCTACTAAGGTGGGGGGAAAATATAATTTCAAAATTAAAATCGTCTCGTTTGTCATAGATTCTGGTACTGAGATGACTGTGTATGTCAAATTCGAGATATATGTTTAAAAATGAGGCGGATGAAGCCGTGTCTGTTGTTTTTTTTTTAATTTCTAGTTCTTGGGGATATATTAATGGAACCCAATCAGAAAAGTTCGGATTGTTTATGGAAAGAACATCATCAATAAATCTAAGTGAAATTAAATAATCTGGCTTCTTTGATCCTCTTGTTTTTTACAAGTATCTGAAGGAACTCCGATTCAGATGAAAATAAGAAGAGGTCGACAAGAAGCTTAAGAGGCACACAGTTTGTTCCCATAGGAATGCCGTAAATTTGTTGGAAAAGTTTTTCTCCAAACTCAACAAATATGTTGTCGATGAGAAACTCCAGCATACTGACCACTTGTTCTTCTGTGTAGCATGTTTTACCTTTTTGTTCCTTACTATTAACGAAATATGCCTTATCATACCCCAAAGTAATAAATTTATAGCGTATGCTACCATTCTTATGTTGAAAGGCATTGTGGATTATATCTTTTAGGCGATTTTTTAATTTCAAATAGGGAATGGTGGTATACAGGGTTGAAAAATCAAAAGTTTTGATAGAACTAATTTCAGAAAAAGACCGCGATTTAAAATTGTGTAGAAGTTCTTTGGAACTTTTAAGAATCCATATATGGTTAATTACACGACGCGAGTAAACAGTTTCACAGTATTTCTGAAGACCCTCTTTGACTGCGGACAGAATTTTTGTCAATCTAATGGACAATTCTTTAGTGGAACACGAAGATGGGCCAGCAATATACCGTTGTTTGTACGGAATTTTATGATTTTTTTCAGTAATACATAAATTTCTCTCGTTAAAATCTAAAACATTGATACATACACGAGCTAATCGTACAAGTTGAGATATATAAACAACGTAAGATGGTCACAAAGAAACGTCACCATCTAAAAATGGATAATTAACGATAGGAAATGAGAAATTATCTCTTTTATCATAAATTTTAGTATTAAGCTTTCCGTTAATGATATAGATATCAAGATCGAGAAAAGGGCAGTTGTCATTGTTAGTATTAGCTTTATTTAAAGTAAGTTCAACAGGATACATTTCTTTAGTATACATACTGAAGTCGTCATTATTGAAAGCCAAAGTAATCATCCAAATATCTAAAAGTAATATCTAATTTGTGTATCAGATGATGTTTCGATGGGGCTTTGCTGATTTTTGTCAAAAATTGTAACTCATAGCAATACAAATAAACAAGTGGGTAATAAGTGGTGCACAGTTATTCCCCATTGGAATTCCGATAACTTGGTGATATACGAAATCTCCGAAGCGAACGAAAATGTTATCTAGTAAACATTGAAGGGCAGATATAGAATCAAAACATGTCCAATTGACATAGTTTTTTGGTTTATTACTACTTACAAATGACCTAAAAGAGATTGAACATAACACAACTTGTGCAAGATATTGTTTTTATTGTGATGATAAACTTGCTCTGAAACAATCGGATCCAATGACATCTTTAAGGAGTTATTGCCCCTGAAAAGATTTGATGTGATTTTAATTGAATTATAGTTCAATATAAAATATGATATAGGGTCATTTGCAAATCAAATATGTTTTCAATCAGCATCGATAATCCAATCATTTAAGACCGAAATAACCTTATACAAACAGTTAAACATGTAACACCATAGCAGGTGTAAACAACACTCTGACAACTGCAGGATAAGTGTGACATTTTACCGGATTCAGACAAATATTTCATATTACATTCCACGTACTTGTATTTAACTCGCCTCTTTTCTGTGTGTGCAGCAACATTCCATATTTTCAGTGTTTGATGGTAAGTGCTTTCTGTGGTCGATCTATATTTCTAACTCATTGTTCTTAATTGTGTTGCAAAAAGTATAACCTTTTAAACGTTTGTTATGTTTTTTTTTTTATTGCTCTTAATGATTGTCTATACGAAATAAGTTTTGGTCATGTAATGTAATTATTGAGGATGTTTCTGTTTTTTTTTTTATATCTGTTTCAATTGGATACTGTTGGCATTGTTGTCTTATTGACAATTATACCACATCGATTTATTTTAAGTTAAGCATATAACAAATACTCCTAATAAAACACCACTGTTCGAATCTATTAATAAATGTCTTTATCATGTTTATATGTTGTTGATGCTCGATTTTGCTTGGCATTCAAGTTATGTTTTATTGATAACCTTAGCTTTAAAAAAAAAGAAATCATAATATGATAAAACTCACCACTGCAATGACATACTGCAATTTGTATTTTATTTCTACAGTAACTGTGTTTTCTGGCCGGAAAATCTTATTGTATTTAGTTTCATTAAATAACTCTTCTTGAAGATTTCTTCGGAAACTCACTGTGTACGATGTTGACGATTTCAAAAAATCTTTAAAAAAAATCAAAATTATGAGACAACAGTTATTTCGCTTGGAAGCGGGTTCTTTGGGGGAATGTTCAAGATATTGATTGCTTCATAATGCAGCATGTTAGTAGCGTCGTAAACTTTTGTTGAGAAAATTTTGCTCAAGTCGGCGATAAATAAACTCATCATAGATACCAGGACTAGTTTTTGTATATACGCGAGACGCGCGTTTCGTCTACATAAGATCCACCAGTGACGCTCAAATAAAAAAAAAAGTTAAAAGGCCAAATAAAGTACGAAGTTTAAGAACATTGTGAACCAAAATTCCTAAAAGTTTTGTCAAATACAGCTAAGGTAATCTATGCCTGAGATAGAAAAGCCTTAGTAATCGTCGTGTGATATGTTTTCGTATGTCATATGTTTTCGAGTCAATCATATTTCGTCGGTTTGGAACAACAACGACACTTCAACGTGACAAATGTGTGAAATATTCAAAGTCGCTTTTAAAAACGTAAGAACTAAATTAATTGAATTAAACTTGCCTGTTCGGCCACTTTTATTTAATGTAAAAAATACACATCACTAGAATAGTTGTTGAGGAAAATTCTGAGGGGTAACATGAAGTATAGCCATATCGTCTGCCTGTCCGACATCAGATCTTCAAGAAATGTGACTGTCATGTGGTTTTTTTTGGTAATTTTTTATTACAAACTAGGGAGTTAAAGTTATCATGGTTCCTATATGTAATGGCTGTTCAAAATCTATTTATTCAATGTTTTATTGACAATTCTTTTTATACAACCTTGATACATGAAGATGAAAACAGTCTTAACTTTTTCTATTTAATCCTAAATTTTGAAAACTGCATTTTATTTTAAAACAATTGATGTATTTTGTACAAACCAGGTGCCAATCTGAAATTAATAAAAATCTAACAATTTCAGCACATGAAAAACCAACCTAGAACTATTTACTAGTAATTTTTAGTTCCAAAAAGTATTAAATAACTTGTTTATGATTCAGGCGATCACCAGAACCACGACTTTAGAAAATTCTATTTTCCGGATTTTATAGTCATTCCGGTATGCGTACTGATCCAATTTTTATTTCATACGAAAACAGATGACAAAAATCGTAAAGTAATCGGAAACAGTGAAAAATCCTAGTAAACCTTGACAAAAAACTAGATACCTAAAATCAATCTACAGGACATGCTTTTTGAATTTGAGTCAACACCTGAAAAAAAAAACTCAACAGTGACAACCGTTAGTAGTGAACATTGTTATTAGTACGAAAGCACATCACACGATGATATTTTAACATTAGAGGTCGTTCCGATTAGAGAATTGAACGCAACAAATATGTCTGTTAAGGAACATATGAAGCAGTTACCATATTCACCGAGTCTATTTGTTTTTTTTAGGATCGTCAAAAGAATTAATTCCAGATCTTTATCTAATTTATATACAAACAGTATTAGTGACTTGGTATACCGCATTGAAACA